>NW_027182448.1:0-600000 GCF_040938575.1 Ambystoma mexicanum
CCAGATCCTTCCCTTTCCAAACCTGAGACCCTTCCTATAGCTTGAGGTGTGATATCAAACTCCTTCCCATTCCAATCCTGAGATAGCTTGAGATGTGATATCCAACTCCTTCCGATTCCAATCCTGAGACCCTTCCTATATCATGAGATGTGATATCTCAATGCTTCTAATACCAAACCTGAGACCCGTCCTAAAACATGAGATGTGAGATCCTAATCCTTCCCCTTCCAAACCTGAGACCTTTCCTATAGCTTGAGATGTGATATCAAACTCCTTCCCATTCCAATCCTGAGATAGCTTGAGATGTGATATCCAACTCCATCCCATTCCAATCCTGAGACCCTTCCGATAGCATGAGATATGATATCTCAATGCTTCTAATATCAAAACTGAGACCCTCCCTATAGTATGAGATGTGATATCTAAGTCCTTCCCATTCCTATCCTGAGACCCTTCCGATAGCAGAGATGTGATATCTCAATGCTTATACCAAACCTGATGACCCTTCCTATTGCATGAGATGTGATATCCAACTCCTTCCCATTTCAATCCTGAGTTCCTTCCTATAACATGAGAAGTGATATCCAACTCCTTCCCATTCCAATCCTGAGACTCTTCCTATAGCATGAGATGAGATATCCAAATCCTTCCCCTTCCAAACCTGAGACCCTTCCTTTAGCATGAGATGTGATATCCAAATCCTTCCCATTCCAATCCTGAAACCCTTCCTATAGCATGAGATGTGATATCTCAATGTTTCTAATAAAAAACCTGAGACCTTCCTATAGCAAGAGATGTGATATCCAAATCCTTCCCAGTCAAATCCTGAGACCATTCCTATAATGAGATGTGATATCCAACTCTTTCCCATTCCAACCTGAGACCCTTCCTATAGCATGAGAAGGGATATCCAACTCCTTCCCATTCCAATCCTGAGACCCTTCGTATACCATGAGATGTGATATCTCAATGCTGCTAATACCAAACCTGGGACCCGTCCTATAACATGAGATATGATATCCAAATCCTTCCCCTTCCAAACCTGAGACCCTTCCTTTAGCATGAGATGTGATATCCAAATCCTTCCCATTCCAATCCTCAAACCCTTCCTATAGCATGAGATGTGATATCTCAATGTTTCTAATAAAAAACTCGAGACCCTTCCTATAGCAAGAGATGTAATATCCAAATCCTTCCCATTCCAATCTTGAGACACTTCCTATAACATGAGATGTGATATCCAACTCCTTCCCATTCCAACCTGAGATCCTTCCTATAGCATGAGAAGGGATATCCAACTCCTTCCCAATCCAATCCTGAGACCCTTCCGATAGCAGAGATGTGATATCTCAATGCTTCTAATACGAAACCTGAGACCCGTCCTAAAACATGAGATGTGAGATACAAATCCTTCCCCTTCCAAACCTGAGACCTTTCCTTTAGCATGAGATGTGATATCCAACTCCTTCCCATTCCAAACCCGAGACCCTTCCTATAGCATGAGATTTTATATCTTAATGCTTCTAAAACCAAACCTGACAACCATCCTATAACATGTGAAATCCAAATCCTTCCCTTTCCAAACCTGAGACCCTTCCGATAGCATATGTGATATCTCAATGCTTCTAAAACCAAACATGAGAACCATCCTATAACATTAGATGTGAAATCCAGATCCTTCCGTTTCCAATCCTGAGACCGTTCCTATAGCTTGAGATGTGATATCAAACTTCTTCCCATTCCAATCCTGAGATAGCTTGAGATGTGATATCCAACTCCATCCCATTCCAATCCTGAGACCCTTCCGATAGCATGAGATGTGATATCTCAATGCTTCTAATATCAAAACTGAGACCCTCCCTATAGTATGAGATGTGATATCTAAGTCCTTCCCATTCCTATCCTGAGACCCTTCCGAGAGCAGAGATGTGATATCTCAATGCTTATACCAAACCTGATGACCCTTCCTATGGCATGAGATGTGATATCCAACTGCTTCCCATTCCAATCCTGAGACCCTTCCTATAACATGAGATGTGATATCCAACTCCTTCCCATTCCAATCCTGAGACTCTTCCTGTAGCATGAGATGTGATATCTCAATGCTTCTAATACCAAACATGGGACCAGTCATATAGCATGAGATATGATATCCAAATCCTTCCCCTTCCAAACCTGAGACCCTTCCTTTAGCATGAGATGTGATATCCAACTCCTTCCCATTCCAACCTGCGATCCTTCCTATAGCATGAGAAGGGATATCCAACTCCTTCCCAATCCAATCCTGAGACCCTTCCAATAGCAGAGATGTGATATCTCAATGCTTATACCAAACCTGAGACCCTTCCTATGGCATGAGATGTGATATCCAACTCCTTCCCATTCCAATCCTGAGACCCTTCCTATAGCATGAGATGTGATATCTCAATGCGTCTATTAAACCTGAGACTCTTCCTTTAGCATGAGATGTGATATCCAAATCCTTCACATTCCAATCCTGAGACCCTTCCTATAGCATATGTGATATCTCAATGCTTCTAAAACCAAACATGAGAACCATCCTATAACATGAGATGTGAAATCCAAATCCTTCCCTTCCCAAATCTGAGACCCTTCTTATAGCTTGAGATGTGATATCTCAATGCTTCTAATACCAAACCTGAGACCCGTCCTAAAACATGAGATGTGAGATCCAAATCCTTCCCCTTCCAAACCTGACACCTTTCCTTTAGCATGAGATGTGATATCCAACTCCTTCCCATTCCAATCCTGAGACCCTTCTGAAAGCATGAGATGTGATATCTCAATGCTTCTAATATCAAACCTGAGAACCTCCCTATAGCATGAGATGTGATATCCAACTCCTTCCAATTCCAATACTGAGACCCTTCCAATAGCATATGTGATATCTCAATGCTTCTAATATCAAAACTGAGACCCTCCCTATAGCATGAGATGTGATATCCAACTCCTTCCCATTCCAATCCTGAGACTATTCCTATAACTTGAGATGTGATATCTCTATGCTTCTAATAGCAAACCTGAGGCCCGTCCCGTAGTATATGTGATATCCAACTCCTTCCCATTCCAAACCTGTGACCCTTCCTGTAGCATGAAATGTGATTTCTCACCCCTTCCAATACCAAACCCGAGACCATTCCCACAGCCTGAGATTTGTAATCTCATTTCTTCCAATACCAAACCCGAGACCCTTCCGATAGGATGAGATTTACTATCTCACTCCTTAAAATAGCAAACTCAAGTCCCTTCCTAAAGGATGTGATTTGATTTCTCAGTGCTTCTAATGCCAAACCTGAGACCCTCCGTATAACAAGAGATATATCCAACTCCTTCCCATTCCAATACTGAGACTCTTCCGATAGCATGAGATGTGATATCTCAATGCTTCTAATACCAAACCTGAGACCCGTCCTAAAACATGAGATGTGAGATCCTAATCCTTCCCCTTCCAAACCTGAGACCATTCCTATAGCTTGAGATGTGATATCAAACTCCTTCCCATTCCAATCCTGAGATAGCTTGAGATGTGATATCCAACTCCATCCCATACCAATCCTGAGACTCTTCTGATAGCATGAGATATGATACCTCAATGCTTCTAATATCAAAACTGAGACCCTCCCTATAGTATGAGATGTGATATCTAAGTCCTTCCCATTCCTATCCTGAGACCCTTCCGATAGCAGAGATGTGATATCTCAATGCTTATACCAAACCTGATGACCCTTCCTATGGCATGAGATGTGATATCCAACTCCTTCCCATTCCAAACCTGAGACCCTTCCGATAGCATGAGATGAGATATCTCAATGCTTCTAAAACCAAACATGAGAACCATCCTATAACATGAGATGTGAAATCCAAATCCTTCCCTTCCCAAACCTGAGAGCCTCCCTATAGCATGAGATGTGATATCCAAGTCCTTCCCATTCCAATCCTGAGACCCTTCCTATAGCATGAGAAGTGATATCTCAATGCTTATACCAAACCTGAGACCCTTCCTATAGCATGAGATGTGATATCCAACTCCTTCCCATTCCAATCCTGAGACCCTTCCTATAGCATGAGATGTGATATCTCAATGCTTCTACCAAATCTGAGACCCTTCCTTTAGCATCAGATGTGATATCCAACTCCTTCCCATTCCAATCCTGAGACCCTTCCTATAGCATGAGATGTGATATCTCAATGCTTCTAATACCAAACCTGAGATCCTTCCTATATCATGAGATGCGATATCCAACTCCTTCCCATTCCAATCCTGAGACCCTTCCTATAGCATGAGATGTGATATCTCAATGCTTCTAAAACCAAACCTGAGATCCTTCCTATAACATGAGATGTGATATCCAAATCCTTCCCCTTCCAAACCTGAGACCCTCCCTTTAGCATGAGATGTGATATCCAACTCCTTCCCATTCCAATCCTGAGACCCTTCCTATAGCATGAGATGTGATATCTCAATGCTTCTACCAAAACTGACACCCTTCCTTTAGCATCGGATGTGATATCCAACTCCTTCGCATTCCAATCCTGAGATGTTAGGAAAGATTTCGTTATTGTAGGGAACTTTCCTTCCATGTGGCAACCCCTAAACTTTTTGCTATTGTTTTCAACCTGTTTTCTTGACTTTGCCAGAGAAGTGCAGCCTTCTGCTGTACTCCTCTGGGCTTTCGCTCCTTTCTTACGGGGAAACTGACATGCCCTTAAGACAGTCAGTACCGGGGAACGCTGTTTCCCGTAGTTTCTTTTATCGTGTCGCCATTTTAGTGCAACACGACACAAGAGGGCACTGTAAGCTAAGTTACAGCTCTCTTGGGTCTCTAGCCTTCTACGGACCCTAGACACTCTTATAGGATGGTTTTTGGATCGGTGCAAGTCATTCAGGGACTGGGCTGGTGGCAGCGATCATTTGGTTTATTTTGAGCTCCTTTTGCCGTTCTGAGCACCTTTTTGCCGCGAACACAAAAGGGTGGCCCGGCTACCCAAAATGGCCGGACCACGAGGCTCCTTTGTCTCGTCCACTGTCCGTCTTGCTCCCTTTACCTTCCCCCGGGTCAGGCGACCCGGGGCCTTCCTTATTTGGGCATGTAGTTTCCCGCGAAACACGGTTGCTTTCGCGGGCTTCTACATGTCGTTTGAGTGCCCCCAGGATGTGGGCTGGGCTGTCTGGTCCCAATACACATCCTGGGTGCCAGAGAGTCTAGGGTGGTGTGAATGCCTGGGACCACTGTGGTCCGTGATTGGTCCACGTATGGTATGTGTGTTGATGAGCGGATCTCCCATTGGCTCCCCTCCGTTTTGGCGCGAAGGGAACCGTGGATAAGAGGGAGCTGGAAACACCACTGCCATGTCGATCTCCTGAGTTCTTACGAACCCAGGGATACAGGAGCCAAGTATCCTGCGAACACGAGGCTGGACCGAGGAATCACTGGTGACCCCCTGAAGAACTTCTGCTCCTCATTGCTGTCGTCCGGTGAAGCCCTTTCCACCTAAGATCGAACAAGAAGGCCTGTACTGGCGCTTCGACCTGTTGGAATAGCAGGACCAGCTATTCCCGGCACCTTCATCAACTCCTGCTGTAAGCCTTCGGAAGTGTCTCTGGGCCATCCAGTTGACTGACCAGCTTACTAAGGAGGCCTGCTCTGTAATCGCCGACAGGTTGGGTGGTATTCTGAGTCCGGGGCATGCTCACACGCTTCGTTTGCTTAGCAGTCCTAAGCTAGAGGTGAGCGGTGCTCGTTTGGCTTGAATACACCCGGCCGTTCCGTTGCCCTGCGGTGGCGACAAAACTGTGCTTGTTTCTTCGATCGGGACGTCTTTTTACTCTGCACGACGACGAGACGTTCCCTGCTCTTCAGAACCTGCCAGAAGCTGCATCTATCGAGGAGAAGCTCGGGCCTGCTTGCTTCGGGGACCGGTGAGTAGATTAGCTAGGATCTGGTCGCCCTCCTGCAGTGCCCTTTGCTTTTCCCCGCTGTGAATACAGCACCCCTTGTCCGTACTCGCGCCCTGCTTCTGCCTCACAGTGGAGGCTGCGCTAGAGTCGCGGACCGTGTTCTCCTTCATTAGAGCTCCCTACAGAGCTGTTCAACGTCCTCCGAAGAGCTTCACCTTCTGCCCATTGGCACCGGCGTGTGCAGGTACTTTTGAGCGCTAGGCTCCACTCTTCGTAGGGATTGGACTACCATCCAGTTAGGGGCCTCAGAAGGCGGACATATCACACGCATTGGTTCGCACTGCCTGTTTTCCTTCCCCTGCAGGTGGATAACATATTTCGTGCTGCTAATGCTGTGAAACTGTGTATTCTGTATATATATTGGGTGGATAGTGTATGTGTTGGTTTAATATCGTTGTATATTGCTGCTTTTACTGTGGTTATTAGTTTCAAGGCCTTATAATAAATGTGTATCTATTTTTGATATAAACCACTGTTTGGAGTAGTTTGTAAGCGCTCTTGCTTTGTGTGCTCACTGTGGGCTTTCAGTCACCCTCACCCCTCTTGAGACCTAGTCTTGACCGCCGCGATCGCTACCTTGATTGGTCTGGCTTGTCCAGAGGTTACCCTGTTCCAAGTAATTAGGTTGGCCTTCTGAACCTCTGCGCCACCAGGACAGAGTTCAGAAATCCGTCTTAACAAATTGGTGTACAGCGGTGGGATACGACTGAAGGTATCCAGTGTTGCGCACGAGCTAAGGCGTTTTCAGGTTATTCCAACCAGGACACGCAGTAAAGTATTGAATATAACGTTAAAAAGGCCATAGTCCTATCGACAGTATGGAAACGAATACTTTATTAACCTTAAATGCTTCGAAATCTGAAACATTGAAGAAGATGTGTGCGGAGAGAGGGGTTTCCTCTCAAGGCACTAAATTGGAAATGATCCAGAGAATCGTGGCGTGGCAAGAAGCGCAGCTTGACGCTATAACTTCCGAGGACAGTGCAGAAGGTGGTGGGGCTGCTCTCACTGGCAGAACCGACGGTTCTGCCGCTGCACTGATCCATCACGACCACGAGGACAGGGAGGATGTAATGTCTAACGTTTCCTCTGCCAGTGTTGATGGGGAGGCTATGCTTGAATTCAAGAAGCAAGAGCTGCGGTTTAGGCAGCAGGAGCTTGAATTCAGCATAGCCAAACTGAAAATCGACCAGGCAGAAAAACAAAAAGACAGGGATCACCAGTTGGAACTGGCCAAGCTTCAGTTCGCAAATGGGTCCAAGGGTCCTGGACATGGTTCTGGGGCTTCCTCTCATCCACGGTTTCCAAAAGATCTGCTCAGTGTGTATGAGGAACGAAATGACATTATGGACTGGTTAAATGCGTTTGAGTATGCATGCGAGGTTCAAGAGGTTGATAATGCGGATAAGATTGCATGGTTACTCAGCAGACTGCCCCATTCTGGTTGCAGTGCCATTATGGAAATGTCGAAGGCTGAGCGCGCTGATTTTGCAATGTTGAAGCAGACTCTCATTTTAAAGTTTGGGAAGACTCCGACCCAATATTTGAAAAGGTTTAGAGAGTATAAGAAAAAGGAAGGTGGTACTTGGGTGTCGTATGTAGCTGAGTCCCTGAAAAACTTGACTGGCTGGGTTGAAGGTTATAAGGTTTCTACCTTCGAAGGCATGATCAATCTGGTCATGCTGGAACACATTTTTGCTTCTTCTTCCCCGGAGCTTAAGCAGCATTTGGCCGATTCGAAGGAGATAGATCCTAAGAAGCTGGCCATTGCAGCAGATTTATGGGTGTCACATCGAGTGTCCCATAAGGACAAAACTCATCCTGGTAAGCAGGAGGAAGGGAAAAAGTCCAAAGATGTGGAGGGTGGGGAATCTGCTAAATCATCTTCCCATAAGGGCCACAAAAAGAAAAATAAGGGTAAGCCATCCGAGAACTCACAGGGTAGTGGAGGTTCGCCTCCGAAACAGAACTCTGGTTATAATCAGCCTCCCTACGTAAACAGACCCAATGGGGCTTGCTTTTCTTGTGGAGCAACTGACCATGTGAAGGGGGATCCCCGTTGTAAGGTTAGACCTTTGGGGGTCCACTCCGCTAATCTGGCCTTCTCCTCCTACGAGGAAGAAGAGATTACAGGAGCATCCTTCTCCTCAGACTCATTTCCCAGCGGAATAGAGGCTGAGGTAGTTTTAGTGTCCCTGGGTTCCTGGGAGCCTAAAGTCGCAGAGGCGTATGCTAGGATTCCGGATAATACCAAGCACTACTTTAAAGACAGTGTGCTGATCAATGGAGTGGATACTCCAGCTCTTAGGGATAGTGGGTGCAGTCGAACTGTAGTGGATTCTACCTTGGTAGACTCAGAGGAAGTTGCCAGAGCTACTCTGATGCCCACTAAGTTGGCTGACGGCCCCCTCCGTATGTTTCCCGTGATCCCTGTTAATCTAACTTTAAATGGTACAGCAGTTAGGATTCCAGTGAGCATTCAGAGAAACGTCCCGGGAAAGGTCTTGTTGGGCAATGATCTCCGAGCTCTAGGGCTCGTAGGAGACACTGCCGAAAGACCCTACACACGGTCTCAAGCACGGGCAGCATTGGCCAAGTCCAATACGCCGCCCCAGCCGAAGGGGAAACCCAAGGCGAAAGGAGTCAACAAGTCCCGACGGGGGAAAGAGAATATTCCCCCGAACTCGCCTACCACTGCGGTGGAGGGAGTTGGTCAATCGCCCGAGCCTGACGAGGAGGTGGCGATGCCTGAAGTGTTCGACCCCAACGACCATCCTGAACTAAAAGACTTGTTAGTTGAAGGAGGTCCTGATAGGGACGACTTCAGTAAGGGCCAACGTGAGTGCCCATCTCTGGAAGGCCTAAGGAGACAGGCCTGCTCCCAGCTTGAGGGTGAACCTCCTGGGAAGCATCGGATTTATTGGGAAGGTGGACTCCTGTACAGTGAGCCCACAGAGTCTACAGAAGGAGACCATAGGAGGTTGGTGGTTCCCCTTTCTGTTAGACCCTTCCTCCTGCAGTTGGCGCATGAAGTTCCCCTTGCTGGTCACCTTGGAATGAAGAGGACCAAGCAAAGGTTATCTATGCACTTCTACTGGCCCAAGATGGGGGTGCAAGTAGAAAGTCACTGCAGGAGTTGTGCCTCCTGCCAGTTGTCTGGTAAGGTTGGCGCGACAATCCAAGCTCCGTTGGTACCGCTCCCAGTTGTGGGGGTACCATTTGAAAGGGTAGGGATCGACATCGTTGGTCCCCTTGACCCGCAAACATCCTCAGGCAATAGGTTTATCCTGGTGCTGGTCGACCATGCAACCAGGTATCCTGAGGCCATCCCATTAAAGACTGTAACTGCCAAGTCAGTTGCAAAAGCGTTACTCGGCATATTTACTAGGGTTGGCTTCCCTAAAGAAGTTGTGTCAGATCGTGGCAGCAACTTTATGTCGAAGTATATGCAGGCTATGTGGAAAGAATGTGGGGTCACCTACAAGTTCTCTTCTGCATACCACCCCCAGACCAATGGTCTGGTGGAGCGTTTCAACAGAACGCTAAAGAGCATGATTGGGGCTCTGGAGGAGCCCCAGAGGAGGAAATGGGACCTTCTTTTACCATGCTTGTTGTTTGCCTACAGAGAGGTACCACAGGAGGGTGTTGGCTTCAGCCCCTTCGAACTTCTGTTCGGTCATCCCGTACGGGGACCCTTAGCCATCGTCAAAGAGGGATGGGAGATGCCCACTCCCCCTGTTACTACCAATGTAGTTGACTATGTGCTAGGGCTCAGAAAACGGATGGTACTCCTGATGGGCTTGGCTAGTGAAAAGTTGAAGGCAGGACAAGCGCTGGTGAAACATTGGTACGACCAGAAAGCTTCCTTAATTCACTTTACCCCTGGTCAGCAAGTCCTGATCATGAACCCTATAAGGCCTCGCGCTTTACAGGACAAATGGTCAGGCCCTTACACAGTGGTGGAGCCCCTGGGTGAGGTGAACTATTTAGTGGACCTTGGAAGGCCTGGACAGGCTCCAAAAGTGTTCCACGTAAATAGGCTGAAGGCTTTCGTCCCAAGAGTCGAAATCGCAGCACTGCTACTGGCGTCAGACGTTGAGGAAGAGGAGTCAGAACCTCTTCCCGACCTGTTCCAAAGCGGTCCTTCAGATAGCTCCGTTGAGGGTGTCCGAGTGGCCCCTCACCTGACTTCTGATCAGCAGGCTGAGGTGAAAAGTTTGCTTAGGCAGTTTTCCCCCCTGTTTTCACAGTCGCCTGGTTTGACACCTTGGTGCAAACATAACATTGACACAGGAGACAGTGTACCTACCAAAAGTAGGGGATACAGGATGTCGGATAAAGTACGGTCTTATATTAAGACCGAGGTCAACAAGATGTTAGACCTTGGGGTGATTGAACCCTCTAGTAGTCCTTGGTCCAGTCCTGTGGTTCTGGTTCCAAAAGCAGGCACTTCTGAATTGAGGTTCTGCGTGGATTACAGGGCTCTGAATGCTGTCACCAAGACAGACGCTCACCCCTTGCCTCGAACTGACGAGCTGGTGGATACCTTGGGTGCCTCCAAGTACCTCAGCACGTTTGACCTGACTGCGGGCTATTGGCAAATAGCTTTAGCAGAACATGCCAAGGAGAAGACAGCATTTTCAACTCCCGACGGGCTTTACCAATTCCGGGTAATGCCGTTCGGATTGAAGAATGCACCTGCCACTTTCCAGAGGCTTGTGAATCATGTGTTGAATGGGTTGGACGAATTCTGTCTTGCATATCTGGACGATATAGCAGTTTTCAGTGCCACCTGGGAAGACCATGTGAAACACCTCGGGATTGTGCTCCAGGCTCTTCAGAAAGCCCACTTGACCATAAAGGCGAGTAAATGCCAGATTGGACAAGGCTCAGTGGTTTACCTTGGGCATGAAGTAGGTGGAGGAAGGATACAGCCTCTCCCCAGTAAAGTACAAGCAGTACAAGACTGGCCTACCCCCACTACACAAACCCAAGTGAGAGCCTTCTTAGGACTCACGGGTTATTACCGCAATTTTATGGCAGACTATGGCACCATAGCTGCTCCTCTGACTGCCCTCACAACTCCGAAGAAACCCAAGAAGGTAACTTGGACTGACGAGTGTGAGAAGGCCTTCAATGGCTTGAAAGACTCCTTGTGCCAGGCCCCTGTGCTCAGGGCCCCTGATTATCAAAGACCTTTTATCGTGCAGACGGATGCCTCTGACACTGGGATAGGAGCTGTACTATCACAAGTAGATGAGAAGGGTAAGGAACACCCTATCGGTTTTATTAGTCGCCAGCTTAAGGACAGAGAGCTCAGATGGTCCACGGTAGAGAAAGAATGTTTCTCTGTTGTGTGGGCCCTAAGGAAGCTGCGGCCCTACCTCTATGGGACCCACTTCACTGTGCAGACTGACCATAAGCCGTTAAAGTGGCTAATGAACATGAAGGGGGAGAATCCAAAGTTGCTTAGGTGGTCCATAAGTCTACAAGGCTTCGACTTCACTATTGAGCATAGGCCAGGTGTCCAACATAGCAATGCTGATGGGTTGTCCAGAATGTTTTACCGACCTGAACAAGAGACTCATCCAGGGGTGGATTAGTTCCCCCTGTCCATAGTCTGGGAGGGGCGAGTGTTAGGAAAGATTTCGTTATTGTAGGGAACTTTCCTTCCATGTGGCAACCCCTAAACTTTTTGCTATTGTTTTCAACCTGTTTTCTTGACTTTGCCAGAGAAGTGCAGCCTTCTGCTGTACTCCTCTGGGCTTTCGCTCCTTTCTTACGGGGAAACTGACATGCCCTTAAGACAGTCAGTACCGGGGAACGCTGTTTCCCGTAGTTTCTTTTATCGTGTCGCCATTTTAGTGCAACACGACACAAGAGGGCACTGTAAGCTAAGTTACAGCTCTCTTGGGTCTCTAGCCTTCTACGGACCCTAGACACTCTTATAGGATGGTTTTTGGATCGGTGCAAGTCATTCAGGGACTGGGCTGGTGGCAGCGATCATTTGGTTTATTTTGAGCTCCTTTTGCCGTTCTGAGCACCTTTTTGCCGCGAACACAAAAGGGTGGCCCGGCTACCCAAAATGGCCGGACCACGAGGCTCCTTTGTCTCGTCCACTGTCCGTCTTGCTCCCTTTACCTTCCCCCGGGTCAGGCGACCCGGGGCCTTCCTTATTTGGGCATGTAGTTTCCCGCGAAACACGGTTGCTTTCGCGGGCTTCTACATGTCGTTTGAGTGCCCCCAGGATGTGGGCTGGGCTGTCTGGTCCCAATACACATCCTGGGTGCCAGAGAGTCTAGGGTGGTGTGAATGCCTGGGACCACTGTGGTCCGTGATTGGTCCACGTATGGTATGTGTGTTGATGAGCGGATCTCCCATTGGCTCCCCTCCGTTTTGGCGCGAAGGGAACCGTGGATAAGAGGGAGCTGGAAACACCACTGCCATGTCGATCTCCTGAGTTCTTACGAACCCAGGGATACAGGAGCCAAGTATCCTGCGAACACGAGGCTGGACCGAGGAATCACTGGTGACCCCCTGAAGAACTTCTGCTCCTCATTGCTGTCGTCCGGTGAAGCCCTTTCCACCTAAGATCGAACAAGAAGGCCTGTACTGGCGCTTCGACCTGTTGGAATAGCAGGACCAGCTATTCCCGGCACCTTCATCAACTCCTGCTGTAAGCCTTCGGAAGTGTCTCTGGGCCATCCAGTTGACTGACCAGCTTACTAAGGAGGCCTGCTCTGTAATCGCCGACAGGTTGGGTGGTATTCTGAGTCCGGGGCATGCTCACACGCTTCGTTTGCTTAGCAGTCCTAAGCTAGAGGTGAGCGGTGCTCGTTTGGCTTGAATACACCCGGCCGTTCCGTTGCCCTGCGGTGGCGACAAAACTGTGCTTGTTTCTTCGATCGGGACGTCTTTTTACTCTGCACGACGACGAGACGTTCCCTGCTCTTCAGAACCTGCCAGAAGCTGCATCTATCGAGGAGAAGCTCGGGCCTGCTTGCTTCGGGGACCGGTGAGTAGATTAGCTAGGATCTGGTCGCCCTCCTGCAGTGCCCTTTGCTTTTCCCCGCTGTGAATACAGCACCCCTTGTCCGTACTCGCGCCCTGCTTCTGCCTCACAGTGGAGGCTGCGCTAGAGTCGCGGACCGTGTTCTCCTTCATTAGAGCTCCCTACAGAGCTGTTCAACGTCCTCCGAAGAGCTTCACCTTCTGCCCATTGGCACCGGCGTGTGCAGGTACTTTTGAGCGCTAGGCTCCACTCTTCGTAGGGATTGGACTACCATCCAGTTAGGGGCCTCAGAAGGCGGACATATCACACGCATTGGTTCGCACTGCCTGTTTTCCTTCCCCTGCAGGTGGATAACATATTTCGTGCTGCTAATGCTGTGAAACTGTGTATTCTGTATATATATTGGGTGGATAGTGTATGTGTTGGTTTAATATCGTTGTATATTGCTGCTTTTACTGTGGTTATTAGTTTCAAGGCCTTATAATAAATGTGTATCTATTTTTGATATAAACCACTGTTTGGAGTAGTTTGTAAGCGCTCTTGCTTTGTGTGCTCACTGTGGGCTTTCAGTCACCCTCACCCCTCTTGAGACCTAGTCTTGACCGCCGCGATCGCTACCTTGATTGGTCTGGCTTGTCCAGAGGTTACCCTGTTCCAAGTAATTAGGTTGGCCTTCTGAACCTCTGCGCCACCAGGACAGAGTTCAGAAATCCGTCTTAACATGAGACCCTTCCTATAGCATGAGATGTGATATCCAACTCCTTCCCATTCCAACCTGAGACCCTTCCTATAGCATGAGATGGGATATCCAACTCCTTCCAAATCCAATCCTGATACCCTTCCATGAGATGTGATATCCCAATGCTTCTACAAAACCTGAGACCCATACCATGGCATGAGATGTGATATCAAACTCCCGTCCTATACCATGAGACTTGATATCTCAATGCTTCTAATACCAAACCTGAGACCGGTCCAATAACATGAGATGTGATATCCAAATCCTTCCCATTCCAATCCTGAAACCCTTCCTAAAGCATGAGATGTGATATCTCAATGCTTCTAATACCAAACCTGAGACCCTTCCAATAAAATGAGATGTGATATCCAAGTCCTTCCCATTCCAATCCTGAAACCCTTCCTAAAGCATGAGATGTGATATCTCAATGCTTCTAATACCAAACCTGAGACCTTTCCTATAACATGAATTGTAATATCCAAGTCCTTCCCCTTCCAAACCTTAGACCCTCCCTTTAGCATGAGATGTGATATCCAACTCCTTCCCATTCCAATCCTGAGACCCTTCTGATAGCATGAGATGTGACATCTCAATGCCTCTAATACCAAACCTGAGATCCTACCTCTAACATGAAATGTGATATCCAACTCCTTCCCCTTCCAACCCTGAGAGCCTTCCTATAGAATGAGATGTTATATCCAAGTCCTTCCCATTCCAATCCTGAGACCCTTCCTATAACATGAGATGTGATATCCAACTCCTTCCCATTCCAACCTTAGACCCTTCCTATAGCATGAGATGGGATATCCAACTCCTTCCAAATCCAATCCTGATACCCTTCCGATAGCATGAGATGTGATATCCCAATGCCGCTACAAAACCTCAGACCCGTACCATGGCATGAGATGTGATATCAAACTCCTTCCCATTCCAATCATGAGACGCTTCCTATAGCTTGAGATGTGATATCCAACTCCTTCCCATTCCAATTCTGAGACCCGTCCTATACCATGAGACTTGATATTTCAATGCTTCTAATACCAAACCTGTGACCTGTCCTATAACATGAGATGTGATATCCAAATCCTTCCCCTTCCAAACCTGAGACCCTTCCTATAGCAGAGATGTGATATCTCAATGCTTATACCAAACCTGTGACCCTTCCTATGGCATGAGATGTCATATACAACTCCTTCCCATTCCAATCCTGAGACCCTTCCTATAGCATGTGATGGGATATCTCAATGCATATACCAAACCTGAGACCCTTCCTATAGCATGAGATGTGATATCCAACTCCTTCCCATTCCAATCCTGAGACCCTTCATATAGCATGAGATGTGATATCTCAATGCTTCTAATACCAAA
This sequence comes from Ambystoma mexicanum, assembly GCF_040938575.1. NCBI lineage: Eukaryota > Metazoa > Chordata > Amphibia > Caudata > Ambystomatidae > Ambystoma > Ambystoma mexicanum. The sequence goes on from NW_027182448.1 coordinate 15,100, forward strand.
CCTGAGATCCTTCCTATAACATGAGACGTGATATCCAACTCCTTCCCATTCCAAACCTTTGCTTCTATCAAACCTGAGACCCTTCCTTTAGCATGAGATGTGATATCCAACTCCTTCCCATTCCTATACTGAGACCCTTCCTATAACATGAGACGTGATATCCAACTCCTTCCCATTCCAAACCTTTGCTTCTATCAAACCTGAGACCCTTCCTTTAGCATGAGATGTGATATCCAACTCCTTCCCATTCCAATCCTGAGACTCTTCCTATAGCATGAGATGTGATAGCTCAATGCTTCTAAAACCAAACATGAGAACCATCCTATAACATGAGATGTGAAATCCAAATCATTCCCTTTCCAAACCTGAGACCCTTCCTATAGCTTCAGATGTGATATCAAACTCCTTCCCATTCAAAGTGATATCCAACTCCTTCCCATTCCAATCCTGAGACCCTTCCTATACCTTGAGATGTGATATCTCAATGCTTCTAATACCAAACCTGAGACCCGTCCTAAAACATGAGATGTGAGATCCAAATCCTTCCCCTTCCAAACCTGAGACCTTTCCTTTAACATGAGATGTCATATCCAACTCCTTCCCATTCCAAACCTGAGGCCCTTCCTATAGCATAAGATGTTATATCTTAATGCTTCTAAAACCAAACCTGAGAACCATCCTATAACATGTGAAATCCAAATCCTTCCCTTTCTAAACCTGAGACCCTTCCGATAGCATGAGATGTGATATCTCAATGCTTCGAAAACCAAACATGAGAACCATCCTATAACATGAGATGTGAAATCCAGATCCTTCCCTTTCCAAACCTGAGACCCTTCCTATAGCTTGAGGTGTGATATCCAACTCCTTCCCATTCCAAACCCGAGACCCTTCCTATAGCATGAGATTTTATATCTTAATGCTTCTAAAACCAAACCTGACAACCATCCTATAACATGTGAAATCCAAATCCTTCCCTTTCCAAACCTGAGACCCTTCCGATAGCATATGTGATATCTCAATGCTTCTAAAACCAAACATGAGAACCATCCTATAACATTAGATGTGAAATCCAGATCCTTCCGTTTCCAATCCTGAGACCGTTCCTATAGCTTGAGATGTGATATCAAACTTCTTCCCATTCCAATCCTGAGATAGCTTGAGATGTGATATCCAACTCCATCCCATTCCAATCCTGAGACCCTTCCGATAGCATGAGATGTGATATCTCAATGCTTCTAATATCAAAACTGAGACCCTCCCTATAGTATGAGATGTGATATCTAAGTCCTTCCCATTCCTATCCTGAGACCCTTCCGAGAGCAGAGATGTGATATCTCAATGCTTATACCAAACCTGATGACCCTTCCTATGGCATGAGATGTGATATCCAACTGCTTCCCATTCCAATCCTGAGACCCTTCCTATAACATGAGATGTGATATCCAACTCCTTCCCATTCCAATCCTGAGACTCTTCCTGTAGCATGAGATGTGATATCTCAATGCTTCTAATACCAAACATGGGACCAGTCATATAGCATGAGATATGATATCCAAATCCTTCCCCTTCCAAACCTGAGACCCTTCCTTTAGCATGAGATGTGATATCCAAATCCTTCCCATTCCAACCTGCGATCCTTCCTATAGCATGAGAAGGGATATCCAACTCCTTCCCAATCCAATCCTGAGACCCTTCCAATAGCAGAGATGTGATATCTCAATGCTTATACCAAACCTGAGACCCTTCCCTTGGCATGAGATGTGATATCCAACTCCTTCACATTCCAATCCTGAGACCCTTCCTATAGCATATGTGATATCTCAATGCTTCTAAAACCAAACATGAGAACCATCCTATAACATGAGATGTGAAATCCAAATCCTTCCCTTCCCAAATCTGAGTCCCTTCTTATAGCTTGAGATGTGATATCTCAATGCTTCTAATACCAAACCTGAGACCCGTCCTAAAACATGAGATGTGAGATCCAAATCCTTCCCCTTCCAAACCTGACACCTTTCCTTTAGCATGAGATGTGATATCCAACTCCTTCCCATTCCAATCCTGAGACCCTTCTGATAGCATGAGATGTGATATCTCAATGCTTCTAATATCAAACCTGAGAACCTCCTTATAGCATGAGATGTGATATCCAACTCCTTCCAATTCCAATACTGAGACCCTTCCAATAGCATATGTGATATCTCAATGCTTCTAATATCAAAACTGAGACCCTCCCTATAGCATGAGATGTGATATCCAACTCCTTCCCATTCCAATCCTGAGACTATTCCTATAACATGAGATGTGATATCTCTATGCTTCTAATAGCAAACCTGAGGCCCTTCCCGTAGTATATGTGATATCCAACTCCTTCCCATTCCAAACCTGTGACCCTTCCTGTAGCATGAAATGTGATTTCTCACCCCTTCCAATACCAAACCCGAGACCATTCCCACAGCCTGAGATTTGTAATCTCATTTCTTCCAATACCAAACCCGAGACCCTTCCGATAGGATGAGATTTACTATCTCACTCCTTAAAATAGCAAACTCGAGTCCCTTCCTAAAGGATGTGATTTGATTTCTCAGTGCTTCTAATGCCAAACCTGAGACCCCCCGTATAACAAGAGATATATCCAACTCCTTCCCATTCCAATACTGAGACTCTTCCGATAGCATGAGATGTGATATCCCAATGCTTCTAATACCAATCCTGAGACCCTTCCTATAGCACGACATGTGATATCGAACTTCCCATTCCAATCCTGAGACTCAGACCTCCCCGTCTAACCTTCTCACCACTCCTAGCTCCCGGATTGATCATGCATTCCTGCTGTCTCTTCTCTCCCTTCTTCTGCTTCCTTTCCTCTCTCCTTCCTCATCTGCCCTAGGTCAGGCTCCTTCTACACCTCCGCAGGGATTACTGATTTGTACCCCTCCCCACTCTCAACTCTCACTCAGTTTCAAACACTCATCTGCCATTTCCTGGAAGAACCCGACCTGGATGTCCTTGGTCTAACCGAGACATGGTTGACGGCCAGCGCTGTCTTGAGCTTAGACACTTTCCTCCCTGATGACAAGTTCCTCTCCATGCCCAGATCCAACCGTTCTTGAGGGGGAGTATCCTTGATTCCTGTAGTAAATTGCTTTCCTTTACAGGCCGCCTCCTCTCATGAATGCCTTCTCTGCATGCATTCTCTCTTTCCTGGCCCTTCCTCTCTTAGTGGATGGACTTCTCCATCCCAGCCTCCTACCACTCAACTCCGCCTACTTGGAGAATTTAACATGAACCTGTATGCTACCTGACCTGGACTTTTACGAAATCTGCAACTGTTCATGTCGCTGGCCCTACACATTGCAGGGAATACTCAGGATTTTCTGATCTCAGACCTCCCCCTCTGTAACCCTCTCAACAATCCTCTCCCGTGGTGATCAAGTTCTCATCTCCAAAGAAGGCTAACTACCAGCTGTTCCTCCTCAGAGTTCTTCCTTTCTGTCCCTGTCACCTGCACCGTTTCGCGTTGCAAACACTCGCTTCCCAGCTCTCTGGTCTAGGCGCGGTTCCTCCTCAGAGGCGTTCTTTTCTGTCCCTGCTGCCTGCAGTTTCGCGTTGCAAATACTCGCTTCCCAGCTCTGGTTTAGAAGCGTGTTCCAAGCCTTCTCTCCTCTTCCCGCTGCCTTCAAATCAACAAATGAGCTCCACAAGATACACAGTGCTCAGAATGCTTTATAACACCCATTATTCAACATATAGCCGTAACCCGCTAGACGTATTGAAACGTGCTGTAAACTAGCAAAAACAGCTAGCAACCTCGCGTTTTTGTAAATGCGAATTCTGATGCGTTCCCATGTATGAACTGTGTCCGTGCGTTTGTTGTCGAATACTGAATATTTTAATCACTGTTCTCCCATACTAGGGGGGCGTCAAAATCTACTGTTCACAGGCTGAATGTATACGGCTGAAATCTTCAAGGCATTATCAGCTTTCCTGACTGTTTTGGAACGTATATTTGCCATCTGTTAATGCAGTCGCCCTGTGGTCATCGTCCCTTTTAGTTTACAGGCTGCACTCCCCTGGTGATCACATTCTCCTCTCCAGAGCAGGCTACCAGCTGCTACTCCTCAGAGGCGTTCCTCCTTTCTGTCCCTGCTCCCTGCACCGTTTCGCGATGCATGTACTCGCTTCCCAGATCTCTGGTTTAGAAGCGTGTTCCCTGCCTTCTCTCCTCTACCTACAGCCTTCCAAAGAGCTCCACAAGATAGTGTTCAGAATGCTTTATAACCCCATTATTCAACATATAGCTGTAACACGCTAGACGTATTGAAACGTGCTAAAAACTAGCAAAAATAGCTAGAAAATGTACTTCCCTCGTGTTTTTGTAAATGCGAATTCTGGTGGGTTCCCATGTTGTATGTACTGTGTCCGTGCGTTTGTTGTCGAATCCTGAAGTTGTTCACCCATACTAGGGGGTGGGGGGTCAACATCTACTGTTCACAGGCTGAATGTATACGGCTGAAATCTTCACTGCATTATCAGCTTTATGACTGTTTTGGAACGTGTATTTGCCATCTGTTAATGCAGTCGCCCTGTGTTCATCGTCCCTTCTAGTTTACAGGCTGCACTCCCCTGGTGATCACATTCTCCTTTCCAGAGCAGGCTAACTACCAGCTGCTCCTCTTCCTAGGCGTTCATCCTTTCTGTCCCTGCTCTCTGCACAGTTTCGCGTTGCATGTACTCGCTTCCCAGCTCTCTGGTTTAGATGCGTGTTCCCTCAGTTCTCTCCTCTTCCTACAGCCTTCCAATGAGCTCCACAAGATAGTGTTCAGAATGCTTTATATAACACCCATTATTCAAAATATAGCCGTAATCAGCTAGACCTATTGAAACGTGCTAAAAACTAGCAAAAACAGCTAGAAAATGTACTTTCCTCGCGTTTTGGTAAATGCGAATTCTGGTGGATTCCCATTTTGTACTCTGTTCGTGCGTTTGTTCAGTCGAATCCTGTTCTTTTGAACCACTCTTCTCCCATACAAGGGAGGATTAAAATGGGTTGTTCACAGGCGGAATGTATACTACTGAAATGCTCACTTCCCTGCTCTCTGGTTTAGACGCGTGTACCCTGCATATACCAAAACGCAGGGAAGTACATTTTCTAGCTATTTTTGCTAGTTTTTAGCACGTTTCAATACGTCTAGCGGTTTACAGCTATATGTTGAATAATGGGTGTTATAAAGCATTCTGAACACTGTATCTTGTGGAGCTCATTGGAAGGCTATAGGAAGAGGAGAGAAGGCAGGGAACATGCATCTAAACGAGAGCTGGGAAGCGAGTACATGCAACGCGAAACGGTGCAGGGAGCAGGGAAAGAAAGGATGAACGCCTATGAGGAGCAGCCGGTAGTTAGCCTGCTCTGGAGAGGAGAATGTGATCACCAGGGGAGTGCAGCCTGTAAACTAGAAGGGACGATGAACACAGGCCGACTGTATTAACAGATGGCAAATACACGTTCCAAAACAGTCAGGAAAGCTGGTAGTGCAGTGAAGATTTCAGCCGTATACATTCAGCCTGTGAACAGTAGATGTTGACCCCCCATCCGCTAGTATGGGAGAACAGTGGTTAAAAACTTCAGGATTCGACAACAAACGCACGGCCACAGTACATACAACATGGGAACCCACCAGAATTCGCATTTACCAATACGCGAGGAAAGGACATTTTCTAGCTATTTTTGCTAGTTTTTAGCACTTTTCAATATGTCTAGCGAGTTACAGCTATATCTTGAATAATGGGTGTTATAAAGCATTCTGAGCACCGTGTATCTTTTGAAGCTCATTTGTTGATTTGAAGGCAGCGGGAAGAGGAGAGAAGGCAGGAAACACGCGTCTAAACCAGAGAGCTGGGAAACGAGTGCTTGCAACGCGAAACGGTGCAGGGAGCAGGGACCGAAAGGGAGAACTCCTCTGAGGAGGAACAGCTGGTAGTTAGCCTTCTTTGGAGATGAGAAATTGATTACCACGGGAGAGGATTGTTGAGAGGGTTACAGAGGGGGAGGTCTGAGATCAGAAAATCATGAGTATTCCCTGCAGTGTGTAGGGCCAGCGACATGAGTTGCAGATCTCGTAAAAGTCCGGGTCAGGAAGCATACAGGTTCATGTTGAATTCTCCAAGTAGGCGGAGTTGAGTGGTAGGAGGCTAGGATGGAGAAGTCCATCCACTGAGAGAGGAAGCAGGTAGGCAAATAGCCAGGGTGAGATAATTGCCAGGAAAGAGAGCATGCATGCAGACAAAGCATTCGTGAGAGGAGTCGGCCTGCAAAGGAAAGCAATTTACTACAGGAATCAAGGATACTCCCCCTCAAGAAAGGTTGGATCTGGGCATGGAGAGGAACTTGTCATCAGGGAGGAAAGTGTCAAAGCTCGAGACCGCGCTGGCCGTCAACCATGTCTCGGGTAGACCAAGGACATCAAGGTCGGGTTCTTCCAGGAAATGGCAGATGTCAGATGAGTGTTTGACACTGAGTGAGAGTTGAGAGTGGGTAGGGGTACAAATCAGTAATCCCTGCAGAGGTGTAGAAGGAGCCTGACCTAGAGCAGATGAGGAAGGAGAGAGGAAAGGAAGCAGAAGAAGGGAGAGAAGAGACAGCAGGAGTGCATGATCAATCCGGGAGCTAGGAGTGGTGAGAAGGTTAGACGGGGAGGTCTGAGTCTCAGGATTGAAATGGGAAGTTCGATATCACATGTCATGCTATAGGAAGGGTCTCAGGATTGGTATTAGAAGCATTGGGATATCACATCTCATGCTATAGGGAGGTTCTCAGGTTTGATATTAGAAGCATTGAGATGTCATATCTCATGCTATCGGAAGGGTCTCAGGATTGGAATGGGAAGGAGTTGGATATCACATCTCATGCTAAAGGAAAGGTCTCAGGTTTGGAAGGGAAATGATTTGGATCTCACATCTCATGTTTTAGGACGGGTCTCAGGTTTGGTTTTAGAAGCATTGAGATATCACATATGGTATAATAAGGGTCTCGGGATTGGAATGGGAAGGAGTTGGATATCACATCTCAAGCTATCTCAGGATTGGAATGGGAAGGAGTTTGATATCACATCTCAAGCTATAGGAAGGGTCTCAGGATTGGAATGGTAATGAGTTGGATATCACATCTCATGCTATAGGAAGGTTCTCAGATTTGGTATAAGCATTGAGATATCACATCTCATGCTATAGGAAGGGCCTCAGGATTGGAATGGGAAGGAATTGTATAAGACATCTCGGGCCATAGGAAGGGTCTCAGGTTTGGTATAAGCATTGAGATATCACATCTCTGCTATCGGATGGGTCTCAGGATTGGAATGGGAAGGAGTTGGATATCCCATCTCATGTTATAGGAAGGGTCTCAGGTTTGTTATTAGAAGCATTGAGATATCACATCTCATGCTATAGGAAGGGTCTCAGGATTGTAATGGGAAGAACTTGGATGTTACATCTCATGCTATAGGGAGGGTCTCAAGTTTGATATTACAAGCATTGAGATATCAAGTCTCATGGTATAGGAAGGGTCTCAGAATTGGAATGGGAAGGAGATGGATATCACATCTCAAGCTATAGGAAGGGTCTCAGGATTGGAATGGGAAGGAGATTGATATCACATCTCATGCCATAGTATGGGTCTCAGGTTTGGTAGAAGATTTGGAATATGACATCTCATGCTATCAGAAGGGTATCAGTATTGGATTTGGAAGGAGTTGGATATCCCATCTCGTGCTATAGGAAAGTTCTCAGGTTGGAATGGGAAGGAGTTGGATATCACTTCTCATGTTATAGGAAGGGTCTCAGGATTGGAATGGGAAGGCATTGGATATAATATCTCATGGAAGGGTGTCCGAATTGGAATGCAAAGGAGTTGGATATCACATATGTTATAGGAAAGATCTCAGGTTTGGTATTAGAAGCAATGAGACATCAAATCTCATGTTATAGGAAGGGTCTCAGGATTGGAATGGGAAGTAGTTGGATATCACATCTCATGCTATAGGAAGGGTCTCAGGTTTGGAATGGGTAGGAGTTGGATATCACATCTCATGCTATCGGAAAGGTCTCAGGTTTGGTATTAGAGGCATTGAGATATCACATCTCATGCTATCATAAGGGTCTCAGGATTGGAATGGTAAGGAGTTGGATAGCACATCTCATGCTAAAGGGAGGGTCTCAGGTTTGGAAGGGGAAGGATTTGGATATCACATCACATGTTATAGGAAGGATCTCAGGTTTGGTATTAGAAGCATTGAGATATCACATCTCATGCTATCGGAAGGGTCTCATGATTGGAATGGGAAGGAGTTGGATATCCCATCTCATGTTATAGGACTGGTCTCAGGTTTGGTATTAGAATTATTGAGATATCACATTGCATGCTGTAGGAAGGGTCTCAGGTTTGGAATGGGAAGGAGTTGGATATTACATTCTTGCTATAGGAAGGGTCTCATGTTTGGAATGGGAAGGAGTTGGATATCACATATGCTATAGGAAAGGTCTCAGGTTTGGAACGGGAAGGAGTTGGATATCACATCTCATGATATAGGAAGGGTCTCAGGTTTGGTATAAGCATTGAGATATCATATCTCTGCTATCGGAAGTGTCTCAGGATTGGAATGGGAAGGAGTTGGATATCCCATCTCATGTTATATGACGGGTCTCAGGTTTGTTATTAGAATCATTGAGATATCATATTGCATGCTGTAGGAAGGGTCTTAGGATTGGAATGGTAAGGACTTGGATATCACATCTCATGCTATAGATAGGCTCTCAGGTTTGGAAAGGGAAGGAGTTGGATATCACATTTCATGTTAGAGGAAGGATCTCAGGTTTGGTATTAGAGGCATTGAGATATCACATCTCATGCTATAGGAAGGGTCTCAGGTTTGGTATAAGCATTGAGATATCACATCTCATGCTATAGGAAGGGTCTCTGGATTGGAATGGAAGGAGTTGGATATCACATCTCGTTATAGGAAGGATCTCAGGTTTGGTATTAGAAGCATTGAGATATCACATCCCATGCTATAGGAAGGGTCTCAGGTTTGGTATAAGCATTGAGATATCACATCTCATGCTATAGGAAGGGTCTCAGGATTGGAATGGGAAGGAGTTGGATATCCCATCTCATGTTATAGGAAGAGTCTCAGGTTTGGTATTAGAAGCATTGAGATATCACATCTCATGCTATAGGAGGTGTCTCAGGATTGGAATGGGAAGGACTTGGATATCACATATGCTATAGGGAGGGTCTTAAGTTTGATATTAGAAGCATTGAGATATCACATCTCATGCTATAGGAAGGGTCTCGGGATTGGAATGGGAAGGATTGGATATCACATATGCTATAGGAAGGGTCTCAGGTTTGTTATAAGCAGTGAGATATCACATCTCATGATATCGGAAGGGTCTCAGGATTGGAATGGGAAGGAGCTGGATATCACATCTCATGATGAAGGAAGGGTCTAAGGTTTGGTATTAGAAGCATTGAGATATCACTTCTCATGCTATAGGAAGGGTCTCAGGATTGGAATGGGAAGGACTTGGATATCACATCTCATGCTATAGGGAGGGTCTCAAGTTTGATATTAGAAGCATTGAGATATCACATCTCATGATATCGGAAGGGTCTCAGGATTGGAATGGGAAGGATTTGGATATCACATCTCATGTTATAGGACGGGTCTCACGTTTGGTATTAGAAGCATTGAGATATCAAGTCTCATGGTATAGGAAGGGTCTCAGAATTGGAATGGGAAGGAGTTGGATATCACATCTCATGCCATAGTATGGGTCTCAGGTTTGGTAGAAGCATTGGGATATCACATCTCATGCTATCGGAAGGGTATCAGTATTGGATTTGGAAGGAGTTGGATATCCCATTTCATGCTATAGGAAGGGTCTCAGGTTGGAATGGGAAGGAGTTGGATATCACATCTCATGTTATAGGAAGGGTCTCAGGATTGGAATGGGAAGGACTTGGATATCTTATCTCATGCTATAGGAAGGGTCTCAGGATTGGAATGGGAAGGAGTTTGATATCACATCTCATGCCATAGTATGGGTCTCAGGTTTGGTAGAAGCATTGGGATATCACATCTCATGCTATCGGAAGGGTATCAGTATTGGATTTGGAAGGAGTTGGATATCCCATTTCATGCTATAGGAAGGGTCTCAGGTTGGAATGGGAAGGAGTTGGATATCACATCTCATGTTATAGGAAGGGTCTCAGGATTGGAATGGGAAGGACTTGGATATCATATCTCATGCTATAGGAAGGGTCTCATAATTGGAATGGGAAGGAGTTGGAAATCACATCTCATGTTATAGGAAAGATCTCAGGTTTGGTATTAGAAACATTGAGACATCACATCTCATGTTATAGGAAGGGTCTCAGGATTGGAATGGGAAGAAGTTGGATATCACATCTCATGCTATAGGAAGGGTCTCAGGTTTGGTATAAGCATTGAGATATCACATCTCATGCTATAGGAAGGGTCTCAGGATTGGAATGGGAAGAAGTTGGATATCACATCTCATGCTATAGGAAGCATCTCAGATTTGGTATTAGAAGCATTGAGATATCACATCTCATGCTATAGGAATGGTCTCAGGATTGGAATGGGAAGGAGTTGGATATTACATTCTTGCTATAGGAAGGGTCTCATGTTTGGAATGGGAATGAGTTGGATATCACATATGCTATAGGAAAGGTCTCAGCTTTGGAACGGGAAGGAGTTGGATATCACATCTCATGATATAGGAAGGGTCTCAGGTTTGGTATAAGCATTGAGATATCATATCTCTGCTATCGGAAGTGTCTCAGGATTGGAATGGGAAGGAGTTGGATATCCCATCTCATGTTATATGACGGGTCTCAGGTTTGTTATTAGAATCATTGAGATATCATATTGCATGCTGTAGGAAGGGTCTAAGGATTGGAATGGGAAGGACTTGGATATCACATCTCATGCTATAGATAGGCTCTCAGGTTTGGAAAGGGAAGGAGTTGGATATCACATTTCATGTTAGAGGAAGGATCTCAGGTTTGGTATTAGAGGCATTGAGATATCACATCTCATGCTATAGGAAGGGTCTCAGGTTTGGTATAAGCATTGAGATATCACATCTCATGCTATAGGAAGGGTCTCTGGATTGGAATGGAAGGAGTTGGATATCACATCTCGTTATAGGAAGGATCTCAGGTTTGGTATTAGAAGCATTGAGATATCACATCTCATGCTATAGGAAGGGTCTCAGGTTTGGTATAAGCATTGAGATATCACATCTCATGCTATAGGAAGGGTCTCAGGATTGGAATGGGAAGGAGTTGTATATGACATCTCATGCCGTAGGAAGGGTCTCAGGTTTGGTATAAGCATTGAGATATCACATCTTTGCAATCGTAAGGGTCTCAGGATTGGAATGGGAAGGAGTTGGATATCCCATCTCATGTTATAGGAAGAGTCTCAGGTTTGGTATTAGAAGCATTGAGATATCACATCTCATGCTATAGGAGGTGTCTCAGGATTGGAATGGGAAGGACTTGGATATCACATATGCTATAGGGAGGGTCTCAAGTTTGATATTAGAAGCATTGAGATATCACATCTCATGCTATAGGAGGTGTCTCAGGATTGGAATGGGAAGGACTTGGATATCACATATGCTATAGGGAGGGTCTCAGGTTTGATATTAGAAGCATTGAGATATCACATCTCATGCTATAGGAAGGGTCTCAGGATTGGAATGGGAAGGATTGGATATCACATCTCATGCTATAGGAAGGGTCTCAGGTTTGTTATAAGCAGTGAGATATCACATCTCATGATATCGGAAGGGTCTCAGGATTGGAATGGGAAGGAGCTGGATATCACATCTCATGATAAAGGAAGGGTCTAAGGTTTGGTATTAGAAGCATTGAGATATCACTTCTCATGCTATAGGAAGGGTCTCAGGATTGGAATGGGAAGGACTTGGATATCACATCTCATGCTATAGGGAGGGTCTCAAGTTTGATATTAGAAGCATTGAGATATCACATCTCATGATATCGGAAGGGTCTCAGGATTGGAATGGGAAGGATTTGGATATCACATCTCATGTTATAGGACGGGTCTCAGGTTTGGTATTAGAAGCATTGAGATATCAAGTCTCATGGTATAGGAAGGGTCTCAGAATTGGAATGGGAAGGAGTTGGATATCACATCTCAAGCTATAGGAAGGGTCTCAGGATTGGAATGGGAAGGAGTTTGATATCACATCTCATGCCATAGTATGGGTCTCAGGTTTGGTAGAAGCATTGGGATATCACATCTCATGCTATCGGAAGGGTATCAGTATTGGATTTGGAAGGAGTTGGATATCCCATCTCATGTTATAGGAAGGGTCTCAGGATTGGAATGGGAAGGACTTGGATATCATATCTCATGCTATAGGAAGGGTCTCATAATTGGAATGGGAAGGAGTTGGATATCACATCTCATGTTATAGGAAAGATCTCAGGTTTGGTATTAGAAGCATTGAGACATCACATCTCATGTTATAGGAAGGGTCTCAGGATTGGAATGGGAAGAAGTTGGATATCACATCTCATGCTATAGGAAGGGTCTCAGGTTTGGTATAAGCATTGAGATATCACATCTCATGCTATAGGAAGGGTCTCAGGATTGGAATGGGAAGAAGTTGGATATCACATCTCATGCTATAGGAAGCATCTCAGATTTGGTATTAGAAGCATTGAGATATCACATCTCATGCTATCGGAAGGGTCTCAGGATTGGAATGGGAAGGAGTTGTATATGACATCTCATGCCGTAGGAAGGGTCTCAGGTTTGGTATAAGCATTGAGATATCACATCTTTGCAATCGAAAGGGTCTCAGGATTGGAATGGGAAGGAGTTGGATATCCCATCTCATGTGATAGGAAGAGTCTCAGGTTTGGTATTAGAAGCATTGAGACATCACATCTCATGTTATAGGAAGGGTCTCAGGATTGGAATGGGAAGAAGTTGGATATCACATCTCATGCTATAGGAAGGATCTCAGATTTGGTATTAGAAGCATTGAGATATCAAGTATCATGGTATAGGAAGGGTCTCAGAATTGGAATGGGAAGGAGTTGGATATCACATCTCAAGCTATAGGAAGGGTCTCAGGATTGGAATGGGAAGGAGTTTGATATCACATCTCATGCCATAGTATGGGTCTCAGGTTTGGTAGAAGCATTGGGATATCACATCTCATGCTATGGGAAGGGTATCAGTATTGGATTTGGAAGGAGTTGGATATCCCATCTCATGCTATAGGAAGGGTCTCAGGTTGGAATGGGAAGGAGTTGGATATCACATCTCATGTTATAGGAAGGGTCTCAGGATTGGAATGGGAAGGACTTGGATATCATATCTAATGCTATAGGAAGGGTCTCAGAATTGGAATGGGAAGGAGTTGGATGTCATCTCATGTTATAGGAAAGATCTCAGGTTTGGTATTAGAAGCATTGAGACATCACATCTCATGTTATAGGAAGGGTCTCAGGATTGGAATGGGAAGAAGTTGGATATCACATCTCATGCTATAGGAAGGGTCTCAGGTTTGGTATAAGCTTTGAGATATCACATCTCATGCTATAGGAAGGGTCTCAGGATTGGAATGGGAAGAAATTGGATATCACATCTCATGATAAAGGAAGGGTCTAAGGTTTGGTATTAAAAGCATTGAGATATCACTTCTCATGCTATAGGAAGGGTCTCAGGATTGGAATGGGAAGGACTTGGATATCACATCTCATGCTATAGGGAGGGTCTCAAGTTTGATATTAGAAGCATTGAGATATCACATCTCATGATATCGGAAGGGTCTCAGGATTGGAATGGGAAGGATTTGGATATCACATCTCATGTTATTCGACGGGTCTCAGGTTTGGTATTAGAAGCATTGAGACATCACATCTCATGTTATAGGAAGGGTCTCAGGATTGGAATGGGAAGAAGTTGGATATCACATCTCATGCTATAGGAAGGGTCTCAGGTTTGTTATAAGCAGTGAGATATCACATCTCATGATATCGGAAGGGTCTCAGGATTGGAATGGGAAGGAGCTGGATATCACATCTCATGATAAAGGAAGGGTCTAAGGTTTGGTATTAGAAGCATTGAGATATCACTTCTCATGCTATAGGAAGGGCCTCAGGATTGGAATGGGAAGAAGTTGGATATCACATCTCATGCTATAGGAAGGGTCTCAGGTTTGTTATAAGCATTGAGATATCAAGTCTCATGGTATAGGAAGGGTCTCAGAATTGGAATGGGAAGGAGTTGGATATCACATCTCAAGCTATAGGAAGGGTCTCAGGATTGGAATGGGAAGGAGTTTGATATCACATCTCATGCCATAGTATGGGTCTCAGGTTTGGTAGAAGCATTGGGATATCACATCTCATGCTATCGGAAGGGTATCAGTATTGGATTTGGAAGGAGTTGGATATCCCATCTCATGTTATAGGAAGGGTCTCAGGATTGGAATGGGAAGGACTTGGATATCATATCTCATGCTATAGGAAGGGTCTCATAATTGGAATGGGAAGGAGTTGGATATCACATCTCATGTTATAGGAAAGATCTCAGGTTTGGTATTAGAAGCATTGAGACATCACATCTCATGTTATAGGAAGGGTCTCAGGATTGGAATGGGAAGAAGTTGGATATCACATCTCATGCTATAGGAAGGGTCTCAGGTTTGGTATAAGCATTGAGATATCACATCTCATGCTATAGGAAGGGTCTCAGGATTGGAATGGGAAGAAGTTGGATATCACATCTCATGCTATAGGAAGCATCTCAGATTTGGTATTAGAAGCATTGAGATATCACATCTCATGCTATCGGAAGGGTCTCAGGATTGGAATGGGAAGGAGTTGTATATGACATCTCATGCCGTAGGAAGGGTCTCAGGTTTGGTATAAGCATTGAGATATCACATCTTTGCAATCGAAAGGGTCTCAGGATTGGAATGGGAAGGAGTTGGATATCCCATCTCATGTTATAGGAAGAGTCTCAGGTTTGGTATTAGAAGCATTGAGATATCACATCTCATGCATTAGGAAGTGTCTCAGGATTGGAATGGGAAGGACTTGGATATCACATGCTATAGGGAGGGTCTCAAGTTTGATATTAGAAGCATTGAGATATCACATCTCATGCTATAGGAAGGGTCTCAGGATTGGAATGGGAAGGATTGGATATCACATCTCATGCTATAGGAAGGGTCTCAGGTTTGTTATAAGCAGTGAGAAACATCTCATGCTATAGGAAGTGTCTCAGGATTGGAATGGGAAGGAGTTGGATATCACATCTCATGCTATAGGAAGGGTCTCAGGTTTGGTAGCATTGAGATATCACATCTCATGCTATAGGAAGGGTCTCAGGATTGGAATGGGAAGAAGTTGGAGATCACATCTCATGCTATAGGAAGGATCTCAGATTTGGTATTAGAAGCATTGAGATATCAAGTCTCATGGTATAGGAAGGGTCTCAGAATTGGAATGGGAAGGAGTTGGATATCACATCTCAAGCTATAGGAAGGGTCTCAGGATTGGAATGGGAAGGAGTTTGATATCACATCTCATGCCATAGTATGGGTCTCAGGTTTGGTAGAAGCATTGGGATATCACATCTCATGCTATCGGAAGGGTATCAGTATTGGATTTGGAAGGAGTTGGATATCCCATCTCATGCTATAGGAAGGGTCTCAGGTTGGAATGGGAAGGAGTTGGATATCACATCTCATGTTATAGGAAGGGTCTCAGGATTGGAATGGGAAGGACTTGGATATCATATCTAATGCTATAGGAAGGGTCTCAGAATTGGAATGGGAAGGAGTTGGATGTCATCTCATGTTATAGGAAAGATCTCAGGTTTGGTATTAGAAGCATTGAGACATCACATCTCATGTTATAGGAAGGGTCTCAGGATTGGAATGGGAAGAAGTTGGATATCACATCTCATGCTATAGGAAGGGTCTCAGGTTTGGTATAAGCTTTGAGATATCACATCTCATGCTATAGGAAGGGTCTCAGGATTGGAATGGGAAGAAATTGGATATCACATCTCATGATAAAGGAAGGGTCTAAGGTTTGGTATTAGAAGCATTGAGATATCACTTGTCATGCTATAGGAAGGGTCTCAGGATTGGAATGGGAAGGACTTGGATATCACATCTCATGCTATAGGGAGGGTCTCAAGTTTGATATTAGAAGCATTGAGATATCACATCTCATGATATCGGAAGGGTCTCAGGATTGGAATGGGAAGGATTTGGATATCACATCTCATGTTATAGGACGGGTCTCAGGTTTGGTATTAGAAGCATTGAGACATCACATCTCATGTTATAGGAAGGGTCTCAGGATTGGAATGGGAAGAAGTTGGATATCACATCTCATGCTATAGGAAGGGTCTCAGGTTTGGTATAAGCATTGAGATATCACATCTCATGCTATAGGAAGGGTCTCAGGATTGGAATGGGAAGAAGTTGGATATCACATCTCATGCTATAGGAAGCATCTCAGATTTGGTATTAGAAGCATTGAGATATCACATCTCATGCTATCGGAAGGGTCTCAGGATTGGAATGGGAAGGAGTTGTATATGACATCTCATGCCGTAGGAAGGGTCTCAGGTTTGGTATAAGAATTGAGATATCACATCTTTGCAATCGAAAGGGTCTCAGGATTGGAATGGGAAGGAGTTGGATATCCCATCTCATGTTATAGGAAGGATCTCAGATTTGGTATTAGAAGCATTGAGATATCACATCTCATGCTATAGGAAGTGTCTCAGAATTGGAATGGGAAGGAGTTGGATATCACATCTCAAGCTATAGGAAGGGTCTCAGGATTGGAATGGGAAGGAGTTTGATATCACATCTCATGCCATAGTATGGGTCTCAGGTTTGGTAGAAGCATTGGGATATCACATCTCATGCTATCGGAAGGGTATCAGTATTGGATTTGGAAGGAGTTGGATATCCCATCTCATGCTATAGGAAGGGTCTCAGGTTGGAATGGGAAGGAGTTGGATATCACATCTCATGTTATAGGAAGGGTCTCAGGATTGGAATGGGAAGGACTTGGATATCATATCTAATGCTATAGGAAGGGTCTCAGAATTGGAATGGGAAGGAGTTGGATGTCATCTCATGTTATAGGAAAGATCTCAGGTTTGGTAATAGAAGCATTGAGACATCACATCTCATGTTATAGGAAGGGTCTCAGGATTGGAATGGGAAGAAGTTGGATATCACATCTCATGCTATAGGAAGGGTCTCAGGTTTGGTATAAGCTTTGAGATATCACATCTCATGCTATAGGAAGGGTCTCAGGATTGGAATGGGAAGAAATTGGATATCACATCTCATGATAAAGGAAGGGTCTAAGGTTTGGTATTAGAAGCATTGAGATATCACTTGTCATGCTATAGGAAGGGTCTCAGGGTTGGAATGGGAAGGACTTGGATATCACATCTCATGCTATAGGGAGGGTCTCAAGTTTGATATTAGAAGCATTGAGATATCACATCTCATGATATCGGAAGGGTCTCAGGATTGGAATGGGAAGGATTTGGATATCACATCTCATGTTATAGGACGGGTCTCAGGTTTGGTATTAGAAGCATTGAGACATCACATCTCATGTTATAGGAAGGGTCTCAGGATTGGAATGGGAAGAAGTTGGATATCACATCTCATGCTATAGGAAGGGTCTCAGGTTTGGTATAAGCATTGAGATATCACATCTCATGCTATAGGAAGGGTCTCAGGATTGGAATGGGAAGAAGTTGGATATCACATCTCATGCTATAGGAAGCATCTCAGATTTGGTATTAGAAGCATTGAGATATCACATCTCATGCTATCGGAAGGGTCTCAGGATTGGAATGGGAAGGAGTTGTATATGACATCTCATGCCGTAGGAAGGGTCTCAGGTTTGGTATAAGAATTGAGATATCACATCTTTGCAATCGAAAGGGTCTCAGGATTGGAATGGGAAGGAGTTGGATATCCCATCTCATGTTATAGGAAGAGTCTCAGGTTTGGTATTAGAAGCATTGAGATATCACATCTCATGCTATAGGAAGTGTCTCAGGATTGGAATGGGAAGGACTTGGATATCACATATGCTATAGGGAGGGTCTCAAGTTTGATATTAGAAGCATTGAGATATCACATCTCATGCTATAGGAAGGGTCTCAGGATTGGAATGGGAAGGATTGGATATCACATCTCATGCTATAGGAAGGGTCTCAGGTTTGTTATAAGCAGTGAGATACATCTCATGCTATAGGAAGTGTCTCAGGATTGGAATGGGAAGGAGTTGGATATCACATCTCATGCTATAGGAAGGGTCTCAGGTTTGGTAGCATTGAGATATCACATCTCATGCTATAGGAAGGGTCTCAGGATTGGAATGGGAAGAAGTTGGATATCCCATCCCATGTTATAGGACGGGTCTCTGGTTTGGTATTAGAATCATTGAGATATCACATCGCATGCTGTAGGAAGGGTCTAAGGATTGGAATGGGATGGACTTGGACATCACATCTCATGCTATAGGTAGGCTCTCAGGTTTGGTATAAGCATTGAGATATCACATCTCATGGTATAGGAAGGGTCTCAGGATTGGAATTGGACGGATTTGGATATCACATCTCATGCTATAGGAAGGGTCTCAGGTTTGGTATACGCATGGAGATATCACTTCTCATGCTATAGGAAGGGTCTCAGGATTGGAATGGGAAGGAGTTGGATATCACATCTCATGCTATAGGAAGGGTCTCTGATATGGTATAAGCATTGAGATATCACATCTCATGCTATAGGAAGGGTCTCAGGATTGGAATTGGAAGGAGTTGTATATGACATCTCAGGCTATAGGAAGGGTCTCAGGTTTGGTATAAGCATTGAGATATCACATCTCTGCTATCGGAAGGGTCTCAGGATTGGAATGGGAAGGACTTGGATGTCACATCTCATGCTATAGGGAGGGTCTCAAGTTTGATATTAGAAGCATTGAGATAACAAATCTCATGATATCGGAAGGGTCTCAGGATTGGAATGGGAAGGAGTTGGATATCACATCTCATGATATAGGAAGGGTCTAAGGTTTGGAAGGGGAAGGATTTGGATATCACATCTCATGTTATAGGACGGGTCTCAGGTTTGGTATTAGAAGCATTGAGATATCAAGTCTCATGGTATAGGAAGGGTCTCAGAATTGGAATGGGAAGGAGTTGGATAACACATCTCAAGCTATAGGAAGGGTCTCAGGATTGGAATGGGAAGAAGTTTGATATCACATCTCATGCCATAGTATGGGTCTCAGGTTTGGTAGAAGCATTTGGATATCACATCTCATGCTATCGGAAGGGTATCAGTATTGGATTTGGAAGGAGTTGGATATCCCATCATGCTATAGGAAGGGCCTCAGGTTGGAATGGGAAGGAGTTGGATATCACATCTCATGTTATAGGAAGGGTCTCAGGATTGGAATGGGAAGGACTTGGATATCATATCTCATGCTATGGGAAGGCTCTCAGGTTTGGAAGGGGAAGGAGTTGGATATCACACCTCAAGCTATAGGAAGGGTCTCAGGTTTGGAATGGGAAGGAGTTGGATATCACATCTCAAGCTATAGGAAGAGTCTCAGGTTTGGTATAAGCATTGAGATATCACATCTCATGCTATAGGAAGGGTCTCAGAATTGGAATGGGAAGGAGTTGGATATCACATCTCATGTTATAGGAAAGATCTCAGGTTTGGTATTAGAAGCATTGAGACATCACATCTCATGTTATAGGAAGGGTCTCAGGATTGGAATGGGAAGAAGTTGGATATCACATCTCATGCTATAGGAAGGGTCTCAGGTTTGGTATAAGCATTGAGATATCACATCTCATGCTATAGGAAGGGTCTCAGGATTGGAATGGGAAGGAGTTGTATATGACATCTCATGCCATAGGAAGGGTCTCAGGTTTGGTATAAGCATTGAGATATCACATCACATGCTATAGGAAGGGTCTCGGGATTGGAATGGGAAGGACTTGGATATCACATCTCATGCTATAGGCAGGGTCTCAGGTTTGGAAAGGAAAGGAGTTGGATATCACATTTCATGTTAGAGGTAGGATCTCAGGTTTGGTATTAGAGGCATTGAGATATCACATCTCATGCTATCAGAAGGGTCTCAGGATTGGAATGGGAAGGAGTTGGATATCACATCTCATGCTAAAGGGAGGGTCTCAGGTTTGGAAAGGGAAGGATTTGGATATCACATCTCATGTTATTAGAAGGATCTCAGGTTTGGTATTAGAAGCATTGAGATATCACATCTCATGCTATCGGAAGTATCTCAGGTTTGGTATTAGAGGCATTGAGATATCACATCTCATGCTATCATAAGAGTCTCAGGATTGGAATGGGAAGGAGTTGGATAGCACATCTCATGCTATAGGAAGTGTCTCAGGATTGGAATGGGAAGGAGTTGGATATCACATCTCATGTTATAGGAAGGATCTCAGGTTTGGTATTAGAAGCATTGAGATATCACTTCTCATGCTATAGGGAGGGTCTCAGGATTGGAATGGGAAGTATTTGGATATCACATCTCATGCTATAGGGAGGGTCTCAAGTTTGATATTAGAAGCATTGAGATATCACATCTCATGATATCGGAAGGGTCTCAGGATTGGAATGGGAAGGAGTTGGATATCACATCTCATGATAAAGGAAGGGTCTAAGGTTTGGTATTAGAAGCATTGAGATATCACTTCTCATGCTATAGGAAGGGTCTCAGGATTGGAATGGGAAGGACTTGGATATCACATCTCATGCTATAGGGAGGGTCTCAAGTTTGATATTAGAAGCATTGAGATATCACATCTCATGATATCGGAAGGGTCTCAGGATTGGAATGGGAAGGATTTGGATATCACATCTCATGTTATAGGACGGGTCTCAGGATTGGAATGGGAAGGAGTTTGATATCACATCTCATGCCATAGTATGGGTCTCAGGTTTGGTAGAAGCATTGGGATATCACATCTCATGCTATCGGAAGGGTATCAGTATTGGATTTGGAAGGAGTTGGATATCCCATCTCATGCTAAAGGAAGGGTCTCAGGTTGGAATGGGAAGGAGTTGGATATCACATCTCATGTTATAGGAAGGGTTTCAGGATTGGAATGGGAAGGAGTTGGATATCACATCTCAAGCTATAGGAAGGGTCTCAGGATTGGAATGGGAAGGAGTTTGATATCACATCTCATGCCATAGTATGGGTCTCAGGTTTGGTAGAAGCATTGGGATATCACATCTCATGCTATCGGAAGGGTATCAGTATTGGATTTGGAAGGAGTTGGATATCCCATCTCATGTTATAGGAAGGGTCTCAGGATTAGAATGGGAAGGACTTGGATATCATATCTCATGCTATAGGAAGGGTCTCATAATTGGAATGGGAAGGAGTTGGATATCACATCTCATGTTATAGGAAAGATCTCAGGTTTGGTATTAGAAGCATTGAGACATCACATCTCATGTTATAGGAAGGGTCTCAGGATTGGAATGGGAAGAAGTTGGATATCACATCTCATGCTATAGGAAGGGTCTCAGGTTTGGTATAAGCATTGAGATATCACATCTCATGCTATAGGAAGGGTCTCAGGCTTGGAATGGGAAGAAGTTGGATATCACATCTCATGCTATAGGAAGCATCTCAGATTTGGTATTAGAAGCATTGAGATATCACATCTCATGCTATCGGAAGGGTCTCAGGATTGGAATGGGAAGGAGTTGTATATGACATCTCATGCCGTAGGAAGGGTCTCAGGTTTGGTATAAGCATTGAGATATCACATCTTTGCAATCGAAAGGGTCTCAGGATTGGAATGGGAAGGAGTTGGATATCCCATCTCATGTTATAGGAAGAGTCTCAGGTTTGGTATTAGAAGCATTGAGATATCACATCTCATGCATTAGGAAGTGTCTCAGGATTGGAATGGGAAGGACTTGGATATCACATATGCTATAGGGAGGGTCTCAAGTTTGATATTAGAAGCATTGAGATATCACATCTCATGCTATAGGAAGGGTCTCAGGATTGGAATGGGAAGGATTGGATATCACATCTCATGCTATAGGAAGGGTCTCAGGTTTGTTATAAGCAGTGAGAAACATCTCATGCTATAGGAAGTGTCTCAGGATTGGAATGGGAAGGAGTTGGATATCAGATCTCATGCTATAGGAAGGGTCTCAGGTTTGGTAGCATTGAGATATCACATCTCATGCTATAGGAAGGGTCTCAGGATTGGAATAGGAAGAAGTTGGATATCACATCTCATGCTATAGGAAGGATCTCAGATTTGGTATTAGAAGCATTGAGATATCAAGTCTCATGGTATAGGAAGGGTCTCAGAATTGGAATGGGAAGGAGTTGGATATCACATCTCAAGCTATAGGAAGGGTCTCAGGATTGGAATGGGAAGGAGTTTGATATCACATCTCATGCCATAGTATGGGTCTCAGGTTTGGTAGAAGCATTGGGATATCACATCTCATGCTATCGGAAGGGTATCAGTATTGGATTTGGAAGGAGTTGGATATCCCATCTCATGCTATAGGAAGGGTCTCAGGTTGGAATGGGAAGGAGTTGGATATCACATCTCATGTTATAGGAAGGGTCTCAGGATTGGAATGGGAAGGACTTGGATATCATATCTAATGCTATAGGAAGGGTCTCAGAATTGGAATGGGAAGGAGTTGGATGTCATCTCATGTTATAGGAAAGATCTCAGGTTTGGTATTAGAAGCATTGAGACATCACATCTCATGTTATAGGAAGGGTCTCAGGATTGGAATGGGAAGGACTTGGATATCACATATGCTATAGGGAGGGTCTCAAGTTTGATATTAGAAGCATTGAGATATCACATCTCATGCTATAGGAAGGGTCTCAGGATTGGAATGGGAAGGATTGGATATCACATCTCATGCTATAGGAAGGGTCTCAGGTTTGTTATAAGCAGTGAGAAACATCTCATGCTATAGGAAGTGTCTCAGGATTGGAATGGGAAGGAGTTGGATATCACATCTCATGCCATAGTATGGGTCTCAGGTTTGGTAGAAGCATTGGGATATCACATCTCATGCTATCGGAAGGGTATCAGTATTGGATTTGGAAGGAGTTGGATATCCCATCTCATGCTAAAGGAAGGGTCTCGGGTTGGAATGGGAAGGAGTTGGATATCACATCTCATGTTATAGGAAGGGTTTCAGGATTGGAATGGGAAGGAGTTGGATATCACATCTCAAGCTATAGGAAGGGTCTCAGGATCGGAATGGGAAGGAGTTTGATATCACATCTCATGCCATAGTATGGGTCTCAGGTTTGGTAGAAGCATTGGGATATCACATCTCATGCTATCGGAAGGGTATCAGTATTGGATTTGGAAGGAGTTGGATATCCCATCTCATGTTATAGGAAGGGTCTCAGGATTGGAATGGGAAGGACTTGGATATCATATCTCATGCTATAGGAAGGGTCTCATAATTGGAATGGGAAGGAGTTGGATATCACATCTCATGTTATAGGAAAGATCTCAGGTTTGGTATTAGAAGCATTGAGACATCACATCTCATGTTATAGGAAGGGTCTCAGGATTGGAATGGGAAGAAGTTGGATATCACATCTCATGCTATAGGAAGGGTCTCAGGTTTGGTATAAGCATTGAGATATCACATCTCATGCTATAGGAAGGGTCTCAGGATTGGAATGGGAAGAAGTTGGATATCACATCTCATGCTATAGGAAGCATCTCAGATTTGGTATTAGAAGCATTGAGATATCACATCTCATGCTATCGGAAGGGTCTCAGGATTGGAATGGGAAGGAGTTGTATATGACATCTCATGCCGTAGGAAGGGTCTCAGGTTTGGTATAAGCATTGAGATATCACATCTTTGCAATCGAAAGGGTCTCAGGATTGGAATGGGAAGGAGTTGGATATCCCATCTCATGTTATAGGAAGAGTCTCAGGTTTGGTATTAGAAGCATTGAGATATCACATCTCATGCATTAGGAAGTGTCTCAGGATTGGAATGGGAAGGACTTGGATATCACATATGCTATAGGGAGGGTCTCAAGTTTGATATTAGAAGCATTGAGATATCACATCTCATGCTATAGGAAGGGTCTCAGGATTGGAATGGGAAGGATTGGATATCACATCTCATGCTATAGGAAGGGTCTCAGGTTTGTTATAAGCAGTGAGAAACATCTCATGCTATAGGAAGTGTCTCAGGATTGGAATGGGAAGGAGTTGGATATCACATCTCATGCTATAGGAAGGGTCTCAGGTTTGGTAGCATTGAGATATCACATCTCATGCTATAGGAAGGGTCTCAGGATTGGAATGGGAAGAAGTTGGATATCACATCTCATGCTATAGGAAGGATCTCAGATTTGGTATTAGAAGCATTGAGATATCAAGTCTCATGGTATAGGAAGGGTCTCAGAATTGGAATGGGAAGGAGTTGGATATCACATCTCAAGCTATAGGAAGGGTCTCAGGATTGGAATGGGAAGGAGTTTGATATCACATCTCATGCCATAGTATGGGTCTCAGGTTTGGTAGAAGCATAGGGATATCACATCTCATGCTATCGGAAGGGTATCAGTATTGGATTTGGAAGGAGTTGGATATCCCATCTCATGCTATAGGAAGGGTCTCAGGTTGGAATGGGAAGGAGTTGGATATCACATCTCATGTTATAGGAAGGGTCTCAGGATTGGAATGGGAAGGACTTGGATATCATATCTAATGCTATAGGAAGGGTCTCAGAATTGGAATGGGAAGGAGTTGGATGTCATCTCATGTTATAGGAAAGATCTCAGGTTTGGTATTAGAAGCATTGAGACATCACATCTCATGTTATAGGAAGGGTCTCAGGATTGGAATGGGAAGGACTTGGATATCACATATGCTATAGGGAGGGTCTCAAGTTTGATATTAGAAGCATTGAGATATCACATCTCATGCTATAGGAAGGGTCTCAGGATTGGAATGGGAAGGATTGGATATCACATCTCATGCTACAGGAAGGGTCTCAGGTTTGTTATAAGCAGTGAGAAACATCTCATGCTATAGGAAGTGTCTCAGGATTGGAATGGGAAGGAGTTGGATATCACATCTCATGCTATAGGAAGGGTCTCAGGTTTGGTAGCATTGAGATATCACATCTCATGCTATAGGAAGGGTCTCAGGATTGGAATGGGAAGAAGTTGGATATCACATCTCATGCTATAGGAAGGATCTCAGATTTGGTATTAGAAGCATTGAGATATCAAGTCTCATGGTATAGGAAGGGTCTCAGAATTGGAATGGGAAGGAGTTGGATATCACATCTCAAGCTATAGGAAGGGTCTCAGGATTGGAATGGGAAGGAGTTTGATATCACATCTCATGCCATAGTATGGGTCTCAGGTTTGGTAGAAGCATTGGGATATCACATCTCATGCTATCGGAAGGGTATCAGTATTGGATTTGGAAGGAGTTGGATATCCCATCTCATGCTATAGGAAGGGTCTCAGGTTGGAATGGGAAGGAGTTGGATATCACATCTCATGTTATAGGAAGGGTCTCAGGATTGGAATGGGAAGGACTTGGATATCATATCTAATGCTATAGGAAGGGTCTCAGAATTGGAATGGGAAGGAGTTGGATGTCATCTCATGTTATAGGAAAGATCTCAGGTTTGGTATTAGAAGCATTGAGACATCACATCTCATGTTATAGGAAGGGTCTCAGGATTGGAATGGGAAGAAGTTGGATATCACATCTCATGCTATAGGAAGGGTCTCAGGTTTGGTATAAGCTTTGAGATATCACATCTCATGCTATAGGAAGGGTCTCAGGATTGGAATGGGAAGAAATTGGATATCACATCTCATGATAAAGGAAGGGTCTAAGGTTTGGTATTAGAAGCATTGAGATATCACTTCTCATGCTATAGGAAGGGTCTCAGGATTGGAATGGGAAGGACTTGGATATCACATCTCATGCTATAGGGAGGGTCTCAAGTTTGATATTAGAAGCATTGAGATATCACATCTCATGATATCGGAAGGGTCTCAGGATTGGAATGGGAAGGATTTGGATATCACATCTCATGTTATAGGACGGGTCTCAGGTTTGGTATTAGAAGCATTGAGACATCACATCTCATGTTATAGGAAGGGTCTCAGGATTGGAATGGGAAGAAGTTGGATATCACATCTCATGCTATAGGAAGGGTCTCAGGTTTGTTATAAGCAGTGAGATATCACATCTCATGATATCGGAAGGGTCTCAGGATTGGAATGGGAAGGAGCTGGATATCACATCTCATGATAAAGGAAGGGTCTAAGGTTTGGTATTAGAAGCATTGAGATATCACTTCTCATGCTATAGGAAGGGTCTCAGGATTGGAATGGGAAGGTCTTGGATATCACATCTCATGCTATAGGGAGGGTCTCAAGTTTGATATTAGAAGCATTGAGATATCACATCTCATGATATCGGAAGGGTCTCAGGATTGGAATGGGAAGGATTTGGATATCACATCTCATGTTATAGGACGGGTCTCAGGTTTGGTATTAGAAGCATTGAGATATCAAGTCTCATGGTATAGGAAGGGTCTCAGAATTGGAATGGGAAGGAGTTGGATATCACATCTCAAGCTATAGGAAGGGTCTCAGGATTGGAATGGGAAGGAGTTTGATATCACATCTCATGCCATAGTATGGGTCTCAGGTTTGGTAGAAGCATTGGGATATCACATCTCATGCTATCGGAAGGGTATCAGTATTGGATTTGGAAGGAGTTGGATATCCCATTTCATGCTATAGGAAGGGTCTCAGGTTGGAATGGGAAGGAGTTGGATATCACATTTCATGTTATAGGAAGGGTCTCAGGATTGGAATGGGAAGGACTTGGATATCATATCTCATGCTATAGGAAGGGTCTCATAATTGGAATGGGAAGGAGTTGGATATCACATCTCATGTTATAGGAAAGATCTCAGGTTTGGTATTAGAAGCATTGAGACATCACATCTCATGTTATAGGAAGGGTCTCAGGATTGGAATGGGAAGAAGTTGGATATCACATCTCATGCTATAGGAAGGGTCTCAGGTTTGGTATAAGCATTGAGATATCACATCTCATGCTATAGGAAGGGTCTCAGGATTGGAATGGGAAGAAGTTGGATATCACATCTCATGCTATAGGAAGCATCTCAGATTTGGTATTAGAAGCATTGAGATATCACATCTCATGCTATCGGAAGGGTCTCAGGATTGGAATGGGAAGGAGTTGTATATGACATCTCATGCCGTAGGAAGGGTCTCAGGTTTGGTATAAGAATTGAGATATCACATCTTTGCAATCGAATGGGTCTCAGGATTGGAATGGGAAGGAGTTGGATATCCCATCTCATGTTATAGGAAGAGTCTCAGGTTTGGTATTAGAAGCATTGAGATATCACATCTCATGCTATAGGAAGTGTCTCAGGATTGGAATGGGAAGGACTTGGATATCACATATGCTATAGGGAGGGTCTCAAGTTTGATATTAGAAGCATTGAGATATCACATCTCATGCTATAGGAAGGGTCTCAGGATTGGAATGGGAAGGATTGGATATCACATCTCATGCTATAGGAAGGGTCTCAGGTTTGTTATAAGCAGTGAGATACATCTCATGCTATAGGAAGTGTCTCAGGATTGGAATGGGAAGGAGTTGGATATCACATCTCATGCTATAGGAAGGGTCTCAGGTTTGGTAGCATTGAGATATCACATCTCATGCTATAGGAAGGGTCTCAGGATTGGAATGGGAAGAAGTTGGATATCCCATCCCATGTTATAGGACGGGTCTCTGGTTTGGTATTAGAATCATTGAGATATCACATCGCATGCTGTAGGAAGGGTCTAAGGATTGGAATGGGATGGACTTGGACATCACATCTCATGCTATAGGTAGGCTCTCAGGTTTGGTATAAGCATTGAGATATCACATCTCATGGTATAGGAAGGGTCTCAGGATTGGAATTGGACGGATTTGGATATCACATCTCATGCTATAGGAAGGGTCTCAGGTTTGGTATACGCATGGAGATATCACTTCTCATGCTATAGGAAGGGTCTCAGGATTGGAATGGGAAGGAGTTGGATATCACATCTCATGCTATAGGAAGGGTCTCTGATTTGGTATAAGCATTGAGATATCACATCTCATGCTATAGGAAGGGTCTCAGGATTGGAATTGGAAGGAGTTGTATATGACATCTCAGGCTATAGGAAGGGTCTCAGGTTTGGTATAAGCATTGAGATATCACATCTCTGCTATCGGAAGGGTCTCAGGATTGGAATGGGAAGGACTTGGATGTCACATCTCATGCTATAGGGAGGGTCTCAAGTTTGATATTAGAAGCATTGAGATAACAAATCTCATGATATCGGAAGGGTCTCAGGATTGGAATGGGAAGGAGTTGGATATCACATCTCATGATATAGGAAGGGTCTAAGGTTTGGAAGGGGAAGGATTTGGATATCACATCTCATGTTATAGGACGGGTCTCAGGTTTGGTATTAGAAGCATTGAGATATCAAGTCTCATGGTATAGGAAGGGTCTCAGAATTGGAATGGGAAGGAGTTGGATAACACATCTCAAGCTATAGGAAGGGTCTCAGGATTGGAATGGGAAGAAGTTTGATATCACATCTCATGCCATAGTATGGGTCTCAGGTTTGGTAGAAGCATTGGGATATCACATCTCATGCTATCGGAAGGGTATCAGTATTGGATTTGGAAGGAGTTGGATATCCCATCATGCTATAGGAAGGGTCTCAGGTTGGAATGGGAAGGAGTTGGATATCACATCTCATGTTATAGGAAGGGTCTCAGGATTGGAATGGGAAGGACTTGGATATCATATCTCATGCTATGGGAAGGCTCTCAGGTTTGGAAGGGGAAGGAGTTGGATATCACACCTCAAGCTATAGGAAGGGTCTCAGGTTTGGAATGGGAAGGAGTTGGATATCACATCTCAAGCTATAGGAAGAGTCTCAGGTTTGGTATAAGCATTGAGATATCACATCTCATGCTATAGGAAGGGTCTCAGAATTGGAATGGGAAGGAGTTGGATATCACATCTCATGTTATAGGAAAGATCTCAGGTTTGGTATTAGAAGCATTGAGACATCAAATCTCATGTTATAGGAAGGGTCTCAGGATTGGAATGGGAAGAAGTTGGATATCACATCTCATGCTATAGGAAGGGTCTCAGGTTTGGTATAAGCATTGAGATATCACATCTCATGCTATAGGAAGGGTCTCAGGATTGGAATGGGAAGGAGTTGTATATGACATCTCATGCCATAGGAAGGGTCTCAGGTTTGGTATAAGCATTGAGATATCACATCACATGCTATAGGAAGGGTCTCGGGATTGGAATGGGAAGGACTTGGATATCACATCTCATGCTATAGGCAGGGTCTCAGGTTTGGAAAGGGAAGGAGTTGGATATCACATTTCATGTTAGAGGTAGGATCTCAGGTTTGGTATTAGAGGCATTGAGATATCACATCTCATGCTATCAGAAGGGTCTCAGGATTGGAATGGGAAGGAGTTGGATATCACATCTCATGCTAAAGGGAGGGTCTCAGGTTTGGAAAGGGAAGGATTTGGATATCACATCTCATGTTATAGGAAGGATCTCAGGTTTGGTATTAGAAGCATTGAGATATCACATCTCATGCTATCGGAAGTATCTCAGGTTTGGTATTAGAGGCATTGAGATATCACATCTCATGCTATCATAAGAGTCTCAGGATTGGAATGGGAAGGAGTTGGATAGCACATCTCATGCTATAGGAAGTGTCTCAGGATTGGAATGGGAAGGAGTTGGATATCACATCTCATGTTATAGGAAGGATCTCAGGTTTGGTATTAGAAGCATTGAGATATCACTTCTCATGCTATAGGGAGGGTCTCAGGATTGGAATGGGAAGTATTTGGATATCACATCTCATGCTATAGGGAGGGTCTCAAGTTTGATATTAGAAGCATTGAGATATCACATCTCATGATATCGGAAGGGTCTCAGGATTGGAATGGGAAGGAGTTGGATATCACATCTCATGATAAAGGAAGGGTCTAAGGTTTGGTATTAGAAGCATTGAGATATCACTTCTCATGCTATAGGAAGGGTCTCAGGATTGGAATGGGAAGGACTTGGATATCACATCTCATGCTATAGGGAGGGTCTCAAGTTTGATATTAGAAGCATTGAGATATCACATCTCATGATATCGGAAGGGTCTCAGGATTGGAATGGGAAGGATTTGGATATCACATCTCATGTTATAGGACGGGTCTCAGGATTGGAATGGGAAGGAGTTTGATATCACATCTCATGCCATAGTATGGGTCTCAGGTTTGGTAGAAGCATTGGGATATCACATCTCATGCTATCGGAAGGGTATCAGTATTGGATTTGGAAGGAGTTGGATATCCCATCTCATGCTAAAGGAAGGGTCTCAGGTTGGAATGGGAAGGAGTTGGATATCACATCTCATGTTATAGGAAGGGTCTCAGGATTGGAATGGGAAGGAGTTGGATATCACATCTCAAGCTATAGGAAGGGTCTCAGGATTGGAATGGGAAGGAGTTTGATATCACATCTCATGCCATAGTATGGGTCTCAGGTTTGGTAGAAGCATTGGGATATCACATCTCATGCTATCGGAAGGGTATCAGTATTGGATTTGGAAGGAGTTGGATATCCCATCTCATGTTATAGGAAGGGTCTCAGGATTGGAATGGGAAGGACTTGGATATCATATCTCATGCTATAGGAAGGGTCTCATAATTGGAATGGGAAGGAGTTGGATATCACATCTCATGTTATAGGAAAGATCTCAGGTTTGTTATTAGAAGCATTGAGACATCACATCTCATGTTATAGGAAGGGTCTCAGGATTGGAATGGGAAGAAGTTGGATATCACATCTCATGCTATAGGAAGGGTCTCAGGTTTGGTATAAACATTGAGATATCACATCTCATGCTATAGGAAGGGTCTCAGGATTGGAATGGGAAGAAGTTGGATATCACATCTCATGCTATAGGAAGCATCTCAGATTTGGTATTAGAAGCATTGAGATATCACATCTCATGCTATCGGAAGGGTCTCAGGATTGGAATGGGAAGGAGTTGTATATGACATCTCATGCCGTAGGAAGGGTCTCAGGTTTGGTATAAGCATTGAGATATCACATCTTTGCAATCGAAAGGGTCTCAGGATTGGAATGGGAAGGAGTTGGATATCCCATCTCATGTTATAGGAAGAGTCTCAGGTTTGGTATTAGAAGCATTGAGATATCACATCTCATGCTATAGGAAGTGTCTCAGGTTTGGAATGGGAAGGACTTGAATATCACATATGCTATAGGGAGGGTCTCACGTTTGATATTAGAAGCATTGAGATATCACATCTCATGCTATAGGAAGGGTCTCAGGATTGGAATGGGAAGGATTGGATATCACATCTCATGCTATAGGAAGGGTCTCAGGTTTGTTATAAGCAGTGAGAAACATCTCATGCTATAGGAAGTGTCTCAGGATTGGAATGGGAAGGAGTTGGATATCACATCTCATGCTATAGGAAGGGTCTCAGGTTTGGTAGCATTGAGATATCACATCTCATGCTATAGGAAGGGTCTCAGGATTGGAATGGGAAGAAGTTGGATATCACATCTCATGCTATAGGAAGGATCTCAGATTTGGTATTAGAAGCATTGAGATATCAAGTCTCATGGTATAGGAAGGGTCTCAGAATTGGAATGGGAAGGAGTTGGATATCACATCACAAGCTATAGGAAGGGTATCAGTATTGGATTTGGAAGGAGTTGGATATCCCATCTCATGCTATAGGAAGGGTCTCAGGTTGGAATGGGAAGGAGTTGGATATCACATCTCATGTTATAGGAAGGGTCTCAGGATTGGAATGGGAAGGACTTGGATATCATATCTAATGATATAGGAAGGGTCTCAGAATTGGAATGGGAAGGAGTTGGATATCATCTCATGTTATAGGAAAGATCTCAGGTTTGGTATTAGAAGCATTGAGACATCACATCTCATGTTATAGGAAGGGTCTCAGGATTGGAATGGGAAGAAGTTGGATATCACATCTCATGCTATAGGAAGGGTCTCAGGTTTGGTATAAGCTTTGAGATATCACATCTCATGCTATAGGAAGGGTTTCAGGATTGGAATGGGAAGAAGTTGGATATCACATCTCATGATAAAGGAAGGGTCTAAGGTTTGGTATTAGAAGCATTGAGATATCACTTCTCATGCTATAGGAAGGGTCTCAGGATTGGAATGGGAAGGACTTGGATATCACATCTCATGCTATAGGGAGGGTCTCAAGTTTGATATTAGAAGCATTGAGATATCACATCTCATGATATCGGAAGGGTCTCAGGATTGGAATGGGAAGGATTTGGATATCACATCTCATGTTATAGGACGGGTCTCAGGTTTGGTATTAGAAGCATTGAGACATCACATCTCATGTTATAGGAAGGGTCTCAGGATTGGAATGGGAAGAAGTTGGATATCACATCTCATGCTATAGGAAGGGTCTCAGGTTTGTTATAAGCAGTGAGATATCACATCTCATGATATCGGAAGAGTCTCAGGATTGGAATGGGAAGGAGCTGGATATCACATCTCATGATAAAGGAAGGGTCTAAGGTTTGGTATTAGAAGCATTGAGATATCACTTCTCATGCTATAGGAAGGGTCTCAGGATTGGAATGGGAAGGACTTGGATATCACATCTCATGCTATAGGGAGGGTCTCAAGTTTGATATTAGAAGCATTGAGATATCACATCTCATGATATCGGAAGGGTCTCAGGATTGGAATGGGAAGGATTTGGATATCACATCTCATGTTATAGGACGGGTCTCAGGTTTGGTATTAGAAGCATTGAGACATCACATCTCATGTTATAGGAAGGGTCTCAGGATTGGAATGGGAAGAAGTTGGATATCACATCTCATGCTATAGGAAGGGTCTCAGGTTTGTTATAAGCAGTGAGATATCACATCTCATGATATCGGAAGGGTCTCAGGATTGGAATGGGAAGGAGCTGGATATCACATCTCATGATAAAGGAAGGGTCTAAGGTTTGGTATTAGAAGCATTGAGATATCACTTCTCATGCTATAGGAAGGGTCTCAGGATTGGAATGGGAAGGTCTTGGATATCACATCTCATGCTATAGGGAGGGTCTCAAGTTTGATATTAGAAGCATTGAGATATCACATATCATGATATCGGAAGGGTCTCAGGATTGGAATGGGAAGGATTTGGATATCACATCTCATGTTATAGGACGGGTCTCAGGTTTGGTATTAGAAGCATTGAGATATCAAGTCTCATGGTATAGGAAGGGTCTCAGAATTGGAATGGGAAGGAGTTGGATATCACATCTCAAGCTATAGGAAGGGTCTCAGGATTGGAATGGGAAGGAGTTTGATATCACATCTCATGCCATAGTATGGGTCTCAGGTTTGGTAGAAGCATTGGGATATCACATCTCATGCTATCGGAAGGGTATCAGTATTGGATTTGGAAGGAGTTGGATATCCCATTTCATGCTATAGGAAGGGTCTCAGGTGGGAATGGGAAGGAGTTGGATATCACATTTCATGTTATAGGAAGGGTCTCAGGATTGGAATGGGAAGGACTTGGATATCATATCTCATGCTATAGGAAGGGTCTCATAATTGGAATGGGAAGGAGTTGGATATCACATCTCATGTTATAGGAAAGATCTCAGGTTTGGTATTAGAAGCATTGAGACATCACATCTCATGTTATAGGAAGGGTCTCAGGATTGGAATGGGAAGAAGTTGGATATCACATCTCATGCTATAGGAAGGGTCTCAGGTTTGGTATAAGCATTGAGATATCACATCTCATGCTATAGGAAGGGTCTCAGGATTGGAATGGGAAGAAGTTGGATATCACATCTCATGCTATAGGAAGCATCTCAGATTTGGTATTAGAAGCATTGAGATATCACATCTCATGCTATCGGAAGGGTCTCAGGATTGGAATGGGAAGGAGTTGTATATGACATCTCATGCCGTAGGAAGGTTCTCAGGTTTGGTATAAGAATTGAGATATCACATCTTTGCAATCGAATGGGTCTCAGGATTGGAATGGGAAGGAGTTGGATATCCCATCTCATGTTATAGGAAGAGTCTCAGGTTTGGTATTAGAAGCATTGAGATATCACATCTCATGCTATAGGAAGTGTCTCAGGATTGGAATGGGAAGGACTTGGATATCACATATGCTATAGGGAGGGTCTCAAGTTTGATATTAGAAGCATTGAGATATCACATCTCATGCTATAGGAAGGGTCTCAGGATTGGAATGGGAAGGATTGGATATCACATCTCATGCTATAGGAAGGGTCTCAGGTTTGTTATAAGCAGTGAGATACATCTCATGCTATAGGAAGTGTCTCAGGATTGGAATGGGAAGGAGTTGGATATCACATCTCATGCTATAGGAAGGGTCTCAGGTTTGGTAGCATTGAGATATCACATCTCATGCTATAGGAAGGGTCTCAGGATTGGAATGGGAAGAAGTTGGATATCCCATCCCATGTTATAGGACGGGTCTCTGGTTTGGTATTAGAATCATTGAGATATCACATCGCATGCTGTAGGAAGGGTCTAAGGATTGGAATGGGATGGACTTGGACATCACATCTCATGCTATAGGTAGGCTCTCAGGTTTGGTATAAGCATTGAGATATCACATCTCATGGTATAGGAAGGGTCTCAGGATTGGAATTGGACGGATTTGGATATCACATCTCATGCTATAGGAAGGGTCTCAGGTTTGGTATACGCATGGAGATATCACTTCTCATGCTATAGGAAGGGTCTCAGGATTGGAATGGGAAGGAGTTGGATATCACATCTCATGCTATAGGAAGGGTCTCTGATTTGGTATAAGCATTGAGATATCACATCTCATGCTATAGGAAGGGTCTCAGGATTGGAATTGGAAGGAGTTGTATATGACATCTCAGGCTATAGGAAGGGTCTCAGGTTTGGTATAAGCATTGAGATATCACATCTCTGCTATCGGAAGGGTCTCAGGATTGGAATGGGAAGGTCTTGGATGTCACATCTCATGCTATAGGGAGGGTCTCAAGTTTGATATTAGAAGCATTGAGATAACAAATCTCATGATATCGGAAGGGTCTCAGGATTGGAATGGGAAGGAGTTGGATATCACATCTCATGATATAGGAAGGGTCTAAGGTTTGGAAGGGGAAGGATTTGGATATCACATCTCATTTTATAGGACGGGTCTCAGGTTTGGTATTAGAAGCATTGAGATATAAAGTCTCATGGTATAGGAAGGGTCTCAGAATTGGAATGGGAAGGAGTTGGATAACACATCTCAAGCTATAGGAAGGGTCTCAGGATTGGAATGGGAAGAAGTTTGATATCACATCTCATGCCATAGTATGGGTCTCAGGTTTGGTAGAAGCATTGGGATATCACATCTCATGCTATCGGAAGGGTATCAGTATTGGATTTGGAAGGAGTTGGATATCCCATCATGCTATAGGAAGGGTCTCAGGTTGGAATGGGAAGGAGTTGGATATCACATCTCATGTTATAGGAAGGGTCTCAGGATTGGAATGGGAAGGACTTGGATATCATATCTCATGCTATGGGAAGGCTCTCAGGTTTGGAAGGGGAAGGAGTTGGATATCACACCTCAAGCTATAGGAAGGGTCTCAGGTTTGGAATGGGAAGGAGTTGGATATCACATCTCAAGCTATAGGAAGAGTCTCAGGTTTGGTATAAGCATTGAGATATCACATCTCATGCTATAGGAAGGGTCTCAGAATTGGAATGGGAAGGAGTCGGATATCACATCTCATGTTATAGGAAAGATCTCAGGTTTGGTATTAGAAGCATTGAGACATCAAATCTCATGTTATAGGAAGGGTCTCAGGATTGGAATGGGAAGAAGTTGGATATCACATCTCATGCTATAGGAAGGGTCTCAGGTTTGGTATAAGCATTGAGATATCACATCTCATGCTATAGGAAGGGTCTCAGGATTGGAATGGGAAGGAGTTGTATATGACATCTCATGCCATAGGAAGGGTCTCAGGTTTGGTATAAGCATTGAGATATCACATCACATGCTATAGGAAGGGTCTCGGGATTGGAATGGGAAGGACTTGGATATCACATCTCATGCTATAGGCAGGGTCTCAGGTTTGGAAAGGGAAGGAGTTGGATATCACATTTCATGTTAGAGGTAGGATCTCAGGTTTGGTATTAGAGGCATTGAGATATCACATCTCATGCTATCAGAAGGGTCTCAGGATTGGAATGGGAAGGAGTTGGATATCACATCTCATGCTAAAGGGAGGGTCTCAGGTTTGGAAAGGGAAGGATTTGGATATCACATCTCATGTTATAGGAAGGATCTCAGGTTTGGTATTAGAAGCATTGAGATATCACATCTCATGCTATCGGAAGTATCTCAGGTTTGGTATTAGAGGCATTGAGATATCACATCTCATGCTATCATAAGAGTCTCAGGATTGGAATGGGAAGGAGTTGGATAGCACATCTCATGCTATAGGAAGTGTCTCAGGATTGGAATGGGAAGGAGTTGGATATCACATCTCATGTTATAGGAAGGATCTCAGGTTTGGTATTAGAAGCATTGAGATATCACTTCTCATGCTATAGGGAGGGTCTCAGGATTGGAATGGGAAGTATTTGGATATCACATCTCATGCTATAGGGAGGGTCTCAAGTTTGATATTAGAAGCATTGAGATATCACATCTCATGATATCGGAAGGGTCTCAGGATTGGAATGGGAAGGAGTTGGATATCACATCTCATGATAAAGGAAGGGTCTAAGGTTTGGTATTAGAAGCATTGAGATATCACTTCTCATGCTATAGGAAGGGTCTCAGGATTGGAATGGGAAGGACTTGGATATCACATCTCATGCTATAGGGAGGGTCTCAAGTTTGATATTAGAAGCATTGAGATATCACATCTCATGATATCGGAAGGGTCTCAGGATTGGAATGGGAAGGATTTGGATATCACATCTCATGTTATAGGACGGGTCTCAGGATTGGAATGGGAAGGAGTTTGATATCACATCTCATGCCATAGTATGGGTCTCAGGTTTGGTAGAAGCATTGGGATATCACATCTCATGCTATCGGAAGGGTATCAGTATTGGATTTGGAAGGAGTTGGATATCCCATCTCATGCTAAAGGAAGGGTCTCAGGTTGGAATGGGAAGGAGTTGGATATCACATCTCATGTTATAGGAAGGGTCTCAGGATTGGAATGGGAAGGAGTTGGATATCACATCTCAAGCTATAGGAAGGGTCTCAGGATTGGAATGGGAAGGAGTTTGATATCACATCTCATGCCATAGTATGGGTCTCAGGTTTGGTAGAAGCATTGGGATATCACATCTCATGCTATCGGAAGGGTATCAGTATTGGATTTGGAAGGAGTTGGATATCCCATCTCATGTTATAGGAAGGGTCTCAGGATTGGAATGGGAAGGACTTGGATATCATATCTCATGCTATAGGAAGGGTCTCATAATTGGAATGGGAAGGAGTTGGATATCACATCTCATGTTATAGGAAAGATCTCAGGTTTGTTATTAGAAGCATTGAGACATCACATCTCATGTTATAGGAAGGGTCTCAGGATTGGAATGGGAAGAAGTTGGATATCACATCTCATGCTATAGGAAGGGTCTCAGGTTTGGTATAAGCATTGAGATATCACATCTCATGCTATAGGAAGGGTCTCAGGATTGGAATGGGAAGAAGTTGGATATCACATCTCATGCTATAGGAAGCATCTCAGAATTGGTATTAGAAGCATTGAGATATCACATCTCATGCTATCGGAAGGGTCTCAGGATTGGAATGGGAAGGAGTTGTATATGACATCTCATGCCGTAGGAAGGGTCTCAGGTTTGGTATAAGCATTGAGATATCACATCTTTGCAATCGAAAGGGTCTCAGGATTGGAATGGGAAGGAGTTGGATATCCCATCTCATGTTATAGGAAGAGTCTCAGGTTTGGTATTAGAAGCATTGAGATATCACATCTCATGCTATAGGAAGTGTCTCAGGATTGGAATGGGAAGGACTTGAATATCACATATGCTATAGGGAGGGTCTCACGTTTGATATTAGAAGCATTGAGATATCACATCTCATGCTATAGGAAGGGTCTCAGGATTGGAATGGGAAGGATTGGATATCACATCTCATGCTATAGGAAGGGTCTCAGGTTTGTTATAAGCAGTGAGAAACATCTCATGCTATAGGAAGTGTCTCAGGATTGGAATGGGAAGGAGTTGGATATCACATCTCATGCTATAGGAAGGGTCTCAGGTTTGGTAGCATTGAGATATCACATCTCATGCTATAGGAAGGGTCTCAGGATTGGAATGGGAAGAAGTTGGATATCACATCTCATGCTATAGGAAGGATCTCAGATTTGGTATTAGAAGCATTGAGATATCAAGTCTCATGGTATAGGAAGGGTCTCAGAATTGGAATGGGAAGGAGTTGGATATCACATCACAAGCTATAGGAAGGGTATCAGTATTGGATTTGGAAGGAGTTGGATATCCCATCTCATGCTATAGGAAGGGTCTCAGGTTGGAATGGGAAGGAGTTGGATATCACATCTCATGTTATAGGAAGGGTCTCAGGATTGGAATGGGAAGGACTTGGATATCATATCTAATGATATAGGAAGGGTCTCAGAATTGGAATGGGAAGGAGTTGGATATCATCTCATGTTATAGGAAAGATCTCAGGTTTGGTATTAGAAGCATTGAGACATCACATCTCATGTTATAGGAAGGGTCTCAGGATTGGAATGGGAAGAAGTTGGATATCACATCTCATGCTATAGGAAGGGTCTCAGGTTTGGTATAAGCTTTGAGATATCACATCTCATGCTATAGGAAGGGTTTCAGGATTGGAATGGGAAGAAGTTGGATATCACATCTCATGATAAAGGAAGGGTCTAAGGTTTGGTATTAGAAGCATTGAGATATCACTTCTCATGCTATAGGAAGGGTCTCAGGATTGGAATGGGAAGGACTTGGATATCACATCTCATGCTATAGGGAGGGTCTCAAGTTTGATATTAGAAGCATTGAGATATCACATCTCATGATATCGGAAGGGTCTCAGGATTGGAATGGGAAGGATTTGGATATCACATCTCATGTTATAGGACGGGTCTCAGGTTTGGTATTAGAAGCATTGAGACATCACATCTCATGTTATAGGAAGGGTCTCAGGATTGGAATGGGAAGAAGTTGGATATCACATCTCATGCTATAGGAAGGGTCTCAGGTTTGTTATAAGCAGTGAGATATCACATCTCATGATATCGGAAGAGTCTCAGGATTGGAATGGGAAGGAGCTGGATATCACATCTCATGATAAA
Organism: Ambystoma mexicanum; assembly: GCF_040938575.1. Taxonomy (NCBI): domain Eukaryota; kingdom Metazoa; phylum Chordata; class Amphibia; order Caudata; family Ambystomatidae; genus Ambystoma; species Ambystoma mexicanum. The sequence goes on from NW_027182448.1 coordinate 54,816, forward strand.
GGAAGGGTCTAAGGTTTGGTATTAGAAGCATTGAGATATCACTTCTCATGCTACAGGAAGGGTCTCAGGATTGGAATGGGAAGGACTTGGATATCACATCTCATGCTATAGGGAGGGTCTCAAGTTTGATATTAGAAGCATTGAGATATCACATCTCATGATATCGGAAGGGTCTCAGGATTGGAATGGGAAGGATTTGGATATCACATCTCATGTTATAGGACGGGTCTCAGGATTGGAATGGGAAGGAGTTTGATATCACATCTCATGCCATAGTATGGGTCTCAGGTTTGGTAGAAGCATTGGGATATCACATCTCATGCTATCGGAAGGGTATCAGTATTGGATTTGGAAGGAGTTGGATATCCCATCTCATGCTAAAGGAAGGGTCTCAGGTTGGAATGGGAAGGAGTTGGATATCACATCTCATGTTATAGGAAGGGTCTCAGGATTGGAATGGGAAGGAGTTGGATATCACATCTCAAGCTATAGGAAGGGTCTCAGGTTTGGTATAAGCATTGAGATATCACATCTCATGCTATAGGAAGGGTCTCAGAATTGGAATGGGAAGGAGTTGGATATCACATCTCATGTTATAGGAAAGATCTCAGGTTTGGTATTAGAAGCATTGAGACATCAAATCTCATGTTATAGGAAGGGTCTCAGGATTGGAATGGGAAGAAGTTGGATATCACATCTCATGCTATAGGAAGGGTCTCAGGTTTGGTATAAGCATTGAGATATCACATCTCATGCTATAGGAAGGGTCTCAGGATTGGAATGGGAAGGAGTTGTATATGACATCTCATGCCATAGGAAGGGTCTCAGGTTTGGTATAAGCATTGAGATATCACATCACATGCTATAGGAAGGGTCTCGGGATTGGAATGGGAAGGACTTGGATATCACATCTCATGCTATAGGCAGGGTCTCAGGTTTGGAAAGGGAAGGAGTAGGATATCACATTTCATGTTAGAGGTAGGATCTCAGGTTTGGTATTAGAGGCATTGAGATATCACATCTCATGCTATCAGAAGGGTCTCAGGATTGGAATGGGAAGGAGTTGGATATCACATCTCATGCTAAAGGGAGGGTCTCAGGTTTGGAAAGGGAAGGATTTGGATATCACATCTCATGTTATAGGAAGGATCTCAGGTTTGGTATTAGAAGCATTGAGATATCACTTCTCATGCTATAGGGAGGGTCTCAGGATTGGAATGGGAAGTATTTGGATATCACATCTCATGCTATAGGGAGGGTCTCAAGTTTGATATTAGAAGCATTGAGATATCACATCTCATGATATCGGAAGGGTCTCAGGATTGGAATGGGAAGGAGTTGGATATCACATCTCATGATAAAGGAAGGATCTAAGGTTTGGTATTAGAAGCATTGAGATATCACTTCTCATGCTATAGGAAGGGTCTCAGGATTGGAATGGGAAGGACTTGGATATCACATCTCATGCTATAGGGAGGGTCTCAAGTTTGATATTAGAAGCATTGAGATATCACATCTCATGATATCGGAAGGGTCTCAGGATTGGAATGGGAAGGATTTGGATATCACATCTCATGTTATAGGACGGGTCTCAGGATTGGAATGGGAAGGAGTTTGATATCACATCTCATGCCATAGTATGGGTCTCAGGTTTGGTAGAAGCATTGGGATATCACATCTCATGCTATCGGAAGGGTATCAGTATTGGATTTGGAAGGAGTTGGATATCCCATCTCATGCTAAAGGAAGGGTCTCAGGTTGGAATGGGAAGGAGTTGGATATCACATCTCATGTTATAGGAAGGGTCTCAGGATTGGAATGGGAAGGAGTTGGATATCACATCTCAAGCTATAGGAAGGGTCTCAGGATTGGAATGGGAAGGAGTTTGATATCACATCTCATGCCATAGTATGGGTCTCAGGTTTGGTAGAAGCATTGGGATATCACATCTCATGCTATCGGAAGGGTATCAGTATTGGATTTGGAAGGAGTTGGATATCCCATCTCATGTTATAGGAAGGGTCTCAGGATTGGAATGGGAAGGACTTGGATATCATATCTCATGCTATAGGAAGGGTCTCATAATTGGAATGGGAAGGAGTTGGATATCACATCTCATGTTATAGGAAAGATCTCAGGTTTGGTATTAGAAGCATTGAGACATCACATCTCATGTTATAGGAAGGGTCTCAGGATTGGAATGGGAAGAAGTTGGATATCACATCTCATGCTATAGGAAGGGTCTCAGGTTTGGTATAAGCATTGAGATATCACATCTCATGCTATAGGAAGGGTCTCAGGATTGGAATGGGAAGAAGTTGGATATCACATCTCATGCTATAGGAAGCATCTCAGATTTGGTATTAGAAGCATTGAGATATCACATCTCATGCTATCGGAAGGGTCTCAGGATTGGAATGGGAAGGAGTTGTATATGACATATCATGCCGTAGGAAGGGTCTCAGGTTTGTTATAAGCAGTGAGATATCACATCTCATGATATCGGAAGGGTCTCAGGATTGGAATGGGAAGGAGCTGGATATCACATCTCATGATAAAGGAAGGGTCTAAGGTTTGGTATTAGAAGCATTGATATATCACTTCTCATGCTATAGGAAGGGTCTCAGGATTGGAATGGGAAGGACTTGGATATCACATCTCATGCTATAGGGAGGTTCTCAAGTTTGATATTAGAAGCATTGAGATATCACATCTCATGATATCGGAAGGGTCTCAGGATTGGAATGGGAAGGATTTGGATATCACATCTCATGTTATAGGACGGGTCTCAGGATTGGAATGGGAAGGAGTTTGATATCACATCTCATGCCATAGTATGGGTCTCAGGTTTGGTAGAAGCATTGGGATATCACATCTCATGCTATAGGAAGGGTCTCAGGATTAGAATGGGAAGGACTTGGATATCCCATCTCATGCTATAGGGAGGGTCTCAAGTTTGATATTAGAAGCATTGAGATATCACATCTCATGATATCGGAAGGGTCTCAGGATTGGAATGGGAAGGATTTGGATATCACATCTCATGTTATAGGACGGGTCTCAGGTTTCGTATTAGAAGCATTGAGACATCACATCTCATGTTATAGGAAGGGTCTCAGGATTGGAATGGGAAGAAGTTGGATATCACATCTCATGCTATAGGAAGGGTCTCAGGTTTGTTATAAGCAGTGAGATATCACATCTCATGATATCGGAAGGGTCTCAGGATTGGAATGGGAAGGAGCTGGATATCACATCTCATGATAAAGGAAGGGTCTAAGGTTTGGTATTAGAAGCATTGAGATATCACTTCTCATGCTATAGGAAGGGTCTCAGGATTGGAATGGGAAGGACTTGGATATCACATCTCATGCTATAGGGAGGTTCTCAAGTTTGATATTAGAAGCATTGAGATATCACATCTCATGATATCGGAAGGGTCTCAGGATTGGAATGGGAAGGATTTGGATATCACATCTCATGTTATAGGACGGGTCTCAGGATTGGAATTGGAAGGAGTTTGATATCACATCTCATGCCATAGTATGGGTCTCAGGTTTGGTAGAAGCATTGGGATATCACATCTCATGCTATCGGAAGGGTATCAGTATTGGATTTGGAAGGAGTTGGATATCCCATCTCATGCTAAAGGAAGGGTCTCAGGTTGGAATGGGAAGGAGTTGGATATCACATCTCATGTTATAGGAAGGGTCTCAGGATTGGAATGGGAAGGAGTTGGATATCACATCTCAAGCTATAGGAAGGGTCTCAGGATTGGAATGGGAAGGAGTTTGATATCACATCTCATGCCATAGTATGGGTCTCAGGTTTGGTAGAAGCATTGGGATATCACATCTCATGCTATCGGAAGGGTATCAGTATTGGATTTGGAAGGAGTTGGATATCCCATCTCATGTTATAGGAAGGGTCTCAGGATTGGAATGGGAAGGACTTGGATATCATATCTCATGCTATAGGAAGGGTCTCATAATTGGAATGGGAAGGAGTTGGATATCACATCTCATGTTATAGGAAAGATCTCAGGTTTGGTATTAGAAGCATTGAGACATCACATCTCATGTTATAGGAAGGGTCTCAGGATTGGAATGGGAAGAAGTTGAATATCACATCTCATGCTATAGGAAGGGTCTCAGGTTTGGTATAAGCAGTGAGATATCACATCTCATGATATCGGAAGGGTCTCAGGATTGGAATGGGAAGGAGCTGGATATCACATCTCATGATAAAGGAAGGGTCTAAGGTTTGGTATTAGAAGCATTGAGATATCACTTCTCATGCTATAGGAAGGGTCTCAGGATTGGAATGGGAAGGACTTGGATATCACATCTCATGCTATAGGGAGGTTCTCAAGTTTGATATTAGAAGCATTGAGATATCACATCTCATGATATCGGAAGGGTCTCAGGATTGGAATGGGAAGGATTTGGATATCACATCTCATGTTATAGGACGGGTCTCAGGATTGGAATGGGAAGGAGTTGGATATCACATCTCATGTTATAGGAAGGGTCTCAGGATTGGAATGGGAAGGAGTTGGATATCACATCTCAAGCTATAGGAAGGGTCTCAGGATTGGAATGGGAAGGAGTTTGATATCACATCTCATGCCATAGTATGGGTCTCAGGTTTGGTAGAAACATTGGGATATCACATCTCATGCTATCGGAAGGGTATCAGTATTGGATTTGGAAGGAGTTGGATATCCCATCTCATGTTATAGGAAGGGTCTCAGGATTGGAATGGGAAGGCCTTGGATATCATATCTCATGCTATAGGAAGGGTCTCATAATTGGAATGGGAAGGAGTTGGATATCACATCTCATGTTATAGGAAAGATCTCAGGTTTGGTATTAGAAGCATTGAGACATCACATCTCATGTTATAGGAAGGGTCTCAGGATTGGAATGGGAAGAAGTTGGATATCACATCTCATGCTATAGGAAGGGTCTCAGGTTTGGTATAAGCATTGAGATATCACATCTCATGCTATAGGAAGGGTCTCAGGATTGGAATGGGAAGAAGTTGGATATCACATCTCATGCTATAGGAAGCATCTCAGATTTGATATTAGAAGCATTGAGATATCACATCTCATGCTATCGGAAGGGTCTCAGGATTGGAATGGGAAGGAGTTGTATATGACATCTCATGCCGTAGGAAGGGTCTCAGGTTTGGTATAAGCATTGAGATATCACATCTTTGCAATCGAAAGGGTCTCAGGATTGGAATGGGAAGGAGTTGGATATCCCATCTCATGTTATAGGAAGAGTCTCAGGTTTGGTATTAGAAGCATTGAGATATCACATCTCATGCTATAGGAAGTGTCTCAGGATTGGAATGGGAAGGACTTGGATATCACATATGCTATAGGGAGGGTCTCAAGTTTGATATTAGAAGCATTGAGATATCACATCTCACGCTATAGGAAGGGTCTTAGGATTGGAATGGGAAGGATTGGATATCACATCTCATGCTATAGGAAGGGTCTCAGGTTTGTTATAAGCAGTGAGAAACATCTCATGCTATAGGAAGTGTCTCAGGATTGGAATGGGAAGGAGTTGGATATCACATCTCATGCTATAGGAAGGGTCTCAGGTTTGGTAGCATTGAGATATCACATCTCATGCTATAGGAAGGGTCTCAGGATTGGAATGGGAAGAAGTTGGATATCACATCTCATGCTATAGGAAGGATCTCAGATTTGGTATTAGAAGCATTGAGATATCAAGTCTCATGGTATAGGAAGGGTCTCAGAATTGGAATGGGAAGGAGTTGGATATCACATCTCAAGCTATAGGAAGGGTCTCAGGATTGGAATGGGAAGGAGTTTGATATCACATCTCATGCCATAGTATGGGTCTCAGGTTTGGTAGAAGCATTGGGATATCACATCTCATGCTATCGGAAGGGTATCAGTATTGGATTTGGAAGGAGTTGGATATCCCATCTCATGCTATAGGAAGGGTCTCAGGTTGGAATGGGAAGGATTTGGATATCACATCTCATGTTATTGGAAGGGTCTCAGGATTGGAATGGGAAGGACTTGGATATCATATCTAATGCTATAGGAAGGGTCTCAGAATTGGAATGGGAAGGAGTTGGATATCATCTCATGTTATAGGAAAGATCTCAGGTTTGGTATTAGAAGCATTGAGACATCACATCTCATGTTATAGGAAGGGTCTCAGGATTGGAATGGGAAGAAGTTGGATATCACATCTCATGCTATAGGAAGGGTCTCAGGTTTGGTATAAGCTTTGAGATATCACATCTCATGCTATAGGAAGGGTCTCAGGATTGGAATCGGAAGAAGTTGGATATCACATCTCATGATAAAGGAAGGGTCTAAGGTTTGGTATTAGAAGCATTGAGATATCACTTCTCATGCTATAGGAAGGGTCTCAGGATTGGAATGGGAAGGACTTGGATATCACATCTCATGCTATAGGGAGGGTCTCAAGTTTGATATTAGAAGCATTGAGATATCACATCTCATGATATCGGAAGGGTCTCAGGATTGGAATGGGAAGGATTTGGATATCACATCTCATGTTATAGGACGGGTCTCAGGTTTGGTATTAGAAGCATTGAGACATCACATCTCATGTTATAGGAAGGGTCTCAGGATTGGAATGGGAAGAAGTTGGATATCACATCTCATGCTATAGGAAGGGTCTCAGGTTTGTTATAAGCAGTGAGATATCACATCTCATGATATCGGAAGGGTCTCAGGATTGGAATGGGAATGAGCTGGATATCACATCTCATGATAAAGGAAGGGTCTAAGGTTTGGTATTAGAAGCATTGAGATATCACTTCTCATGCTATAGGAAGGGTCTCAGGATTGGAATGGGAAGGACTTGGATATCACATCTCATGCTATAGGGAGGGTCTCAAGTTTGATATTTGAAGCATTGAGATATCACATCTCATGATATCGGAAGGGTCTCAGGATTGGAATGGGAAGGATTTGAATATCACATCTCATGTTATAGGACGGGTCTCAGGTTTGGTATTAGAAGCATTGAGATATCAAGTCTCATGGTATAGGAAGGGTCTCAGAATTGGAATGGGAAGGAGTTGGATATCACATCTCAAGCTATAGGAAGGGTCTCAGGATTGGAATGGGAAGGAGTTTGATATCACATCTCATGCCATAGTATGGGTCTCAGGTTTGGTAGAAGCATTGGGATATCACATCTCATGCTATCGGAAGGGTATCAGTATTGGATTTGGAAGGAGTTGGATATCCCATTTCATGCTATAGGAAGGGTCTCAGGTTGGAATGGGAAGGAGTTGGATATCACATCTCATGTTATAGGAAGGGTCTCAGGATTGGAATGGGAAGGACTTGGATATCATATCTCATGCTATAGGAAGGGTCTCATAATTGGAATGGGAAGGAGTTGGATATCACATCTCATGTTATAGGAAAGATCTCAGGTTTGGTATTAGAAGCATTGAGACATCACATCTCATGTTATAGGAAGGGTCTCAGGATTGGAATGGGAAGAAGTTGGATATCACATCTCATGCTATAGGAAGGGTCTCAGGTTTGGTATAAGCATTGAGATATCACATCTCATGCTATAGGAAGGGTCTCAGGATTGGAATGGGAAGAAGTTGGATATCACATCTCATGCTATAGGAAGCATCTCAGATTTGCTATTAGAAGCATTGAGATATCACATCTCATGCTATCGGAAGGGTCTCAGGATTGGAATGGGAAGGAGTTGTATATGACATCTCATGCCGTAGGAAGGGTCTCAGGTTTGGTATAAGAATTGAGATATCACATCTTTGCAATCGAAAGGGTCTCAGGATTGGAATGGGAAGGAGTTGGATATCCCATCTCATGTTATAGGAAGAGTCTCAGGTTTGGTATTAGAAGCATTGAGATATCACATCTCATGCTATAGGAAGTGTCTCAGGATTGGAATGGGAAGGACTTGGATATCACATATGCTATAGGGAGGGTCTCAAGTTTGATATTAGAAGCATTGAGATATCACATCTCATGCTATAGGAAGGGTCTCAGGATTGGAATGGGAAGGATTGGATATCACATCTCATGCTATAGGAAGGGTCTCAGGTTTGTTATAAGCAGTGAGATACATCTCATGCTATAGGAAGTGTCTCAGGATTGGAATGGGAAGGAGTTGGATATCACATCTCATGCTATAGGAAGGGTCTCAGGTTTGGTAGCATTGAGATATCACATCTCATGCTATAGGAAGGGTCTCAGGATTGGAATGGGAAGAAGTTGGATATCCCATCTCATGTTATAGGACAGGTCTCTGGTTTGGTATTAGAATCATTGAGATATCACATCGCATGCTGTAGGAAGGGTCTAAGGATTGGAATGGGATGGACTTGGACATCACATCTCATGCTATAGGTAGGCTCTCAGGTTTGGTATAAGCATTGAGATATCACATCTCATGGTATAGGAAGGGTCTCAGGATTGGAATTGGACGGATTTGGATATCACATCTCATGCTATAGGAAGGGTCTCAGGTTTGGTATACGCATGGAGATATCACTTCTCATGCTATAGGAAGGGTCTCAGGATTGGAATGGGAAGGAGTTGGATATCACATCTCATGCTATAGGAAGGGTCTCTGATTTGGTATAAGCATTGAGATATCACATCTCATGCTATAGGAAGGGTCTCAGGATTGGAATTGGAAGGAGTTGTATATGACATCTCAGGATATAGGAAGGGTCTCAGGTTTGGTATAAGCATTGAGATATCACATCTCTGCTATCGGAAGGGTCTCAGGATTGGAATGGGAAGGACTTGGATGTCACATCTCATGCTATAGGGAGGGTCTCAAGTTTGATATTAGAAGCATTGAGATAACAAATCTCATGATATCGGAAGGGTCTCAGGATTGGAATGGGAAGGAGTTGGATATCACATCTCATGATATAGGAAGGGTCTAAGGTTTGGAAGGGGAAGGATTTGGATATCACATCTCATGTTATAGGACGGGTCTCAGGTTTGGTATTAGAAGCACTGAGATATCAAGTCTCATGGTATAGGAAGGTTCTCAGAATTGGAATGGGAAGGAGTTGGATAACACATCTCAAGCTATAGGAAGGGTCTCAGGATTGGAATGGGAAGAAGTTTGATATCACATCTCATGCCATAGTATGGGTCTCAGGTTTGGTAGAAGCATTGGTATATCACATCTCATGCTATCGGAAGGGTATCAGTATTGGATTTGGAAGGAGTTGGATATCCCATCATGCTATAGGAAGGGTCTCAGGTTGGAATGGGAAGGAGTTGCATATCACATCTCATGTTATAGGAAGGGTCTCAGGATTGGAATGGGAAGGAGTTGGATATCACATCTCAAGCTATAGGAAGGGTCTCAGGATTGGAATGGGAAGGAGTTTGATATCACATCTCATGCCATAGTATGGGTCTCAGGTTTGGTAGAAGCATTGGGATATCACATCTCATGCTATCGGAAGGGTATCAGTATTGGATTTGGAAGGAGTTGGATATCCCATCTCATGTTATAGGAAGGGTCTCAGGATTGGAATGGGAAGGACTTGGATATCATATCTCATGCTATAGGAAGGGTCTCATAATTGGAATGGGAAGGAGTTGGATATCACATCTCATGTTATAGGAAAGATCTCAGGTTTGGTATTAGAAGCATTGAGACATCACATCTCATGTTATAGGAAGGGTCTCAGGATTGGAATGGGAAGAAGTTGGATATCACATCTCATGCTATAGGAAGGGTCTCAGGTTTGGTATAAGCATTGAGATATCACATCTCATGCTATAGGAAGGGTCTCAGGATTGGAATGGGAAGAAGTTGGATATCACATCTCATGCTATAGGAAGCATCTCAGATTTGGTATTAGAAGCATTGAGATATCACATCTCATGCTATCGGAAGGGTCTCAGGATTGGAATGGGAAGGAGTTGTATATGACATCTCATGCCGTAGGAAGGGTCTCAGGTTTGGTATAAGCATTGATATATCACATCTTTGCAATCGAAAGGGTCTCAGGATTGGAATGGGAAGGAGTTGGATATCCCATCTCATGTTATAGGAAGAGTCTCAGGTTTGGTATTAGAAGCATTGAGATATCACATCTCATGCTATAGGAAGTGTCTCAGGATTGGAATGGGAAGGACTTGGATATCACATATGCTATAGGGAGGGTCTCAAGTTTGATATTAGAAGCATTGAGATATCACATCTCATGCTATAGGAAGGGTCTCAGGATTGGAATGGGAAGGATTGGATATCACATCTCATGCTATAGGAAGGGTCTCAGGTTTGTTATAAGCAGTGAGAAACATCTCATGCTATAGGAAGTGTCTCAGGATTGGAATGGGAAGGAGTTGGATATCACATCTCATGCTATAGGAAGGGTCTCAGGTTTGGTAGCATTGAGATATCACATCTCATGCTATAGGAAGGGTCTCAGGATTGGAATGGGAAGAAGTTGGATATCAGATCTCATGCTATAGGAAGGATCTCAGATTTGGTATTAGAAGCATTGAGATATCAAGTCTCATGGTATAGGAAGGGTCTCAGAATTGGAATGGGAAGGAGTTGGATATCACATCTCAAGCTATAGGAAGGGTCTCAGGATTGGAATGGGAAGGAGTTTGATATCACATCTCATGCCATAGTATGGGTCTCAGGTTTGGTAGAAGCATTGGGATATCACATCTCATGCTATCGGAAGGGTATCAGTATTGGATTTGGAAGGAGTTCGATATCCCATCTCATGCTATAGGAAGGGTCTCAGGTTGGAATGGGAAGGAGTTGGATATCACATCTCATGTTATAGTAAGGGTCTCAGGATTGGAATGGGAAGGACTTGGATATCATATCTAATGCTATAGGAAGGGTCTCAGAATTGGAATGGGAAGGAGTTGGATATCATCTCATGTTATAGGAAAGATCTCAGGTTTGGTATTAGAAGCATTGAGACATCACATCTCATGTTATAGGAAGGGTCTCAGGATTGGAATGGGAAGAAGTTGGATCTCACATCTCATGCTATAGGAAGGGTCTCAGGTTTGGTATAAGCTTTGAGATATCACATCTCATGCTATAGGAAGGGTCTCAGGATTGGAATGGGAAGAAGTTGGATATCACATCTCATGATAAAGGAAGGGTCTAAGGTTTGGTATTAGAAGCATTGAGATATCACTTCTCATGCTATAGGAAGGGTCTCAGGATTGGAATGGGAAGGACTTGGATATCACATCTCATGCTATAGGGAGGGTCTCAAGTTTGATATTAGAAGCATTGAGATATCACATCTCATGATATCGGAAGGGTCTCAGAATTGGAATGGGAAGGAGTTGGATATCATCTCATGTTATAGGACGGGTCTCAGGTTTGGTATTAGAAGCATTGAGACATCACATCTCATGTTATAGGAAGGGTCTCAGGATTGGAATGGGAAGAAGTTGGATATCACATCTCATGCTATAGGAAGGGTCTCAGGTTTGTTATAAGCAGTGAGATATAACATCTCATGATATCGGAAGGGTCTCAGGATTGGAATGGGAAGGAGCTGGATATCACATCTCATGATAAAGGAAGGTTCTAAGGTTTGGTATTAGAAGCATTGAGATATCACTTCTCATGCTATAGGAAGGGTCTCAGGATTGGAATGGGAAGGACTTGGATATCACATCTCATGCTATAGGGAGGGTCTCAAGTTTGATATTAGAAGCATTGAGATATCACATCTCATGTTATAGGAAGGGTCTCAGGATTGGAATGGGAAGGACTTGGATATCATATCTAATGCTATAGGAAGGGTCTCAGAATTGGAATGGGAAGGAGTTGGATATCATCTCATGTTATAGGAAAGATCTCAGGTTTTGTATTAGAAGCATTGAGACATCACATCTCATGTTATAGGAAGGGTCTCAGTATTGGAATGGGAAGAAGTTGGATATCACATCTCATGCTATAGGAAGGGTCTCAGGTTTGGTATAAGCTTTGAGATATCACATCTCATGCTATAGGAAGGGTCTCAGGATTGGAATGGGGAGAAGTTGGATATCACATCTCATGCTATAGGAAGCATCTCAGATTTGGTATTAGAAGCATTGAGATATCACATCTCATGCTATCGGAAGGGTCTCAGGATTGGAATGGGAAGGAGTTGTATATGACATCTCATGCCGTAGGAAGGGTCTCAGGTTTGGTATAAGCATTGAGATATCACATCTTTGCAATCGAAAGGGTCTCAGCATTGGAATGGGAAGGAGTTGGATATCCCATCTCATGTTATAGGAAGAGTCTCAGGTTTGGTATTAGAAGCATTGAGATATCACATCTCATGCTATAGGAAGTGTCTCAGGATTGGAATGGGAAGGACTTGGATATCACATATGCTATAGGGAGGGTCTCAAGTTTGATATTAGAAGCATTGAGATATCACATCTCATGCTATAGGAAGGGTCTCAGGATTGGAATGGGAAGGATTGGATATCACATCTCATGCTATAGGAAGGGTCTCAGGTTTGTTATAAGCAGTGAGATACATCTCATGCTATAGGAAGTGTCTCAGGATTGGAATGGGAAGGAGTTGGATATCACATCTCATGCTATAGGAAGGGTCTCAGGTTTGGTAGCATTGAGATATCACATCTCATGCTATAGGAAGGGTCTCAGGATTGGAATGGGAAGAAGTTGGATATCACATCTCATGCTATAGGAAGGATCTCAGATTTGGTATTAGAAGCATTGAGATATCAAGTCTCATGGTATAGGAAGGGTCTCAGAATTGGAATGGGAAGGAGTTGGATATCACATCTCAAGCTATAGGAAGGGTCTCAGGATTGGAATGGGAAGGAGTTTGATATCACATCTCATGCCATAGTATGGGTCTCAGGTTTGGTAGAAGCATTGGGATATCACATCTCATGCTATCGGAAGGGTATCAGTATTGGATTTGGAAGGAGTTGGATATCCCATCTCATGCTATAGGAAGGGTCTCAGGTTGGAATGGGAAGGAGTTGGATATCACATCTCATGTTATAGGAAGGGTCTCAGGATTGGAATGGGAAGGACTTGGATATCATATCTCATGCTATAGGAAGGGTCTCAGAATTGGAATGGGAAGGAGTTGGATATCACATCTCATGCTATAGGAAGGGTCTCAGGTTTGGTATAAGCATTGAGATATCACATCTCATGCTATAGGAAGGGTCTCAGGATTGGAATGGGAAGAAGTTGGAGATCACATCTCATGCTATAGGAAGGATCTCAGGTTTGGTATTAGAAGCATTGAGACATCACATCTCATGTTATAGGAAGGGTCTCAGGATTGGAATGGGAAGAAGTTGGATATCACATCTCATGCTATAGGAAGGGTCTCAGGTTTGGTATAAGCATTGAGATATCACATCTCATGCTATAGGAAGGGTCTCAGGATTGGAATGGGAAGATGTTGGATATCACATCTCATGCTATAGGAAGGATCTCAGGTTTGGTATTAGAAGCATTGATATATCACATCTCATGCTATAGGAAGGGTCTCAGGATTGGAATGGGTAGGAGTTGGATATTACATTCTTGCTATAGGAAGGGTCTCATGTTTGGAATGGGAAGGAGTTGGATATCACATATGCTATAGGAAGGATCTCAGGTTTGGTATTAGAAGCATTGAGATATCACATCTCATGCTATCGGAAGGGTCTCAGGATTGGAATGGGAAGGAGTTGGATATCACATCTCATGCTATAGGAAGGGTCTCAGGTTTGGTATAAGCATTGAGATATCACATCTCATGCTATAGGAAGGGTCTCAGGATTGGAATGGGAAGAAGTTGGAGATCACATCTCATGCTATAGGAAGGATCTCAGGTTTGGTATTAGAAGCATTGAGACATCACATCTCATGTTATAGGAAGGGTCTCAGGATTGGAATGGGAAGAAGTTGGATATCACATCTCATGCTATAGGAAGGGTCTCAGGTTTGGTATAAGCATTGAGATATCACATCTCATGCTATAGGAAGGGTCTCAGGATTGGAATGGGAAGATGTTGGATATCACATCTCATGCTATAGGAAGGATCTCAGGTTTGGTATTAGAAGCATTGATATATCACATCTCATGCTATAGGAAGGGTCTCAGGATTGGAATGGGTAGGAGTTGGATATTACATTCTTGCTATAGGAAGGGTCTCATGTTTGGAATGGGAAGGAGTTGGATATCACATATGCTATAGGAAGGATCTCAGGTTTGGTATTAGAAGCATTGAGATATCACATCTCATGCTATCGGAAGGGTCTCAGGATTGGAATGGGAATGATTTGGATATCACATCTCATGTTATAGGAAGGGTCTCAGGTTTGGTATAAGCATTGAGATATCACATCTTTGCTATCGAAAGTGGCTCAGGATTGGAATGGGAAGAAGTTGGATATCCCATCTCATGTTATAGGACGGGTCTCTGGTTTGGTATTAGAATCATTGAGATATCACATCGCATGCTGTAGGAAGGGTCTAAGGATTGGAATGGGATGGACTTGGAGATCACATCTCATGCTATAGGTAGGCTCTCAGGTTTGGTATAAGCATTGAGATATCACATCTCATGGTATAGGAAGGGTCTCAGGATTGGAATGGGACGGATTTGGATATCACATCTCATGCTATAGGAAGGGTCTCAGGTTTGGTATACGCATGGAGATATCACTTCTCATGCTATATGAAGGGTCTCAGGATTGGAATGGGAAGGAGTTGGATATCACATCTCATGCTATAGGAAGGGTCTCTGATTTGGTATAAGCATTGAGATATCACATCTCATGCTATAGGAAGGGTCTCAGGATTGGAATGGGAAGGAGTTGTATATGACATCTCAGGCTATAGGAAGGGTCTCAGGTTTGGTATAAGCATTGAGATATCACATCTCTGCTATCGGAAGGGTCTCAGGATTGGAATGGGAAGGACTTGGATGTCACATCTCATGCTATAGGGAGGGTCTCAAGTTTGATATTAGAAGCATTGAGATAACAAATCTCATGATATCGGAAGGGTCTCAGGATTGGAATGGGAAGGAGTTGGATATCACATCTCATGATATAGGAAGGGTCTAAGGTTTGGAAGGGGAAGGATTTGGATATCACATCTCATGTTATAGGACGGGTCTCAGGTTTGGTATTAGAAGCATTGAGATATCAAGTCTCATGGTATAGGAAGGGTCTCAGAATTGGAATGGGAAGGAGTTGGATAACACATCTCAAGCTATAGGAAGGGTCTCAGGATTGGAATGGGAAGAAGTTTGATATCACATCTCATGCCATAGTATGGGTCTCAGGTTTGGTAGAAGCATTGGGATATCACATCTCATGCTATCGGAAGGGTATCAGTATTGGATTTGGAAGGAGTTGGATATCCCATCATGCTATAGGAAGGGTCTCAGGTTGGAATGGGAAGGAGTTGGATATCACATCTCATGTTATAGGAAGGGTCTCAGGATTGGAATGGGAAGGACTTAGATATCATATCTCATGCTATGGGAAGGCTCTCAGGTTTGGAAGGGGAAGGAGTTGGATATCACATCTCAAGCTATAGGAAGGGTCTCAGGTTTGGTATTAGAAGCATTGAGATATCACATCTCATGCGATAGGAAGGGTCTCAGGATTGGAATGGGAAGGAGTTGGATATCACATCTCAAGCTATAGGAAGAGTCTCAGGTTTGGTATAAGCATTGAGATATCACATCTCATGCTATAGGAAGGGTCTCAGGATTGGAATGGGAAGAAGTTGGATATCACATCTCATGCTGTAGGAAGGGTCTCAGGTTTGGTATAAGCATTGAGATATCACATCTCATGCTGTAGGAAGGGTCTCAGGATTGGAATGGGAAGGAGTTGTATATGACATCTCATGCCATAGGAAGGGTCTCAGGTTTGGTATAAGCATTGAGATATCACATCACATGCTATAGGAAGGGTCTCGGGATTGGAATGGGAAGGACTTGGATATCACATCTCATGCTATAGGCAGGGTCTCGGGTTTGGAAAGGGAAGGAGTTGGATATCACATTTCATGTTAGAGGTAGGATCCCAGGTTTGGTATTAGAGGCATTGAGATATCACATCTCATGCTATCAGAAGGGTCTCAGGATTGGAATGGGAAGGAGTTGGATATCACATCTCATGCTAAAGGGAGGGTCTCAGGTTTGGAAAGGGAAGGATTTGGATATCACATCTCATGTTATAGGAAGGATCTCAGGTTTGGTATTAGAAACATTGAGATATCACATCTCATGCTATCGGAAGTATCTCAGGTTTGGTATTAGAGGCATTGAGATATCACATCTCATGCTATCATAAGAGTCTCAGGATTGGAATGGGAAGGAGTTGGATAGCACATCTCATGCTATAGGAAGTGTCTCAGGATTGGAATGGGAAGGAGTTGGATATCACATCTCATGTTATAGGAAGGATCTCAGGTTTGGTATTAGAAGCATTGAGATATCACTTCTCATGCTATAGGGAGGGTCTCAGGATTGGAATGGGAAGGATTTGGATATCACATCTCATGCTATAGGGAGGGTCTCAAGTTTGATATTAGAAGCATTGAGATATCACATCTCATGATATCGGAAGGGTCTCAGGATTGGAATGGGAAGGAGTTGGATATCACATCCCATGATAAAGGAAGGGTCTAAGGTTTGGTATTAGAAGCATTGAGATATCACTTCTCATGCTATAGGAAGGGTCTCAGGATTGGAATGGGAAGGACTTGGATATCACATCTCATGCTATAGGGAGGGTCTCAAGTTTGATATTAGAAGCATTGAGATATCACATCTCATGATATCGGAAGGGTCTCAGGATTGGAATGGGAAGGATTTGGATATCACATCTCATGTTATAGGACGGGTCTCAGGATTGGAATGGGAAGGAGTTCGATATCACATCTCATGCCATAGTATGGGTCTCAGGTTTGGTAGAAGCATTGGGATATCACATCTCATGCTATCGGAAGGGTATCAGTATTGGATTTGGAAGGAGTTGGATATCACATCTCATGCTATCGGAAGGGTATCAGTATTGGATTTGGAAGGAGTTGGATATCCCATCTCATGTTATAGGAAGGGTCTCAGGATTGGAATGGGAAGGACTTGGATATCATATCTCATGCTATAGGAAGGGTCTCATAATTGGAATGGGAAGGAGTTGGATATCACATCTCATGTTATAGGAAAGATCTCAGGTTTGGTATTAGAAGCATTGAGACATCACATCTCTCTCATGTTATAGGAAGGGTCTCAGGATTGGAATGGGAAGAAGTTGGATATCACATCTCATGCTATAGGAAGGGTCTCAGGTTTGGTATAAGCATTGAGATATCACATCTCATGCTATAGGAAGGGTCTCAGGATTGGAATGGGAAGAAGTTGGATATCACATCTCACGCTATAGGAAGCATCTCAGATTTGGTATTAGAAGCATTGAGATATCACATCTCATGCTATCGGAAGGGTCTCAGGATTGGAATGGGAAGGAGTTGTATATGACATCTCATGCCGTAGGAAGGGTCTCAGGTTTGGTATAAGCATTGAGATATCACATCTTTGCAATCGAAAGGGTCTCAGGATTGGAATGGGAAGGAGTTGGATATCCCATCTCATGTTATAGGAAGAGTCTCAGGTTTGGTATTAGAAGCATTGAGATATCACATCTCATGCTATAGGAAGTGTCTCAGGATTGGAATGGGAAGGACTTGGATATCACATATGCTATAGGGAGGGTCTCAAGTTTGATATTAGAAGCATTGAGATATCACATCTCATGCTATAGGAAGGGTCTCAGGATTGGAATGGGAAGGATTGGATATCACATCTCATGCTATAGGAAGGGTCTCAGGTTTGTTATAAGCAGTGAGATACATCTCATGCCATAGGAAGTGTCTCAGGATTGGAATGGGAAGGAGTTGGATATCACATCTCATGCTATAGGAAGGGTCTCAGGTTTGGTAGCATTGAGATATCACATCTCATGCTATAGGAAGGGTCTCAGGATTGGAATGGGAAGAAGTTGGATATCACATCTCATGCTATAGGAAGGATCTCAGATTTGGTATTAGAAGCATTGAGATATCAAGTCTCATGGTATAGGAAGGGTCTCAGAATTGGAATGGGAAGAAGTTGGATATCACATCTCAAGCTATAGGAAGGGTCTCAGGATTGGAATGGGAAGGAGTTTGATATCACATCTCATGCCATAGTATGGGTCTCAGGTTTGGTAGAAGCATTGGGATATCACATCTCATGCTATCGGAAGGGTATCAGTATTGGATTTGGAAGGAGTTGGATATCCCATCTCATGCTATAGGAAGGGTCTCAGGTTGGAATGGGAAGGAGTTGGATATCACATCTCATGTTATAGGAAGGGTCTCAGGATTGGAATGGGAAGGACTTGGATATCATATCTCATGCTATAGGAAGGGTCTCAGAATTGGAATGGGAAGGAGTTGGATATCATCTCATGTTATAGGAAAGATCTCAGGTTTGGTATTAGAAGCATTGAGACATCACATCTCATGTTATAGGAAGGGTCTCAGGATTGGAATGGGAAGAAGTTGGATATCACATCTCATGCTATAGGAAGGGTCTCAGGTTTGGTATAAGCATTGAGATATCACATCTCATGCTATAGGAAGGGTCTCAGGATTGGAATGGGAAGAAGTTGGATATCACATCTCATGCTATAGGAAGGATCTCAGGTTTGGTATTAGAAGCATTGATATATCACATCTCATGCTATAGGAAGGGTCTCAGGATTGGAATGGGTAGGAGTTGGATATTACATTCTTGCTATAGGAAGGGTCTCATGTTTGGAATGGGAAGGAGTTGTATATGACATCTCATGCCATAGGAAGGGTCTCAGGTTTGGTATAAGCATTGAGATATCACATCACATGCTATAGGAAGGGTCTCGGGATTGGAATGGGAAGGACTTGGATATCACATCTCATGCTATAGGCAGGGTCTCAGGTTTGGAAAGGGAAGGAGTTGGATATCACATTTCATGTTAGAGGTAGGATCTCAGGTTTGGTATTAGAGGCATTGAGATATCACATCTCATGCTATCAGAAGGGTCTCAGGATTGGAATGGGAAGGAGTTGGATATCACATCTCATGCTAAAGGGAGGGTCTCAGGTTTGGAAAGGGAAGGATTTGGATATCACATCTCATGTTATAGGAAGGATCTCAGGTTTGGTATTAGAAGCATTGAGATATCACATCTCATGCTATCGGAAGTATCTCAGGTTTGGTATTAAAGGCATTGAGATATCACATCTCATGCTATCATAAGAGTCTCAGGATTGGAATGGGAAGGAGTTGGATAGCACATCTCATGCTATAGGAAGTGTCTCAGGATTGGAATGGGAAGGAGTTGGATATCACATCTCATGTTATAGGAAGGATCTCAGGTTTGGTATTAGAAGCATTGAGATATCACTTCTCATGCTATAGGGAGGGTCTCAGGATTGGAATGGGAAGGATTTGGATATCACATCTCATGCTATAGGGAGGGTCTCAAGTTTGATATTAGAAGCATTGAGATATCACATCTCAAGATATCGGAAGGGTCTCAGGATTGGAATGGGAAGGAGTTGGATATCACATCCCATGATAAAGGAAGGGTCTAAGGTTTGGTATCAGAAGCATTGAGATATCACTTCTCATGCTATAGGAAGGGTCTCAGGATTGGAATGGGAAGGACTTGGATATCACATCTCATGCTATAGGGAGCGTCTCAAGTTTGATATTAGAAGCATTGAGATATCACATCTCATGATATTGGAAGGGTCTCAGGATTGGAATGGGAAGGATTTGGATATCACATCTCATGTTATAGGACGGGTCTCAGGATTGGAATGGGAAGGAGTTCGATATCACATCTCATGCCATAGTATGGGTCTCAGGTTTGGTAGAAGCATTGGGATATCACATCTCATGCTATCGGAAGGGTATCAGTATTGGATTTGGAAGGAGTTGGATATCCCATCTCATGCTAAAGGAAGGGTCTCAGGTTGGAATGGGAAGGATTTGGATATCACATCTCATGTTATAGGACGGGTCTCAGGATTGGAATGGGAAGGAGTTTGATATCACATCTCATGCCATAGTATGGGTCTCAGGTTTGGTAGAAGCATTGGGATATCACATCTCATGCTATCGGAAGGGTATCAGTATTGGATTTGGAAGGAGTTGGATATCCCATCTCATGTTATAGGAAGGGTCTCAGGATTGGAATGGGAAGGACTTGGATATCATATCTCATGCTATAGGAAGGGTCTCATAATTGGAATGGGAAGGAGTTGGATATCACATCTCATGTTATAGGAAAGATCTCAGGTTTGGTATTAGAAGCATTGAGACATCACATCTCTCTCATGTTATAGGAAGGGTCTCAGGATTGGAATGGGAAGAAGTTGGATATCACATCTCATGCTATAGGAAGGGTCTCAGGTTTGGTATAAGCATTGAGATATCACATCTCATGCTATAGGAAGGGTCTCAGGATTGGAATGGGAAGAAGTTGGATATCACATCTCATGCTATAGGAAGCATCTCAGATTTGGTATTAGAAGCATTGAGATATCACATCTCATGCTATCGGAAGGGTCTCAGGATTGGAATGGGAAGGAGTTGTATATGACATCTCATGCCGTAGGAAGGGTCTCAGGTTTGGTATAAGCATTGAGATATCACATCTTTGCAATCGAAAGGGTCTCAGGATTGGAATGGGAAGGAGTTGGATATCCCATCTCATGTTATAGGAAGAGTCTCAGGTTTGGTATTAGAAGCATTGAGATATCACATCTCATGCTATAGGAAGTGTCTCAGGATTGGAATGGGAAGGACTTGGATATCACATATGCTATAGGGAGGGTCTCAAGTTTGATATTAGAAGCATTGAGATATCACATCTCATGCTATAGGAAGGGTCTCAGGATTGGAATGGGAAGGATTGGATATCACATCTCATGCTATAGGAAGGGTCTCAGGTTTGTTATAAGCAGTGAGATACATCTCATGCTATAGGAAGTGTCTCAGGATTGGAATGGGAAGGAGTTGGATATCACATCTCATGCTATAGGAAGGGTCTCAGGTTTGGTAGCATTGAGATATCACATCTCATGCTATAGGAAGGGTCTCAGGATTGGAATGGGAAGAAGTTGGATATCACATCTCATGCTATAGGAAGGATCTCAGATTTGGTATTAGAAGCATTGAGATATCAAGTCTCATGGTATAGGAAGGGTCTCAGAATTGGAATGGGAAGGAGTTGGATATCACATCTCAAGCTATAGGAAGGGTCTCAGGATTGGAATGGGAAGGAGTTTGATATCACATCTCATGCCATAGTATGGGTCTCAGGTTTGGTAGAAGCATTTGGATATCACATCTCATGCTATCGGAAGGGTATCAGTATTGGATTTGGAAGGAGTTGGATATCCCATCTCATGCTATAGGAAGGGTCTCAGGTTGGAATGGGAAGGAGTTGGATATCACATCTCATGTTATAGGAAGGGTCTCAGGATTGGAATGGGAAGGACTTGGATATCATATCTCATGCTATAGGAAGGGTCTCAGAATTGGAATGGGAAGGAGTTGGATATCATCTCATGTTATAGGAAAGATCTCAGGTTTGGTATTAGAAGCATTGAGACATCACATCTCATGTGATAGGAAGGGTCTCAGGATTGGAATGGGAAGAAGTTGGATATCACATCTCATGCTATAGGAAGGGTCTCAGGTTTGGTATAAGCATTGAGATATCACATCTCATGCTATAGGAAGGGTCTCAGGAATGGAATGGGAAGAAGTTGGATATCACATCTCATGCTATAGGAAGGATCTCAGGTTTGGTATTAGAAGCATTGATATATCACATCTCATGCTATAGGAAGGGTCTCAGGATTGGAATGGGTAGGAGTTGGATATTACATTCTTGCTATAGGAAGGGTCTCATGTTTGGAATGGGAAGGAGTTGGATATCACATATGCTATAGGAAGGATCTCAGGTTTGGTATTAGAAGCATTGAGATATCACATCTCATGCTATCGGAAGGGTCTCAGGATTGGAATGGGAATGATTTGGATATCACATCTCATGTTATAGGAAGGGTCTCAGGTTTGGTATAAGCATTGAGATATCACATCTTTGCTATCGGAAGTGGCTCAGGATTGGAATGGGAAGAAGTTGGATATCCCATCTCATGTTATAGGACGGGTCTCTGGTTTGGTATTAGAATCATTGAGATATCACATCGCATGCTGTAGGAAGGGTCTAAGGATTGGAATGGGATGGACTTGGACATCACATCTCATGCTATAGGTAGGCTCTCAGGTTTGGTATAAGCATTGAGATATCACATCTCATGGTATAGGAAGGGTCTCAGGATTGGAATGGTACGGATTTGGATATCACATCTCATGCTATAGGAAGGGTCTCAGGTTTGGTATACGCATGGAGATATCACTTCTCATGCTATAGGAAGGGTCTCAGGATTGGAATGGGAAGGAGTTGGATATCACATCTCATGATATAGGAAGGGTCTAAGGTTTGGAAGGGGAAGGATTTGGATATCACATCTCATGTTATGGGACGGGTCTCAGGTTTGGTATTAGAAGCATTGAGATATCAAGTCTCATGGTATAGGAAGGGTCTCAGAATTGGAATGGGAAGGAGTTGGATAACACATCTCAAGCTATAGGAAGGGTCTCAGGATTGGAATGGGAAGAAGTTTGATATCACATCTCAAGCCATAGTATGGGTCTCAGGTTTGGTAGAAGCATTGGGATATCACATCTCATGCTATCGGAAGCGTATCAGTATTGGATTTGGAAGGAGTTGGTCATCCCATCATGCTATAGGAAGGGTCTCAGGTTGGAATATGAAGGAGTTGGATATCACATCTCATGTTATAGGAAGGGTCTCAGGATTGGAATGGGAAGGACTTGGATATCATATCTCATGCTATGGGAAGGCTCTCAGGTTTGGAAGGGGAAGGAGTTGGATATCACATCTCAAGCTATAGGAAGGGTCTCAGGTTTGGTATTAGAAGCATTGAGATATCACATCTCATGCTATAGGAAGGGTCTCAGGATTGGAATGGGAAGGAGTTGGATATCACATCTCAAGCTATAGGAAGAGTCTCAGGTTTGGTATAAGCATTGAGATATCACATCTCATGCTATAGGAAGGGTCTCAGAATTGGAATGGGAAGGAGTTGGATATCACATCTCATGTTATAGGAAAGATCTCAGGTTTGGTATTAGAAGCATTGAGACATCAAATCTCATGTTATAGGAAGGGTCTCAGGATTGGAATGGGAAGAAGTTGGATATCACATCTCATGCTATAGGAAGGGTCTCAGGTTTGGTATAAGCATTGAGATATCACATCTCATGCTATAGGAAGGGTCTCAGGATTGGAATGGGAAGGAGTTGTATATGACATCTCATGCCATAGGAAGGGTCTCAGGTTTGGTATAAGCATTGAGATATCACATCACATGCTATAGGAAGGGTCTCGGGATTGGAATGGGAAGGACTTGGATATCACATCTCATGCTATAGGCAGGGTCTCAGGTTTGGAAAGGGAAGGAGTTGGATATCACATTTCATGTTAGAGGTAGGATCTCAGGTTTGGTATTAGAGGCATTGAGATATCACATCTCATGCTATCAGAAGGGTCTCAGGATTGGAATGGGAAGGAGTTGGATATCACATCTCATGCTAAAGGGAGGGTCTCAGGTTTGGAAAGGGAAGGATTTGGATATCACATCTCATGTTATAGGAAGGATCTCAGGTTTGGTATTAGAAGCATTGAGATATCACATCTCATGCTATCGGAAGTATCTCAGGTTTGGTATTAGAGGCATTGAGATATCACATCTCATGCTATCATAAGAGTCTCAGGATTGGAATGGGAAGGAGTTGGATAGCACATCTCATGCTATAGGAAGTGTCTCAGGATTGGAATGGGAAGGAGTTGGATATCACATCTCATGTTATAGGAAGGATCTCAGGTTTGGTATTAGAAGCATTGAGATATCACTTCTCATGCTATAGGGAGGGTCTCAGGATTGGAATGGGAAGGATTTGGATATCACATCTCATGCTATAGGGAGGGTCTCAAGTTTGATATTAGAAGCATTGAGATATCACATCTCATGATATCGGAAGGGTCTCAGGATTGGAATGGGAAGGAGTTGGATATCACATCTCATGATAAAGGAAGGGTCTAAGGTTTGGTATTAGAAGCATTGAGATATCACTTCTCATGCTATAGGAAGGGTCTCAGGATTGGAATGGGAAGGACTTGGATATCACATCCCATGCTATAGGGAGGGTCTCAAGTTTGATATTAGAAGCATTGAGATATCACATCTCATGATATCGGAAGGGTCTCAGGATTGGAATGGGAAGGATTTGGATATCACATCTCATGTTATAGGACGGGTCTCAGGATTGGAATGGGAAGGAGTTTGATATCACATCTCATGCCATAGTATGGGTCTCAGGTTTGGTAGAAGCATTGGGATATCACATCTCATGCCATCGGAAGGGTATCAGTATTGGATTTGGAAGGAGTTGGATATCCCATCTCATGCTAAAGGAAGGGTCTCAGGTTGGAATGGGAAGGACTTGGATATCATATCTCATGCTATAGGAAGGGTCTCATAATTGGAATGGTGGAATGGGAAGGAGTTGGATATCACATCTCATGTTATAGGAAAGATCTCAGGTTTGGTATTAGAGCATTGAGACATCACATCTCATGTTATAGGAAGGGTCTCAGGATTGGAATGGGAAGAAGTTGGATATCACATCTCATGCTATAGGAAGGGTCTCAGGTTTGGTATAAGCATTGAGATAACACATCTCATGCTATAGGAAGGGTCTCAGAATTGGAATGGGAAGGAGTTGGATATCACATCTCATGTTATAGGAAAGATCTCAGGTTTGGTATTAGAAGCATTGAGACATCAAATCTCATGTTATAGGAAGGTTCTCAGGATTGGAATGGGAAGAAGTTGGATATCACATCTCATGCTATAGGAAGGGTCTCAGGTTTGGTATAAGCATTGAGATATCACATCTCATGCTATAGGAAGGGTCTCAGGATTGGAATGGGAAGGAGTTGTATATGACATCTCATGCCATAGGAAGGGTCTCAGGTTTGGTATAAGCATTGAGATATCACATCACATGCTATAGGAAGGGTCTCGGGATTGGAATGGGAAGGACTTGGATATCACATCTCATGCTATAGGCAGGGTCTCAGGTTTGGAAAGGGAAGGAGTTGGATATCACATTTCATGTTAGAGGTAGGATCTCAGGTTTGGTATTAGAGGCATTGAGATATCACATCTCATGCTATCAGAAGGGTCTCAGGATTGGAATGGGAAGGAGTTGGATATCACATCTCATGCTAAAGGGAGGGTCTCAGGTTTGGAAAGGGAAGGATTTGGATATCACATCTCATGTTATAGGAAGGATCTCAGGTTTGGTATTAGAAGCATTGAGATATCACATCTCATGCTATCGGAAGTATCTCAGGTTTGGTATTAGAGGCATTGAGATATCACATCTCATGCTATCATAAGAGTCTCAGGATTGGAATGGGAAGGAGTTGGATAGCACATCTCATGCTATAGGAAGTGTCTCAGGATTGGAATGGGAAGGAGTTGGATATCACATCTCATGTTATAGGAAGGATCTCAGGTTTGGTATTAGAAGCATTGAGATATCACTTCTCATGCTATAGGGAGGGTCTCAGGATTGGAACGGGAAGGATTTGGATATCACATCTCATGCTATAGGGAGGGTCTCAAGTTTGATATTAGAAGCATTGAGATATCACATCTCATGATATCGGAAGGGTCTCAGGATTGGAATGGGAAGGAGTTGGATATCACATCTCATGATAAAGGAAGGGTCTAAGGTTTGGTATTAGAAGCATTGAGATATCACTTCTCATGCTATAGGAAGGGTCTCAGGATTGGAATGGGAAGGACTTGGATATCACATCCCATGCTATAGGGAGGGTCTCAAGTTTGATATTAGAAGCATTGAGATATCACATCTCATGATATCGGAAGGGTCTCAGGATTGGAATGGGAAGGATTTGGATATCACATCTCATGTTATAGGACGGGTCTCAGGATTGGAATGGGAAGGAGTTTGATATCACATCTCATGCCATAGTATGGGTCTCAGGTTTGGTAGAAGCATTGGGATATCACATCTCATGCCATCGGAAGGGTATCAGTATTGGATTTGGAAGGAGTTGGATATCCCATCTCATGCTAAAGGAAGGGTCTCAGGTTGGAATGGGAAGGACTTGGATATCATATCTCATGCTATAGGAAGGGTCTCATAATTGGAATGGTGGAATGGGAAGGAGTTGGATATCACATCTCATGTTATAGGAAAGATCTCAGGTTTGGTATTAGAGCATTGAGACATCACATCTCATGTTATAGGAAGGGTCTCAGGATTGGAATGGGAAGACGTTGGATATCACATCTCATGCTATAGGAAGGGTCTCAGGTTTGGTATAAGCATTGAGATAACACATCTCATGCTATAGGAAGGGTCTCAGGATTGGAATGGGAAGAAGTTGGATATCACATTTCATGCTATAGGAAGCATCTCAGATTTGGTATTAGAAGCATTGAGATATCACATCTCATGCTATCGGAAGGGTCTCAGGATTGGAATGGGAAGGAGTTGTATATGACATCTCATGCCATAGGAAGGGTCTCAGGTTTGGTATAAGCATTGAGATATCACATCTTTGCAATCGAAAGGGTCTCAGGATTGGAATGGGAAGGAGTTGGATATCCCATCTCATGTTATAGGAAGAGTCTCAGGTTTGGTATTAGAAGCATTGAGATATCACATCTCATGCTATAGGAAGTGTCTCAGGATTGGAATGGGAAGGACTTGGATATCACATATGCTATAGGGAGGGTCTCAAGTTTGATATTAGAAGCATTGAGATATCACATCTCATGCTATAGGAAGGGTCTCAGGATTGGAATGGGAAGGATTGGATATCACATCTCATGCTATAGGAAGGGTCTCAGGTTTGTTATAAGCAGTGAGATACATCTCATGCTATAGGAAGTGTCTCAGGATTGGAATGGGAAGGAGTTGGATATCACATCTCATGCTATAGGAAGGGTCTCAGGTTTGGTAGCATTGAGATATCACATCTCATGCTATAGGAAGGGTCACAGGATTGGAATGGGAAGAAGTTGGATATCACATCTCATGCTATAGGAAGGATCTCAGATTTGGTATTAGAAGCATTGAGATATCAAGTCTCATGGTATAGGAAGGGTCTCAGAATTGGAATGGGAAGGAGTTGGATATCACATCTCAAGCTATAGGAAGGGTCTCAGGATTGGAATGGGAAGGAGTTTGATATCACATCTCATGCCATAGTATGGGTCTCAGGTTTGGTAGAAGCATTGGGATATCACATCTCATGCTATCGGAAGGGTATCAGTATTGGATTTGGAAGGAGTTGGATATCCCATCTCATGCTATAGGAAGGGTCTCAGGTTGGAATGGGAAGGAGTTGGATATCACATCTCATGTTATAGGAAGGGTCTCAGGATTGGAATGGGAAGGACTTGGATATCATATCTCATGCTATAGGAAGGGTCTCAGAATTGGAATGGGAAGGAGTTGGATATCATCTCATGTTATAGGAAAGATCTCAGGTTTGGTATTAGAAGCATTGAGACATCACATCTCATGTTATAGGAAGGGTCTCAGGATTGGAATGGGAAGAAGTTGGATATCACATCTCATGCTATAGGAAGGGTCTCAGGTTTGGTATAAGCATTGAGATATCACATCTCATGCTATAGGAAGGGTCTCAGGATTGGAATGGGAAGAAGTTGGATATCACATCTCATGCTATAGGAAGGATCTCAGGTTTGGTATTAGAAGCATTGATATATCACATCTCATGCTATAGGAAGGGTCTCAGGATTGGAATGGGTAGGAGTTGGATATTACATTCTTGCTATAGGAAGGGTCTCATGTTTGGAATGGGAAGGAGTTGGATATCACATATGCTATAGGAAGGATCTCAGGTTTGGTATTAGAAGCATTGAGATATCACATCTCATGCTATCGGAAGGGTCTCAGGATTGGAATGGGAATGATTTGGATATCACATCTCATGTTATAGGAAGGGTCTCAGGTTTGGTATAAGCATTGAGATATCACATCTTTGCTATCGGAAGTGGCTCAGGATTGGAATGGGAAGAAGTTGGATATCCCATCTCATGTTATAGGACGGGTCTCTGGTTTGGTATTAGAATCATTGAGATATCACATCGCATGCTGTAGGAAGGGTCTAAGGATTGGAATGGGATGGACTTGGACATCACATCTCATGCTATAGGTAGGCTCTCAGGTTTGGTATAAGCATTGAGATATCACATCTCATGGTATAGGAAGGGTCTCAGGATTGGAATGGGACGGATTTGGATATCAATTCTCATGCTATAGGAAGGGTCTCAGGTTTGGTATACGCATGGAGATATCACTTCTCATGCTATAGGAAGGGTCTCAGGATTGGAATGGGAAGGAGTTGGATATCACATCTCATGCTATAGGAAGGGTCTCTGATTTGGTATAAGCATTGAGATATCACATCTCATGCTATAGGAAGGGTCTCAGGATTGGAATGGGAAGGAGTTGTATATGACATCTCAGGCTATAGGAAGGGTCTCAGGTTTGGTATAAGCATTGAGATATCACATCTCTGCTATCGGAAGGGTCTCAGGATTGGAATGGGAAGGACTTGGATGTCACATCTCATGCTATAGGGAGGGTCTCAAGTTTGATATTAGAAGCATTGAGATAACAAATCTCATGATATCGGAAGGGTCTCAGGATTGGAATGGGAAGGAGTTGGATATCACATCTCATGATATAGGAAGGGTCTAAGGTTTGGAAGGGGAAGGATTTGGATATCACATCTCATGTTATAGGACGGGTCTCAGGTTTGGTATTAGAAGCATTGAGATATCAAGTCTCATGGTATAGGAAGGGTCTCAGAATTGGAATGGGAAGGAGTTGGATAACACATCTCAAGCTATAGGAAGGGTCTCAGGATTGGAATGGGAAGAAGTTTGATATCACATCTCATGCCATAGTATGGGTCTCAGGTTTGGTAGAAGCATTGGGATATCACATCTCATGCTATCGGAGGGGTATCAGTATTGGATTTGGAAGGAGTTGGATATCCCATCATGCTATAGGAAGGGTCTCAGGTTGGAATGGGAAGGAGTTGGATATCACATCTCATGTTATAGGAAGGGTCTCAGGATTGGAATGGGAAGGACTTGGATATCATATCTCATGCTATGGGAAGGCTCCCAGGTTTGGAAGGGGAAGGAGTTGGATATCACATCTCAAGCTATAGGAAGGGTCTCAGGTTTGGTATTAGAAGCATTGAGATATCACATCTCATGCTATAGGAAGGGTCTCAGGATTGGAATGGGAAGGAGTTGGATATCACATCTCAAGCTATAGGAAGAGTCTCAGGTTTGGTATAAGCATTGAGATATCACATCTTATGCTATAGGAAGGGTCTCAGAATTGGAATGGGAAGGAGTTGGATATCACATCTCATGTTATAGGAAAGATCTCAGGTTTGGTATTGGAAGCATTGAGACATCAAATCTCATGTTATAGGAAGGGTCTCAGGATTGGAATGGGAAGAAGTTGGATATCACATCTCATGCTATAGGAAGGGTCTCAGGTTTGGTATAAGCATTGAGATATCACATCTCATGCTATAGGAAGGGTCTCAGGATTGGAATGGGAAGGAGTTGTATATGACATCTCATGCCATAGGAAGGGTCTCAGGTTTGGTATAAGCATTGAGATATCACATCACATGCTATAGGAAGGGTCTCGGGATTGGAATGGGAAGGACTAGGATATCACATCTCATGCTATAGGCAGGGTCTCAGGTTTGGAAAGGGAAGGAGTTGGATATCACATTTCATGTTAGAGGTAGGATCTCAGGTTTGGTATT
Source organism: Ambystoma mexicanum (assembly GCF_040938575.1). NCBI lineage: Eukaryota > Metazoa > Chordata > Amphibia > Caudata > Ambystomatidae > Ambystoma > Ambystoma mexicanum. Next base: position 84,947 of record NW_027182448.1, read on the forward strand.
AGAGACATTGAGATATCACATCTCATGCTATCAGAAGGGTCTCAGGATTGGAATGGGAAGGAGTTGGATATCACATCTCATGTTATAGGAAAGATCTCAGGTTTGGTATTAGTAGCATTGAGACATCACATCTCATGTTATAGGAAGGGTCTCAGGATTGGAATGGGAAGAAGTTGGATATCACATCTCATGCTATAGGAAGGGTCTCAGGTTTGGTATAAGCATTGAGATATCACATCTCATGCTATAGGAAGGGTCTCAGGATTGGAATGGGAAGAAGTTGGATATCACATCTCATGCTATAGGAAGCATCTCAGATTTGGTATTAGAAGCATTGAGATATCACATCTCATGCTATCGGAAGGGTCTCAGGATTGGAATGGGAAGGAGTTGTATATGACATCTCATGCCGTAGGAAGGGTCTCAGGTTTGGTATAAGCATTGAGATATCACATCTTTGCAATCGAAAGGGTCTCAGGATTGGAATGGGAAGGAGTTGGATATCCCATCTCATGTTATAGGAAGAGTCTCAGGTTTGGTATTAGAAGCATTGAGATATCACATCTCATGCTATAGGAAGTGTCTCAGGATTGGAATGGGAAGGACTTGGATATCACATATGCTATAGGGAGGGTCTCAAGTTTGATATTAGAAGCATTGAGATATCACATCTCATGCTATAGGAAGGGTCTCAGGATTGGAATGGGAAGGATTGGATATCACATCTCATGCTATAGGAAGGGTCTCAGGTTTGTTATAAGCAGTGAGATACATCTCATGCTATAGGAAGTGTCTCAGGATTGGAATGGGAAGGAGTTGGATATCACATCTCATGCTATAGGAAGGGTCTCAGGTTTGGTATAAGCATTGAGATATCACATCTCATGCTATAGGAAGGGTCTCAGGATTGGAATGGGAAGGAGTTGTATATGACATCTCATGCCGTAGGAAGGGTCTTAGGTTTGGTATACGCATTGAGATATCACATCTTTGCAATCGACAGGGTCTCAGGATTGGAATGGGAAGGAGTTGGATATCCCATCTCATGTTATAGGAAGAGTCTCAGGTTTGGTATTAGAAGCATTGAGATATCACATCTCATGCTATAGGAAGTGTCTCAGGATTGGAATGGGAAGGAGTTGGATATCACATCTCATGCTATAGGAAGGGTCTCAGGTTTGGTAGCATTGAGATATCACATCTCATGCTATAGGAAGGGTCTCAGGATTGGAATGGGAAGAAGTTGGATATCACATCTCATGCTATAGGAAGGATCTCAGATTTGGTATTAGAAGCATTGAGATATCAAGTCTCATGGTATAGGAAGGGTCTCAGAATTGGAATGGGAAGGAGTTGGATATCACATCTCAAGCTATAGGAAGGGTCTCAGGATTGGAATGGGAAGGAGTTTGATATCACATCTCATGCCATAGTATGGGTCTCAGGTTTGGTAGAAGCATTGGGATATCACATCTCATGCTATCGGAAGGGTATCAGTATTGGATTTGGAAGGAGTTGGATATCCCATCTCATGCTATAGGAAGGGTCTCAGGTTGGAATGGGAAGGAGTTGGATATCACATCTCATGTTATAGGAAGGGTCTCAGGATTGGAATGGGAAGGACTTGGATATCATATCTCATGCTATAGGAAGGGTCTCAGAATTGGAATGGGAAGGAGTTGGATATCATCTCATGTTATAGGAAAGATCTCAGGTTTGGTATTAGAAGCATTGAGACATCACATCTCATGTTATAGGAAGGGTCTCAGGATTGGAATGGGAAGAAGTTGGATATCACATCTCATGCTATAGGAAGGGTCTCAGGTTTGGTATAAGCATTGAGATATCACATCTCATGCTATAGGAAGGGTCTCAGGAATGGAATGGGAAGAAGTTGGATATCACATCTCATGCTATAGGAAGGATCTCAGGTTTGGTATTAGAAGCATTGATATATCACATCTCATGCTATAGGAAGGGTCTCAGGATTGGAATGGGTAGGAGTTGGATATTACATTCTTGCTATAGGAAGGGTCTCATGTTTGGAATGGGAAGGAGTTGGATATCACATATGCTATAGGAAGGATCTCAGGTTTGGTATTAGAAGCATTGAGATATCACATCTCATGCTATCGGAAGGGTCTCAGGATTGGAATGGGAATGATTTGGATATCACATCTCATGTTATAGGAAGGGTCTCAGGTTTGGTATAAGCATTGAGATATCACATCTTTGCTATCGGAAGTGGCTCAGGATTGGAATGGGAAGAAGTTGGATATCCCATCTCATGTTATAGGACGGGTCTCTGGTTTGGTATTAGAATCATTGAGATATCACATCGCATGCTGTAGGAAGGGTCTAAGGATTGGAATGGGATGGACTTGGACATCACATCTCATGCTATAGGTAGGCTCTGAGGTTTGGTATAAGAATTGAGATATCACATCTCATGGTATAGGAAGGGTCTCAGGATTGGAATGGGACGGATTTGGATATCACATCTCATGCTATAGGAAGGGTCTCAGGTTTGGTATACGCATGGAGATATCACTTCTCATGCTATAGGAAGGGTCTCAGGATTGGAATGGGAAGGAGTTGGATATCACATCTCATGCTATAGGAAGGGTCTCTGATTTGGTATAAGCATTGAGATATCACATCTCATGCTATAGGAAGGGTCTCAGGATTGGAATGGGAAGGAGTTGTATATGACATCTCAGGCTATAGGAAGGGTCTCAGGTTTGGTATAAGCATTGAGATATCACATCTCTGCTATCGGAAGGGTCTCAGGATTGGAATGGGAAGGACTTGGATGTCACATCTCATGCTATAGGGAGGGTCTCAAGTTTGATATTAGAAGCATTGAGATAACAAATCTCATGATATCGGAAGGGTCTCAGGATTGGAATGGGAAGGAGTTGGATATCACATCTCATGATATAGGAAGGGTCTAAGGTTTGGAAGGGGAAGGATTTGGATATCACATCTCATGTTATAGGACGGGTCTCAGGTTTGGTATTAGAAGCATTGAGATATCAAGTCTCATGGTATAGGAAGGGTCTCAGAATTGGAATGGGAAGGAGTTGGATAACACATCTCAAGCTATAGGAAGGGTCTCAGGATTGGAATGGGAAGAAGTTTGATATCACATCTCATGCCATAGTATGGGTCTCAGGTTTGGTAGAAGCATTGGGATATCACATCTCATGCTATCGGAAGCGTATCAGTATTGGATTTGGAAGGAGTTGGATATCCCATCATGCTATAGGAAGGGTCTCAGGTTGGAATGGGAAGGAGTTGGATATCACATCTCATGTTATAGGAAGGGTCTCAGGATTGGAATGGGAAGGACTTGGATATCATATCTCATGCTATGGGAAGGCTCTCAGGTTTGGAAGGGGAAGGAGTTGGATATCACATCTCAAGCTATAGGAAGGGTCTCAGGTTTGGTATTAGAAGCATTGAGATATCACATCTCATGCTATAGGAAGGGTCTCAGGATTGGAATGGGAAGGAGTTGGATATCACATCTCAAGCTATAGGAAGAGTCTCAGGTTTGGTATAAGCATTGAGATATCACATCTCATGCTATAGGAAGGGTCTCAGAATTGGAATGGGAAGGAGTTGGATATCACATCTCATGTTATAGGAAAGATCTCAGGTTTGGTATTAGAAGCATTGAGACATCAAATCTCATGTTATAGGAAGGGTCTCAGGATTGGAATGGGAAGAAGTTGGATATCACATCTCATGCTATAGGAAGGGTCTCAGGTTTGGTATAAGCATTGAGATATCACATCTCATGCTATAGGAAGGGTCTCACGATTGGAATGGGAAGGAGTTGTATATGACATCTCATGCCATAGGAAGGGTCTCAGGTTTGGTATAAGCATTGAGATATCACATCACATGCTATAGGAAGGGTCTTGGGATTGGAATGGGAAGGACTTGGATATCACATCTCATGCTATAGGGAGGGTCTTAGGTTTGGAAAGGGAAGGATTTGGATATCACATCTCATGTTATAGGAAGGATCTCAGCTTTGGTATTAGAAGCATTGAGATATCACATCTCATGCTATCGGAAGTATCTCAGGTTTGGTATTAGAGGAATTGAGATATCACATCTCATGCTATCATAAGAGTCTCAGGATTGGAATGGGAAGGAGTTGGATAGCACATCTCATGCTATAGGAAGTGTCTCAGGATTGGAATGGGAAGGAGTTGGATATCACATCTCATGTTATAGGAAGGATCTCAGGTTTGGTATTAGAAGCATTGAGATATCACTTCTCATGCTATAGGGAGGGTCTCAGGATTGGAATGGGAAGGATTTGGATATCACATCTCATGCTATAGGGAGGGTCTCAAGTTTGATATTAGAAGCATTGAGATATCACATCTCATGATATCGGAAGGGTCTCAGGATTGGAATGGGAAGGAGTTGGATATCACATCTCATGATAAAGGAAGGGTCTAAGGTTTGGTATTAGAAGCATTGAGATATCACTTCTCATGCTATAGGAAGGGTCTCAGGATTGGAATGGGAAGGACTTGGATATCACATCCCATGCTATAGGGAGGGTCTCAAGTTTGATATTAGAAGCATTGAGATATCACATCTCATGATATCGGAAGGGTCTCAGGATTGGAATGGGAAGGATTTGGATATCACATCTCATGTTATAGGACGGGTCTCAGGATTGGAATGGGAAGGAGTTTGATATCACATCTCATGCCATAGTATGGGTCTCAGGTTTGGTAGAAGCATTGGGATATCACATCTCATGCCATCGGAAGGGTATCAGTATTGGATTTGGAAGGAGTTGGATATCCCATCTCATGCTAAAGGAAGGGTCTCAGGTTGGAATGGGAAGGAGTTGGATATCACATCTCATGTTATAGGAAGGGTCTCAGGATTGGAATGGGAAGGAGTTGGATATCACATCTCAAGCTATAGGAAGGGTCTCAGGATTGGAATGGGAAGGAGTTTGATATCACATCTCATGCCATAGTATGGGTCTCAGGTTTGGTAGAAGCATTGGGATATCACATCTCATGCTATCAGAAGGGTATCAGTATTGGATTTGGAAGGAGTTGGATATCCCATCATGCTATAGGAAGGGTCTCAGGTTGGAATGGGAAGGAGTTGGATATCACATCTCATGTTATAGGAAGGGTCTCAGGATTGGAATGGGAAGGACTTGGATATCATATCTCATGCTATGGGAAGGCTCTCAGGTTTGGAAGGGGAAGGAGTTGGATATCACATCTCAAGCTATAGGAAGGGTCTCAGGTTTGGTATTAGAAGCATTGAGATATCACATCTCATGCTATAGGAAGGGTCTCAGGATTGGAATGGGAAGGAGTTGGATATCACATCTCAAGCTATAGGAAGAGTCTCAGGTTTGGTATAAGCATTGAGATATCACATCTCATGCTATAGGAAGGGTCTCAGAATTGGAATGGGAAGGAGTTGGATATCACATCTCATGTTATAGGAAAGATCTCAGGTTTGGTATTAGAAGCATTGAGACATCAAATCTCATGTTATAGGAAGGGTCTCAGGATTGGAATGGGAAGAAGTTGGATATCACATCTCATGCTATAGGAAGGGTCTCAGGTTTGGTATAAGCATTGAGATATCACATCTCATGCTATAGGAAGGGTCTCACGATTGGAATGGGAAGGAGTTGTATATGACATCTCATGCCATAGGAAGGGTCTCAGGTTTGGTATAAGCATTGAGATATCACATCACATGCTATAGGAAGGGTCTTGGGATTGGAATGGGAAGGACTTGGATATCACATCTCATGCTATAGGGAGGGTCTTAGGTTTGGAAAGGGAAGGATTTGGATATCACATCTCATGTTATAGGAAGGATCTCAGCTTTGGTATTAGAAGCATTGAGATATCACATCTCATGCTATCGGAAGTATCTCAGGTTTGGTATTAGAGGAATTGAGATATCACATCTCATGCTATCATAAGAGTCTCAGGATTGGAATGGGAAGGAGTTGGATAGCACATCTCATGCTATAGGAAGTGTCTCAGGATTGGAATGGGAAGGAGTTGGATATCACATCTCATGTTATAGGAAGGATCTCAGGTTTGGTATTAGAAGCATTGAGATATCACTTCTCATGCTATAGGGAGGGTCTCAGGATTGGAATGGGAAGGATTTGGATATCACATCTCATGCTATAGGGAGGGTCTCAAGTTTGATATTAGAAGCATTGAGATATCACATCTCATGATATCGGAAGGGTCTCAGGATTGGAATGGGAAGGAGTTGGATATCACATCTCATGATAAAGGAAGGGTCTAAGGTTTGGTATTAGAAGCATTGAGATATCACTTCTCATGCTATAGGAAGGGTCTCAGGATTGGAATGGGAAGGACTTGGATATCACATCCCATGCTATAGGGAGGGTCTCAAGTTTGATATTAGAAGCATTGAGATATCACATCTCATGATATCGGAAGGGTCTCAGGATTGGAATGGGAAGGATTTGGATATCACATCTCATGTTATAGGACGGGTCTCAGGATTGGAATGGGAAGGAGTTTGATATCACATCTCATGCCATAGTATGGGTCTCAGGTTTGGTAGAAGCATTGGGATATCACATCTCATGCCATCGGAAGGGTATCAGTATTGGATTTGGAAGGAGTTGGATATCCCATCTCATGCTAAAGGAAGGGTCTCAGGTTGGAATGGGAAGGAGTTGGATATCACATCTCATGTTATAGGAAGGGTCTCAGGATTGGAATGGGAAGGAGTTGGATATCACATCTCAAGCTATAGGAAGGGTCTCAGGATTGGAATGGGAAGGAGTTTGATATCACATCTCATGCCATAGTATGGGTCTCAGGTTTGGTAGAAGCATTGGGATATCACATCTCATGCTATCAGAAGGGTATCAGTATTGGATTTGGAAGGAGTTGGATATCCCATCTCATGTTATAGGAAGGGTCTCAGGATTGGAATGGGAAGGACTTGGATATCATATCTCATGCTATAGGAAGGGTCTCATAATTGGAATGGGAAGGAGTTGGATATCACATCTCATGTTATAGGAAAGATCTCAGGTTTGGTATTAGAAGCATTGAGACATCACATCTCATGTTATAGGAAGGGTCTCAGGATTGGAATGGGAAGAAGTTGGATATCACATCTCATGCTATAGGAAGGGTCTCAGGTTTGGTATAAGCATTGAGATATCACATCTCATGCTATAGGAAGGGTCTCAGGATTGGAATGGGAAGAAGTTGGATATCACATCTCATGCTATAGGAAGCATCTCAGATTTGGTATTAGAAGCATTGAGATATCACATGTCATGCTATCGGAAGGGTCTCAGGATTGGAATGGGAAGGAGTTGTATATGACATCTCATGCCGTAGGAAGGGTCTCAGGTTTGGTATAAGCATTGAGATATCACATCTTTGCAATCGAAAGGGTCTCAGGATTGGAATGGGAAGGAGTTGGATATCCCATCTCATGTTATAGGAAGAGTCTCAGGTTTGGTATTAGAAGCATTGAGATATCACATCTCATGCTATAGGAAGTGTCTCAGGATTGGAATGGGAAGGACTTGGATATCACATATGCTATAGGGAGGGTCTCAAGTTTGATATTAGAAGCATTGAGATATCACATCTCATGCTATAGGAAGGGTCTCAGGATTGGAATGGGAAGGATTGGATATCACATCTCATGCTATAGGAAGGGTCTCAGGTTTGTTATAAGCAGTGAGATACATCTCATGCTATAGGAAGTGTCTCAGGATTGGAATGGGAAGGAGTTGGATATCACATCTCATGCTATAGGAAGGGTCTCAGGTTTGGTAGCATTGAGATATCACATCTCATGCTATAGGAAGGGTCTCAGGATTGGAATGGGAAGAAGTTGGATATCACATCTCATGCTATAGGAAGGATCTCAGATCTGGTATTAGAAGCATTGAGATATCAAGTCTCATGGTATAGGAAGGGTCTCAGAATTGGAATGGGAAGGAGTTGGATATCACATCTCAAGCTATAGGAAGGGTCTCAGGATTGGAATGGGAAGGAGTTTGATATCACATCTCATGCCATAGTATGGGTCTCAGGTTTGGTAGAAGCATTGGGATATCACATCTCATGCTATCGGAAGGGTATCAGTATTGGATTTGGAAGGAGTTGGATATCCCATCTCATGCTATAGGAAGGGTCTCAGGTTGGAATGGGAAGGAGTTGGATATCATATCTCATGTTATAGGAAGGGTCTCAGGATTGGAATGGGAAGGACTTGGATATCATATCTAATGCTATAGGAAGGGTCTCCGAATTGGAATGGGAAGGAGTTGGATATCATCTCATGTTATAGGAAAGATCTCAGGTTTGTTATTAGAAGCATTGAGACATCACATCTCATGTTATAGGAAGGGTCTCAGGATTGGAATGGGAAGAAGTTGGATATCACATCTCATGCTATAGGAAGGGTCTCAGGTTTGGTATAAGCTTTGAGATATCACATCTCATGCTATAGGAAGGGTCTCAGGATTGGAATGGGAAGGACTTGGATATCACATCTCATGCTATAGGGAGGGTCTCAAGTTTGGTAGAAGCATTGGGATATCACATCTCATGCTATCGGAAGGGTATCAGTATTGGATTTGGAAGGAGTTGGATATCCCATCTCATGCTATAGGAAGGGTCTCAGGTTGGAATGGGAAGGAGTTGGATATCACATCTCATGTTATAGGAAGGGTCTCAGGATTGGAATGGGAAGGACTTGGATATCATATCTAATGCTATAGGAAGGGTCTCAGAATTGGAATGGGAAGGAGTTGGATATCATCTCATGTTATAGGAAAGATCTCAGGTTTGGTATTAGAAGCATTGAGACATCACATCTCATGTTATAGGAAGGGTCTCAGGATTGGAATGGGAAGAAGTTGGATATCACATCTCATGCTATAGGAAGGGTCTCAGGTTTGGTATAAGCTTTGAGATATCACATCTCATGCTATAGGAAGGGTCTCAGGATTGGAATGGGAAGGACTTGGATATCACATCTCATGCTATAGGGAGGGTCTCAAGTTTGATATTAGAAGCATTGAGATATCACATCTCATGATATCGGAAGGGTCTCAGGATTGGAATGGGAAGGATTTGGATATCACATCTCATGTTATAGGACGCGTCTCAGGTTTGGTATTAGAAGCATTGAGACATCACATCTCATGTTATAGGAAGGGTCTCAGGATTGGAATGGGAAGAAGTTGGATATCACATCTCATGCTATAGGAAGGGTCTCAGGTTTGTTATAAGCAGTGAGATATCACATCTCATGATATCGGAAGGGTCTCAGGATTGGAATGGGAAGGAGCTGGATATCACATCTCATGATAAAGGAAGGGTCTAAGGTTTGGTATTAGAAGCATTGAGATATCACTTCTCATGCTATAGGAAGGGTCTCAGGATTGGAATGGGAAGGACTTGGATATCACATCTCATGCTATAGGGAGGGTCTCAAGTTTGATATTAGAAGCATTGAGATATCACATCTCATGATATCGGAAGGGTCTCAGGATTGGAATAGGAAGGATTTGGATATCACATCTCATGTTATAGGACGGGTCTCAGGTTTGGTATTAGAAGCATTGAGATATCAAGTCTCATGGTATAGGAAGGGTCTCAGAATTGGAATGGGAAGGAGTTGGATATCACATCTCAAGCTATAGGAAGGGTCTCAGGATTGGAATGGGAAGGAGTTTGATATCACATCTCATGCCATAGTATGGGTCTCAGGTTTGGTAGAAGCATTGGGATATCACATCTCATACTATCGGAAGGGTATCAGTATTGGATTTGGAAGGAGTTGGATATCCCATTTCATGCTATAGGAAGGGTCTCAGGTTGGAATGGGAAGGAGTTGGATATCACATCTCATGTTATAGGAAGGGTCTCAGGATTGGAATGGGAAGGACTTGGATATCATATCTCATGCTATAGGAAGGGTCTCATAATTGGAATGGGAAGGAGTTGGATATCACATCTCATGTTATAGGAAAGATCTCAGGTTTGGTATTAGAAACATTGAGACATCACATCTCATGTTATAGGAAGGGTCTCAGGATTGGAATGGGAAGAAGTTGGATATCACATCTCATGCTATAGGAAGGGTCTCAGGTTTGGTATAAGCATTGAGATATCACATCTCATGCTATAGGAAGGGTCTCAGGATTGGAATGGGAAGAAGTTGGATATCACATCTCATGCTATAGGAAGCATCTCAGATTTGGTATTAGAAGCATTGAGATATCACATCTCATGCTATAGGAATGGCCTCAGGATTGGAATGGGAAGGAGTTGGATATTACATTCTTGCTATAGGAAGGGTCTCATGTTTGGAATGGGAATGAGTTGGATATCACATATGCTATAGGAAAGGTCTCAGCTTTGGAACGGGAAGGAGTTGGATATCACATCTCATGATATAGGAAGGGTCTCAGGTTTGGTATAAGCATTGAGATATCATATCTCTGCTATCGGAAGTGTCTCAGGATTGGAATGGGAAGGAGTTGGATATCCCATCTCATGTTATATGACGGGTCTCAGGTTTGTTATTAGAATCATTGAGATATCATATTGCATGCTGTAGGAAGGGTCTAAGGATTGGAATGGGAAGGACTTGGATATCACATCTCATGCTATAGATAGGCTCTCAGGTTTGGAAAGGGAAGGAGTTGGATATCACATTTCATGTTAGAGGAAGGATCTCAGGTTTGGTATTAGAGGCATTGAGATATCACATCTCATGCTATAGGAAGGGTCTCAGGTTTGGTATAAGCATTGAGATATCACATCTCATGCTATAGGAAGGGTCTCTGGATTGGAATGGAAGGAGTTGGATATCACATCTCGTTATAGGAAGGATCTCAGGTTTGGTATTAGAAGCATTGAGATATCACATCTCATGCTATAGGAAGGGTCTCAGGTTTGGTATAAGCATTGAGATATCACATCTCATGCTATAGGAAGGGTCTCAGGATTGGAATGGGAAGGAGTTGTATATGACATCTCATGCCGTAGGAAGGGTCTCAGGTTTGGTATAAGCATTGAGATATCACATCTTTGCAATCGTAAGGGTCTCAGGATTGGAATGGGAAGGAGTTGGATATCCCATCTCATGTTATAGGAAGAGTCTCAGGTTTGGTATTAGAAGCATTGAGATATCACATCTCATGCTATAGGAGGTGTCTCAGGATTGGAATGGGAAGGACTTGGATATCACATATGCTATAGGGAGGGTCTCAAGTTTGATATTAGAAGCATTGAGATATCACATCTCATGCTATAGGAGGTGTCTCAGGATTGGAATGGGAAGGACTTGGATATCACATATGCTATAGGGAGGGTCTCAAGTTTGATATTAGAAGCATTGAGATATCACATCTCATGCTATAGGAAGGGTCTCAGGATTGGAATGGGAAGGATTGGATATCACATCTCATGCTATAGGAAGGGTCTCAGGTTTGTTATAAGCAGTGAGATATCACATCTCATGATATCGGAAGGGTCTCAGGATTGGAATGGGAAGGAGCTGGATATCACATCTCATGATAAAGGAAGGGTCTCAGGATTGGAATGGGAAGGATTTGGATATCACATCTCATGTTATAGGACGGGTCTCAGGTTTGGTATTAGAAGCATTGAGATATCAAGTCTCATGGTATAGGAAGGGTCTCAGAATTGGAATGGGAAGGAGTTGGATATCACATCTCAAGCTATAGGAAGGGTCTCAGGATTGGAATGGGAAGGAGTTTGATATCACATCTCATGCCATAGTATGGGTCTCAGGTTTGGTAGAAGCATTGGGATATCACATCTCATGCTATCGGAAGGGTATCAGTATTGGATTTGGATGGAGTTGGATATCCCATCTCATGTTATAGGAAGGGTCTCAGGATTGGAATGGGAAGGACTTGGATATCATATCTCATGCTATAGGAAGGGTCTCATAATTGGAATGGGAAGGAGTTGGATATCACATCTCATGTTATAGGAAAGATCTCAGGTTTGGTATTAGAAGCATTGAGACATCACATCTCATGTTATAGGAAGGGTCTCAGGATTGGAATGGGAAGAAGTTGGATATCACATCTCATGCTATAGGAAGGGTCTCAGGTTTGGTATAAGCATTGAGATATCACATCTCATGCTATAGGAAGGGTCTCAGGATTGGAATGGGAAGAAGTTGGATATCACATCTCATGCTATAGGAAGCATCTCAGATTTGGTATTAGAAGCATTGAGATATCACATCTCATGCTATCGGAAGGGTCTCAGGATTGGAATGGGAAGGAGTTGTATATGACATCTCATGCCGTAGGAAGGGTCTCAGGTTTGGTATAAGCATTGAGATATCACATCTTTGCAATCGAAAGGGTCTCAGGATTGGAATGGGAAGGAGTTGGATATCCCATCTCATGTTATAGGAAGAGTCTCAGGTTTGGTATTAGAAGCATTGAGATATCACATCTCATGCTATAGGAAGTGTCTCAGGATTGGAATGGGAAGGACTTGGATATCACATATGCTATAGGGAGGGTCTCAAGTTTGATATTAGAAGCATTGAGATATCACATCTCATGCTATAGGAAGGGTCTCAGGATTGGAATGGGAAGGAGTTGGATATCACATCTCATGCTATAGGAAGGGTCTCAGGTTTGGTAGCATTGAGATATCACATCTCATGCTATAGGAAGGGTCTCAGGATTGGAATGGGAAGAAGTTGGATATCACATCTCATGCTATAGGAAGGATCTCAGATTTGGTATTAGAAGCATTGAGATATCAAGTCTCATGGTATAGGAAGGGTCTCAGAATTGGAATGGGAAGGAGTTGGATATCACATCTCAAGCTATAGGAAGGGTCTCAGGATTGGAATGGGAAGGAGTTTGATATCACATCTCATGCCATAGTATGGGTCTCAGGTTTGGTAGAAGCATTGGGATATCACATCTCATGCTATCGGAAGGGTATCAGTATTGGATTTGGAAGGAGTTGGATATCCCATCTCATGCTATAGGAAGGGTCTCAGGTTGGAATGGGAAGGAGTTGGATATCACATCTCATGTTATAGGAAGGGTCTCAGGATTGGAATGGGAAGGACTTGGATATCATATCTAATGCTATAGGAAGGGTCTCAGAATTGGAATGGGAAGGAGTTGGATGTCATCTCATGTTATAGGAAAGATCTCAGGTTTGGTATTAGAAGCATTGAGACATCACATCTCATGTTATAGGAAGGGTCTCAGGATTGGAATGGGAAGGACTTGGATATCACATATGCTATAGGGAGGGTCTCAAGTTTGATATTAGAAGCATTGAGATATCACATCTCATGCTATAGGAAGGGTCTCAGGATTGGAATGGGAAGGATTGGATATCACATCTCATGCTATAGGAAGGGTCTCAGGTTTGTTATAAGCAGTGAGAAACATCTCATGCTATAGGAAGTGTCTCAGGATTGGAATGGGAAGGAGTTGGATATCACATCTCATGCTATAGGAAGGGTCTCAGGTTTGGTAGCATTGAGATATCACATCTCATGCTATAGGAAGGGTCTCAGGATTGGAATGGGAAGAAGTTGGATATCACATCTCATGCTATAGGAAGGATCTCAGATTTGGTATTAGAAGCATTGAGATATCAAGTCTCATGGTATAGGAAGGGTCTCAGAATTGGAATGGAAAGGAGTTGGATATCACATCTCAAGCTATAGGAAGGGTCTCAGGATTGGAATGGGAAGGAGTTTGATATCACATCTCATGCCATAGTATGGGTCTCAGGTTTGGTAGAAGCATTGGGATATCACATCTCATGCTATCGGAAGGGTATCAGTATTGGATTTGGAAGGAGTTGGATATCCCATCTCATGCTATAGGAAGGGTCTCAGGTTGGAATGGGAAGGAGTTGGATATCACATCTCATGTGTTAGGAAGGGTCTCAGGATTGGAATGGGAAGGACTTGGATATCATATCTAATGCTATAGGAAGGGTCTCAGAATTGGAATGGGAAGGAGTTGGATATCACATCTCATGTGTTAGGAAGGGTCTCAGGATTGGAATGGGAAGGACTTGGATATCACATCTCATGCTATAGGAAGGGTCTCAGGTTTGTTATAAGCAGTGAGAAACATCTCATGCTATAGGAAGTGTCTCAGGATTGGAATGGGAAGGAGTTGGATATCACATCTCATGCTATAGGAAGGGTCTCAGGTTTGGTAGCATTGAGATATCACATCTCATGCTATAGGAAGGGTCTCAGGATTGGAATGGGAAGAAGTTGGATATCACATCTCATGCTATAGGAAGGATCTCAGATTTGGTATTAGAAGCATTGAGATATCAAGTCTCATGGTATAGGAAGGGTCTCAGAATTGGAATGGAAAGGAGTTGGATATCACATCTCAAGCTATAGGAAGGGTCTCAGGATTGGAATGGGAAGGAGTTTGATATCACATCTCATGCCATAGTATGGGTCTCAGGTTTGGTAGAAGCATTGGGATATCACATCTCATGCTATCGGAAGGGTATCAGTATTGGATTTGGAAGGAGTTGGATATCCCATCTCATGCTATAGGAAGGGTCTCAGGTTGGAATGGGAAGGAGTTGGATATCACATCTCATGTGTTAGGAAGGGTCTCAGGATTGGAATGGGAAGGACTTGGATATCATATCTAATGCTATAGGAAGGGTCTCAGAATTGGAATGGGAAGGAGTTGGATGTCATCTCATGTTATAGGAAAGATCTCAGGTTTGGTATTAGAAGCATTGAGACATCACATCTCATGTTATAGGAAGGGTCTCAGGATTGGAATGGGAAGAAGTTGGATATCACATCTCATGCTATAGGAAGGGTCTCAGGTTTGGTATAAGCTTTGAGATATCACATCTCATGCTATAGGAAGGGTCTCAGGATTGGAATGGGAAGAAATTGGATATCACATCTCATGATAAAGGAAGGGTCTAAGGTTTGGTATTAGAAGCATTGAGATATCACTTCTCATGCTATAGGAAGGGTCTCAGGATTGGAATGGGAAGGACTTGGATATCACATCTCATGCTATAGGGAGGGTCTCAAGTTTGATATTAGAAGCATTGAGATATCACATCTCATGATATCGGAAGGGTCTCAGGATTGGAATGGGAAGGATTTGGATATCACATCTCATGTTATAGGACGGGTCTCAGGTTTGGTATTAGAAGCATTGAGACATCACATCTCATGTTATAGGAAGGGTCTCAGGATTGGAATGGGAAGAAGTTGGATATCACATCTCATGCTATAGGAAGGGTCTCAGGTTTGTTATAAGCAGTGAGATATCACATCTCATGATATCGGAAGGGTCTCAGGATTGGAATGGGAAGGAGCTGGATATCACATCTCATGATAAAGGAAGGGTCTAAGGTTTGGTATTAGAAGCATTGAGATATCACTTCTCATGCTATAGGAAGGGTCTCAGGATTGGAATGGGAAGGTCTTGGATATCACATCTCATGCTATAGGGAGTGTTAAGACGGATTTCTGAACTCTGTCCTGGTGGCGCAGAAGTTCAGAAGGCCAACCTAATTACTTGGAACAGGGTAACCTCTGGACAAGCCAGACCAATCAAGGTAGCGATCGCGGCGGTCAAGACTAGGTCTCAAGAGGGGTGAGGGTGACTGAAAGCTCGCAATGAGCACACAAAGCAAGAGCGCTTACAAACTACTCCAAACAGTTGTTTATATCAAAAATAGATACACATTTATTATAAGGCCTTGAAACTAATAACCACAGTAAAAGCAGCAATATACAACGATATTAAACCAACACATACACTATCCACCCAATATATATACAGAATACACAGTTTCACAGCATTAGCAGCACGAAATATGTTATCCACCTGCAGGGGAAGGAAAACAGGCAGTGCGAACCAATGCGTGTGATATGTCCGCCTTCTGAGGCCCCTAACTGGATGGTAGTCCAATCCCTACGAAGAGTGGAGCCTAGCGCTCAAAAGTACCTGCACACGCCGGTGCCAATGGGCAGAAGGTGAAGCTCTTCGGAGGACGTTGGACAGCTCTTTAGGGTGCCCTAATGAAGGAGAACACGGTCCGCGACTCTAGCGCAGCCTCCACTGTGAGGCAGAAGCAGGGCGCGAGTACGGACAAGGGGTGCTGTATTTACAGCGGGGAAAAGCAAGGGGCACTGCAGGAGGGCGACCAGATCCTAGCTAATCTACTCACCGGTCCCCGAAGCAAGCAGGCCCGAGCTTCTCCTCGATAGATGCAGCTTCTGGCAGGTTCTGAAGAGCAGGGAACGTCTCGTCGTCGTGCAGAGTAAAAAGACGTCCCGATCGAAGAAACAAGCACAGTTTTGTCGCCACAGCAGGGCAACGGAACGGCCGGGTGTATTCAAGCCAAACGAGCACCGTTCACCTCTAGCTTAGGGTTGCTAAGCAAACGAAGCGTGTGAGCGTGCCCCGGACTCAGAATACCACCCAACCTGTCGGCGATTACAGAGCAGGCCTCCTTAGTAAGCTGGTCAGTCAACTGGATGGCCCAGAGACACTTCCGAAGGCTTACGGCAGGAGTTGATGAAGGTGCCGGGAATAGCTGGTCCTGCTATTCCAATAGGTCGAAGCGCCAGTACAGGCCTTCTTGTTCGATCTTAGGTGGAAAGGGCTTCACCGGACGACAGCAATGAGGAGCAGAAGTTCTTCAGGGGGTCACCAGCGATTCCTCGGTCCAGCCTCGTGTTCGCAGGATACTTGGCTCCTGTATCCCTGGGTTCGTAAGAACTCAGGAGATCGACATGGCAGTGGTGTTTCCAGCTCCCTCTTATCCACGGTTCCCTTCGCGCCAAAACGGAGGGGAGCCAATGGGAGATCCGCTCATCAACACACATACCATACGTGGACCAATCACGGACCACGGTGGTCCCAGGCATTCACACCACCCTAGACTCTCTGGCACCCAGGATGTGTATTGGGACCAGACAGCCCATCCCACATCCTGGGGGCACTCAAACGACATGTAGAAGCCCGCGAGAGCAACCGTGTTTCGCGGGAAACTACATGCCCAAATAAGGAAGGCCCCGGGTCGCCTGACCCGGGGGAAGGTAAAGGGAGCAAGACGGACAGTGGACGAGACAAAGGAGCCTCGTGGTCCGGCCATTTTGGGTAGCCGGGCCACCCTTTTGTGTTCGCGGCAAAAAGGTGCTCAGAACGGCAAAAGGAGCTCAAAATAAACCAAATGATCGCTGCCACCAGCCCAGTCCCTGAATGACTTGCACCGATCCAAAAACCATCCTACAAGAGTGTCTAGGGTCTGTAGAAGGCTAGAGACCCAAGAGAGCTGTAACTTAGCTTACAGTGCCCTCTTGTGTCGTGTTGCACTAAAATGGCGACACGGTAAAAGAAACTACGGGAAACAGCGTTCCCCGGTACTGACTGTCTTAAGGGCATGTCAGTTTCCCCGTAAGAAAGGAGCGAAAGCCCAGAGGAGTACGGCAGAAGGCTGCACTTCTCTGGCAAAGTCAAGAAAACAGGTTGAAAACAATAGCAAAAAGTTTAGGGGTTGCCACATGGAAGGAAAGTTCCCTACAATAACGAAATCTTTCCTAACACTCGCCCCTCCCAGACTATGGACAGGGGGAACTAATCCACCCCTGGATGAGTCTCTTGTTCAGGTCGGTAAAACATTCTGGACAACCCATCAGCATTGCTATGTTGGACACCTGGCCTATGCTCAATAGTGAAGTCGAAGCCTTGTAGACTTATGGACCACCTAAGCAACTTTGGATTCTCCCCCTTCATGTTCATTAGCCACTTTAACGGCTTATGGTCAGTCTGCACAGTGAAGTGGGTCCCATAGAGGTAGGGCCGCAGCTTCCTTAGGGCCCACACAACAGAGAAACATTCTTTCTCTACCGTGGACCATCTGAGCTCTCTGTCCTTAAGCTGGCGACTAATAAAACCGATAGGGTGTTCCTTACCCTTCTCATCTACTTGTGATAGTACAGCTCCTATCCCAGTGTCAGAGGCATCCGTCTGCACGATAAAAGGTCTTTGATAATCAGGGGCCCTGAGCACAGGGGCCTGGCACAAGGAGTCTTTCAAGCCATTGAAGGCCTTCTCACACTCGTCAGTCCAAGTTACCTTCTTGGGTTTCTTCGGAGTTGTGAGGGCAGTCAGAGGAGCAGCTATGGTGCCATAGTCTGCCATAAAATTGCGGTAATAACCCGTGAGTCCTAAGAAGGCTCTCACTTGGGTTTGCGTAGTGGGGGTAGGCCAGTCTTGTACTGCTTGTACTTTACTGGGGAGAGGCTGTATCCTTCCTCCACCTACTTCATGCCCAAGGTAAACCACTGAGCCTTGTCCAATCTGGCATTTACTCGCCTTTATGGTCAAGTGGGCTTTCTGAAGAGCCTGGAGCACAATCCCGAGGTGTTTCACATGGTCTTCCCAGGTGGCACTGAAAACTGCTATATCGTCCAGATATGCAAGACAGAATTCGTCCAACCCATTCAACACATGATTCACAAGCCTCTGGAAAGTGGCAGGTGCATTCTTCAATCCGAACGGCATTACCCGGAATTGGTAAAGCCCGTCGGGAGTTGAAAATGCTGTCTTCTCCTTGGCATGTTCTGCTAAAGCTATTTGCCAATAGCCCGCAGTCAGGTCAAACGTGCTGAGGTACTTGGAGGCACCCAAGGTATCCACCAGCTCGTCAGTTCGAGGCAAGGGGTGAGCGTCTGTCTTGGTGACAGCATTCAGAGCCCTGTAATCCACGCAGAACCTCAATTCAGAAGTGCCTGCCTTTGGAACCAATACCACAGGACTGGACCAAGGACTACTAGAGGGTTCAATCACCCCAAGGTCTAACATCTTGTTGACCTCGGTCTTAATATAAGACCGTACTTTATCCGACATCCTGTATCCCCTACTTTTGGTAGGTACACTGTCTCCTGTGTCAATGTTATGTTTGCACCAAGGTGTCAAACCAGGCGACTGTGAAAACAGGGGGGAAAACTGCCTAAGCAAACTTTTCACCTCAGCCTGCTGATCAGAAGTCAGGTGAGGGGCCACTCGGACACCCTCAACGGAGCTATCTGAAGGACCGCTTTGGAACAGGTCGGGGAGAGGTTCTGACTCCTCTTCCTCGACGTCTGACGCCAGTAGCAGTGCTGCGATTTCGACTCTTGGGACGAAAGCCTTCAGCCTATTTACGTGGAACACTTTTGGAGCCTGTCCAGGCCTTCCAAGGTCCACTAAATAGTTCACCTCACCCAAGGGCTCCACCACTGTGTAAGGGCCTGACCATTTGTCCTGTAAAGCGCGAGGCCTTATAGGGTTCATGATCAGGACTTGCTGACCAGGGGTAAAGTGAATTAAGGAAGCTTTCTGGTCGTACCAATGTTTCACCAGCGCTTGTCCTGCCTTCAACTTTTCACTAGCCAAGCCCATCAGGAGTACCATCCGTTTTCTGAGCCCTAGCACATAGTCAACTACATTGGTAGTAACAGGGGGAGTGGGCATCTCCCATCCCTCTTTGACGATGGCTAAGGGTCCCCGTACGGGATGACCGAACAGAAGTTCGAAGGGGCTGAAGCCAACACCCTCCTGGGGTACCTCTCTGTAGGCAAACAGCAAGCATGGTAAAAGAAGATCCCATTTTCTTCTCTGGGGCTCCTCCAGAGCCCCAATCATGCTCTTTAACGTTCTGTTGAAACGTTCCACCAGACCATTGGTCTGGGGGTGATATGCAGAAGAGAACCTGTAGGTGACCCCACATTCTTTCCACATAGCCTGCATATACTTCGACATAAAGTTGCTGCCACGATCTGACACAACTTCTTTAGGGAAGCCAACCCTAGTAAATATGCCGAGCAAAGCTTTTGCAACTGACTTGGCAGTTACAGTCTTTAATGGGATGGCCTCAGGATACCTGGTTGCATGGTCGACCAGCACCAGGATAAACCTATTGCCTGAGGATGTTTGCGGGTCAAGGGGACCAACGATGTCGATCCCTACCCTTTCAAATGGTACCCCCACAACTGGGAGCGGTACCAACGGAGCTTGGATTGTCGCGCCAACCTTACCAGACAACTGGCAGGAGGCACAACTCCTGCAGTGACTTTCTACTTGCACCCCCATCTTGGGCCAGTAGAAGTGCATGGATAACCTTTGCTTGGTCCTCTTCATACCAAGGTGACCAGCAAGGGGAACTTCATGCGCCAACTGCAGGAGGAAGGGCCTAACAGCAAGGGGAACCACCAACCTCCTATGGTCTCCTTCTGTAGACTCTGTGGGCTCACTATACAGGAGTCCACCTTCCCAATAAATCCTATGCTTCCCAGGAGGCTCACCCTCAAGCTGGGAGCAGGCCTGTCTCCTTAGGCCTTCCAGAGATGGGCACTCACGTTGGCCTTTACTGAATTCGTCCCTATCAGGACCTCCTTCAACTAACAAGTCTTTTAGTTCAGGATGATCGTTGGGGTCGAATACTTCAGGCATCGCCACCTCCTCGTCAGGCCCGGGCGATTGACCAACTTCCTCCACCGCAGTGGTAGGCGAGCTCGGGGGAATATTCTCCTTCCCCCGTCTTGACTTGTAGACTCCTTTCGCCTTGGGTTTCCCCTTCGGCTGGGGCGGCGTATTGGACTTGGCCAATGCTGCCCGTGCTTGAGACCGTGTGTAGGGTCTTTCGGCAGTGTCTCCTACGAGCCCTAAAGCTCTGAGATCATTGCCCAACAAGACCTTTCCCGGGACGTTTCTCTGAATGCTCACTGGAATCCTGACTGCTGTACCATTTAAAGTAAGATTTACAGGGATCACGGGAAACATACGGAGGGGGCCGTCAGCCAACTTAGTGGGCATCAGAGTAGCTCTGGCAACTTCCTCTGAGTCTACCAAGGTAGAATCCACTACAGTTCGACTGCACCCACTATCCCTAAGAGCTGGAGTATCCACTCCATTGATCAGCACACTGTCTTTAAAGTAGTGCTTGGTATTATCCGGAATCCTAGCATAAGCCTCTGCGACTTTAGGCTCCCAGGAACCCAGGGACACTAAAACTACCTCAGCCTCTATTCCGCTGGGAAATGAGTCTGAGGAGAAGGATGCTCCTGTAATCTCTTCTTCCTCGTAGGAGGAGAAGGCCAGATTAGCGGAGTGGACCCCCAAAGGTCTAACCTTACAACGGGGATCCCCCTTCACATGGTCAGTTGCTCCACAAGCAAAACACGATCCATTGGGTCTGTTTACATAGGGAGGCTTATTATAACCAGAGTTCTGTTTCGGAGGCTGTCCTCCACTACCCTGCGAGTTCTCTTGTGTCTTACCCTTGTTTTTCTTTTTGTGGCCCTTTTGGGAAGAAGATTTAGTAGATTCCCCACCCTCCACATCTTTGGCCTTTTTCCCTTCCTCCTGCTTACCAGGATGAGTTTTGTCCTTATGGGACACTCGATGTGACACCCATAAGTCCGCTGCAATGGCCAGCTTCTTAGGATCTATCTCCTTCGAATCGGCCAAATGCTGCTTAAGCTCCGGGGAAGAAGAAGCAAAAATGTGCTCAAGCATGACAAGATTTATCATGCCTTCGAAGGTAGAAACCTTATATCCTTCGACCCAGCCAGTTAAGTTTTTCAAAGATTCAGTGACATAAGATACCCAAGTACCACCTTCCTTTTTCTTATACTCTCGAAAACGCTTTAAATATTGGGCCCGAGTCTTCCCAAACTTTAAAATGAGAGTTCGCTTTACCATTGCGAAATCAGCTCGCTCAGCCTTAGACATTTCCATTATGGCACTACAGCCAGAATGGGGCAGTCTGCTGAGCAACCACGCAATCTTATCAGCATTGTCAACTTTCTGAACTTCGCATGCATACTCAAACGCATTCAGCCAGTCCATAATGTCATTCCGCTCTTCATACACACTGAGCAGATCTTTTGGAAACCGTGGATGAGAGGAGGCCCCAGACCCATGTCCAGGACCCGCGGACCCATTTGCAACCTGAAGCTTGGCCAGTTCCAACTGGTGATCCCTGTCTTTTTGTTTTTCTGCCTGTTCGATTTTTAGTTTAGCTATGCTGAATTCAAGCTCCTGCTGCCTAAACCGCAGCTCTTGCTTCTTGAATTCAAGCATAGCATCCCCATTGACACTGGCAGAGGAAACATTAGACATCTCGTCCTCCCTGTCCTCGTGGTCGTGATGGATCAGTGCAGCGGCAGAACCGTCGGTTCTGCCAGTGAGAGCAGCCCCACCACCTTCTGCACTGTCCTCAGAAGTAATCGCATCAAGCTGCGCTTCTTGCCACGCCACGATTCTCTGGATCATTTCCAATTTTGTGCCTTGAGAGGAAACACCTCTCTCCGCACACATCTTTTTCAGCGTTTCTGATTTGGAAGCATTCAAAGTTAACAACGTATTTGTTTCCATACTGTTCGATAGGACTATGGCCTTTTTAAAGTTATATTACAACAATCCACTACGGGTACTGGTTGGAATAACCTGAAATGCCTTAGCTCGTGCGCAACACTGGATACCTTCAGTCGTATCCCACCGCTGTACACCAATTTGTTAAGACGGATTTCTGAACTCTGTCCTGGTGGCGCAGAAGTTCAGAAGGCCAACCTAATTACTTGGAACAGGGTAACCTCTGGACAAGCCAGACCAATCAAGGTAGCGATCGCGGCGGTCAAGACTAGGTCTCAAGAGGGGTGAGGGTGACTGAAAGCTCGCAATGAGCACACAAAGCAAGAGTGCTTACAAACTACTCCAAACAGTTGTTTATATCAAAAATAGATACACATTTATTATAAGGCCTTGAAACTAATAACCACAGTAAAAGCAGCAATATACAACGATATTAAACCAACACATACACTATCCACCCAATATATATACAGAATACACAGTTTCACAGCATTAGCAGCACGAAATATGTTATCCACCTGCAGGGGAAGGAAAACAGGCAGTGCGAACCAATGCGTGTGATATGTCCGCCTTCTGAGGCCCCTAACTGGATGGTAGTCCAATCCCTACGAAGAGTGGAGCCTAGCGCTCAAAAGTACCTGCACACGCCGGTGCCAATGGGCAGAAGGTGAAGCTCTTCGGAGGACGTTGGACAGCTCTGTAGGGTGCCCTAATGAAGGAGAACACGGTCCGCGACTCTAGCGCAGCCTCCACTGTGAGGCAGAAGCAGGGCGCGAGTACGGACAAGGGGTGCTGTATTTACAGCGGGGAAAAGCAAGGGGCACTGCAGGAGGGCGACCAGATCCTAGCTAATCTACTCACCGGTCCCCGAAGCAAGCAGGCCCGAGCTTCTCCTCGATAGATGCAGCTTCTGGCAGGTTCTGAAGAGCAGGGAACGTCTCGTCGTCGTGCAGAGTAAAAAGACGTCCCGATCGAAGAAACAAGCACAGTTTTGTCGCCACAGCAGGGCAACGGAACGGCCGGGTGTATTCAAGCCAAACGAGCACCGTTCACCTCTAGCTTAGGGTTGCTAAGCAAACGAAGCGTGTGAGCGTGCCCCGGACTCAGAATACCACCCAACCTGTCGGCGATTACAGAGCAGGCCTCCTTAGTAAGCTGGTCAGTCAACTGGATGGCCCAGAGACACTTCCGAAGGCTTACGGCAGGAGTTGATGAAGGTGCCGGGAATAGCTGGTCCTGCTATTCCAATAGGTCGAAGCGCCAGTACAGGCCTTCTTGTTCGATCTTAGGTGGAAAGGGCTTCACCGGACGACAGCAATGAGGAGCAGAAGTTCTTCAGGGGGTCACCAGCGATTCCTCGGTCCAGCCTCGTGTTCGCAGGATACTTGGCTCCTGTATCCCTGGGTTCGTAAGAACTCAGGAGATCGACATGGCAGTGGTGTTTCCAGCTCCCTCTTATCCACGGTTCCCTTCGCGCCAAAACGGAGGGGAGCCAATGGGAGATCCGCTCATCAACACACATACCATACGTGGACCAATCACAGACCACGGTGGTCCCAGGCATTCACACCACCCTAGACTCTCTGGCACCCAGGATGTGTATTGGGACCAGACAGCCCATCCCACATCCTGGGGGCACTCAAACGACATGTAGAAGCCCGCGAGAGCAACCGTGTTTCGCGGGAAACTACATGCCCAAATAAGGAAGGCCCCGGGTCGCCTGACCCGGGGGAAGGTAAAGGGAGCAAGACGGACAGTGGACGAGACAAAGGAGCCTCGTGGTCCGGCCATTTTGGGTAGCCGGGCCACCCTTTTGTGTTCGCGGCAAAAAGGTGCTCAGAACGGCAAAAGGAGCTCAAAATAAACCAAATGATCGCTGCCACCAGCCCAGTCCCTGAATGACTTGCACCGATCCAAAAACCATCCTACAAGAGTGTCTAGGGTCTGTAGAAGGCTAGAGACCCAAGAGAGCTGTAACTTAGCTTACAGTGGCCTCTTGTGTCGTGTTGCACTAAAATGGCGACACGGTAAAAGAAACTACGGGAAACAGCGTTCCCCGGTACTGACTGTCTTAAGGGCATGTCAGTTTCCCCGTAAGAAAGGAGCGAAAGCCCAGAGGAGTACGGCAGAAGGCTGCACTTCTCTGGCAAAGTCAAGAAAACAGGTTGAAAACAATAGCAAAAAGTTTAGGGGTTGCCACATGGAAGGAAAGTTCCCTACAATAACGAAATCTTTCCTAACAGGGAGGGTCTCAAGTTTGATATTAGAAGCATTGAGATATCACATCTCATGATATCGGAAGGGTCTCAGGATTGGAATGGGAAGGATTTGGATATCACATCTCATGTTATAGGACGGGTCTCAGGTTTGGTATTAGAAGCATTGAGATATCAAGTCTCATGGTATAGGAAGGGTCTCAGAATTGGAATGGGAAGGAGTTGGATATCACATCTCAAGCTATAGGAAGGGTCTCAGGATTGGAATGGGAAGGAGTTTGATATCACATCTCATGCCATAGTATGGGTCTCAGGTTTGGTAGAAGCATTGGGATATCACATCTCATGCTATCGGAAGGGTATCAGTATTGGATTTGGAAGGAGTTGGATATCCCATTTCATGCTATAGGAAGGGTCTCAGGTTGGAATGGGAAGGAGTTGGATATCACATTTCATGTTATAGGAAGGGTCTCAGGATTGGAATGGGAAGGACTTGGATATCATATCTCATGCTATAGGAAGGGTCTCATAATTGGAATGGGAAGGAGTTGGATATCACATCTCATGTTATAGGAAAGATCTCAGGTTTGGTATTAGAAGCATTGAGACATCACATCTCATGTTATAGGAAGGGTCTCAGGATTGGAATGGGAAGAAGTTGGATATCACATCTCATGCTATAGGAAGGGTCTCAGGTTTGGTATAAGCATTGAGATATCACATCTCATGCTATAGGAAGGGTCTCAGGATTGGAATGGGAAGAAGTTGGATATCACATCTCATGCTATAGGAAGCATCTCAGATTTGGTATTAGAAGCATTGAGATATCACATCTCATGCTATCGGAAGGGTCTCAGGATTGGAATGGGAAGGAGTTGTATATGACATCTCATGCCGTAGGAAGGGTCTCAGGTTTGGTATAAGAATTGAGATATCACATCTTTGCAATCGAAAGGGTCTCAGGATTGGAATGGGAAGGAGTTGGATATCCCATCTCATGTTATAGGAAGAGTCTCAGGTTTGGTATTAGAAGCATTGAGATATCACATCTCATGCTATAGGAAGTGTCTCAGGATTGGAATGGGAAGGACTTGGATATCACATATGCTATAGGGAGGGTCTCAAGTTTGATATTAGAAGCATTGAGATATCACATTTCATGCTATAGGAAGGGTCTCAGGATTGGAATGGGAAGGATTGGATATCACATCTCATGCTATAGGAAGGGTCTCAGGTTTGTTATAAGCAGTGAGATACATCTCATGCTATAGGAAGTGTCTCAGGATTGGAATGGGAAGGAGTTGGATATCACATCTCATGCTATAGGAAGGGTCTCAGGTTTGGTAGCATTGAGATATCACATCTCATGCTATAGGAAGGGTCTCAGGATTGGAATGGGAAGAAGTTGGATATCCCATCCCATGTTATAGGACGGGTCTCTGGTTTGGTATTAGAATCATTGAGATATCACATCGCATGCTGTAGGAAGGGTCTAAGGATTGGAATGGGATGGACTTGGACATCACATCTCATGCTATAGGTAGGCTCTCAGGTTTGGTATAAGCATTGAGATATCACATCTCATGGTATAGGAAGGGTCTCAGGATTGGAATTGGACGGATTTGGATATCACATCTCATGCTATAGGAAGGGTCTCAGGTTTGGTATACGCATGGAGATATCACTTCTCATGCTATAGGAAGGGTCTCAGGATTGGAATGGGAAGGAGTTGGATATCACATCTCATGCTATAGGAAGGGTCTCTGATTTGGTATAGGCATTGAGATATCACATCTCATGCTATAGGAAGGGTCTCAGGATTGGAATTGGAAGGAGTTGTATATGACATCTCAGGCTATAGGAAGGGTCTCAGGTTTGGTATAAGCATTGAGATATCACATCTCTGCTATCGGAAGGGTCTCAGGATTGGAATGGGAAGGACTTGGATGTCACATCTCATGCTATAGGGAGGGTCTCAAGTTTGATATTAGAAGCATTGAGATAACAAATCTCATGATATCGGAAGGGTCTCAGGATTGGAATGGGAAGGAGTTGGATATGACATCTCATGATATAGGAAGGGTCTCAGGTTTGGTATAAGCATTTAGGTATCACATCACATGCTATAGGAAGGGTCTCGGGATTGGAATGGGAAGGACTTGGATATCACATCTCATGCTATAGGCAGGGTCTCAGGTTTGGAAAGGGAAGGAGTTGGATATCACATTTCATGTTAGAGGTAGGATCTCAGGTTTGGTATTAGAGGCATTGAGATATCACATCTCATGCTATCAGAAGGGTCTCAGGATTGGAATGGGAAGGAGTTGGATATCACATCTCATGCTAAAGGGAGGGTCTCAGGTTTGGAAAGGGAAGGATTTGGATATCACATCTCATGTTATAGGAAGGATCTCAGGTTTGGTATTAGAAGCATTGAGATATCACTTCTCATGCTATAGGGAGGGTCTCAGGATTGGAATGGGAAGTATTTGGATATCACATCTCATGCTATAGGGAGGGTCTCAAGTTTGATATTAGAAGCATTGAGATATCACATCTCATGATATCGGAAGGGTCTCAGGATTGGAATGGGAAGGAGTTGGATATCACATCTCATGATAAAGGAAGGGTCTAAGGTTTGGTATTAGAAGCATTGAGATATCACTTCTCATGCTATAGGAAGGGTCTCAGGATTGGAATGGGAAGGACTTGGATATCACATCTCATGCTATAGGGAGGGTCTCAAGTTTGATATTAGAAGCATTGAGATATCACATCTCATGATATCGGAAGGGTCTCAGGATTGGAATGGGAAGGATTTGGATATCACATCTCATGTTATAGGACGGGTCTCAGGATTGGAATGGGAAGGAGTTTGATATCACATCTCATGCCATAGTATGGGTCTCAGGTTTGGTAGAAGCATTGGGATATCACATCTCATGCTATCGGAAGGGTATCAGTATTGGATTTGGAAGGAGTTGGATATCCCATCTCATGCTAAAGGAAGGGTCTCAGGTTGGAATGGGAAGGAGTTGGATATCACATCTCATGTTATAGGAAGGGTCTCAGGATTGGAATGGGAAGGAGTTGGATATCACATCTCAAGCTATAGGAAGGGTCTCAGGATTGGAATGGGAAGGAGTTTGATATCACATCTCATGCCATAGTATGGGTCTCAGGTTTGGTAGAAGCATTGGGATATCACATCTCATGCTATCGGAAGGGTATCAGTATTGGATTTGGAAGGAGTTGGATATCCCATCTCATGTTATAGGAAGGGTCTCAGGATTGGAATGGGAAGGACTTGGATATCATATCTCATGCTATAGGAAGGGTCTCACAATTGGAATGGGAAGGAGTTGGATATCACATCTCATGTTATAGGAAAGATCTCAGGTTTGTTATTAGACGCATTGAGACATCACATCTCATGTTATAGGAAGGGTCTCAGGATTGGAATGGGAAGAAGTTGGATATCACATCTCATGCTATAGGAAGGGTCTCAGGTTTGGTATAAGCATTGAGATATCACATCTCATGCTATAGGAAGGGTCTCAGGATTGGAATGGGAAGAAGTTGGATATCACATCTCATGCTATAGGAAGCATCTCAGATTTGGTATTAGAAGCATTGAGATATCACATCTCATGCTATCGGAAGGGTCTCAGGATTGGAATGGGAAGGAGTTGTATATGACATCTCATGCCGTAGGAAGGGTCTCAGGTTTGGTATAAACATTGAGATATCACATCTTTGCAATCGAAAGGGTCTCAGGATTGGAATGGGAAGGAGTTGGATATCCCATCTCATGTTATAGGAAGAGTCTCAGGTTTGGTATTAGAAGCATTGAGATATCACATCTCATGCTATAGGAAGTGTCTCAGGATTGGAATGGGAAGGACTTGGATATCACATATGCTATAGGGAGGGTCTCACGTTTGATATTAGAAGCATTGAGATATCACATCTCATGCTATAGGAAGGGTCTCAGGATTGGAATGGGAAGGATTGGATATCACATCTCATGCTATAGGAAGGGTCTCAGGTTTGTTATAAGCAGTGAGAAACATCTCATGCTATAGGAAGTGTCTCAGGATTGGAATGGGAAGGAGTTGGATATCACATCTCATGCTATAGGAAGGGTCTCAGGTTTGGTAGCATTGAGATATCACATCTCATGCTATAGGAAGGGTCTCAGGATTGGAATGGGAAGAAGTTGGATATCACATCTCATGCTATAGGAAGGATCTCAGATTTGGTATTAGAAGCATTGAGATATCAAGTCTCATGGTATAGGAAGGGTCTCAGAATTGGAATGGGAAGGAGTTGGATATCACATCACAAGCTATAGGAAGGGTATCAGTATTGGATTTGGAAGGAGTTGGATATCCCATCTCATGCTATAGGAAGGGTCTCAGGTTGGAATGGGAAGGAGTTGGATATCACATCTCATGTTATAGGAAGGGTCTCAGGATTGGAATGGGAAGGACTTGGATATCATATCTAATGATATAGGAAGGGTCTCAGAATTGGAATGGGAAGGAGTTGGATATCATCTCATGTTATAGGAAAGATCTCAGGTTTGGTATTAGAAGCATTGAGACATCACATCTCATGTTATAGGAAGGGTCTCAGGATTGGAATGGGAAGAAGTTGGATATCACATCTCATGCTATAGGAAGGGTCTCAGGTTTGGTATAAGCTTTGAGATATCACATCTCATGCTATAGGAAGGGTTTCAGGATTGGAATGGGAAGAAGTTGGATATCACATCTCATGATAAAGGAAGGGTCTAAGGTTTGGTATTAGAAGCATTGAGATATCACTTCTCATGCTATAGGAAGGGTCTCAGGATTGGAATGGGAAGGACTTGGATATCACATCTCATGCTATAGGGAGGGTCTCAAGTTTGATATTAGAAGCATTGAGATATCACATCTCATGATATCGGAAGGGTCTCAGGATTGGAATGGGAAGGATTTGGATATCACATCTCATGTTATAGGACGGGTCTCAGGTTTGGTATTAGAAGCATTGAGACATCACATCTCATGTTATAGGAAGGGTCTCAGGATTGGAATGGGAAGAAGTTGGATATCACATCTCATGCTATAGGAAGGGTCTCAGGTTTGTTATAAGCAGTGAGATATCACATCTCATGATATCGGAAGAGTCTCAGGATTGGAATGGGAAGGAGCTGGATATCACATCTCATGATAAAGGAAGGGTCTAAGGTTTGGTATTAGAAGCATTGAGATATCACTTCTCATGCTATAGGAAGGGTCTCAGGATTGGAATGGGAAGGACTTGGATATCACATCTCATGCTATAGGGAGGGTCTCAAGTTTGATATTAGAAGCATTGAGATATCACATCTCATGATATCGGAAGGGTCTCAGGATTGGAATGGGAAGGATTTGGATATCACATCTCATGTTATAGGACGGGTCTCAGGATTGGAATGGGAAGGAGTTTGATATCACATCTCATGCCATAGTATGGGTCTCAGGTTTGGTAGAAGCATTGGGATATCACATCTCATGCTATCGGAAGGGTATCAGTATTGGATTTGGAAGGAGTTGGATATCCCATCTCATGCTAAAGGAAGGGTCTCAGGTTGGAATGGGAAGGAGTTGGATATCACATCTCATGTTATAGGAAGGGTCTCAGGATTGGAATGGGAAGGACTTGGACATCATATCTAATGCTATAGGAAGGGTCTCAGAATTGGAATGGGAAGGAGTTGGATGTCATCTCATGTTATAGGAAAGATCTCAGGTTTGGTATTAGAAGCATTGAGACATCACATCTCATGTTATAGGAAGGGTCTCAGGATTGGAATGGGAAGGACTTGGATATCACATATGCTATAGGGAGGGTCTCAAGTTTGATATTAGAAGCATTGAGATATCACATCTCATGCTATAGGAAGGGTCTCAGGATTGGAATGGGAAGGATTGGATATCACATCTCATGCTATAGGAAGGGTCTCAGGTTTGTTATAAGCAGTGAGAAACATCTCATGCTATAGGAAGTGTCTCAGGATTGGAATGGGAAGAAGTTGGATATCACATCTCATGCTATAGGAAGGGTCTCAGGTTTGGTAGCATTGAGATATCACATCTCATGCTATAGGAAGGGTCTCAGGATTGGAATGGGAAGAAGTTGGATATCACATCTCATGCTATAGGAAGGATCTCAGATTTGGTATTAGAAGCATTGAGATATCAAGTCTCATGGTATAGGAAGGGTCTCAGAATTGGAATGGAAAGGAGTTGGATATCACATCTCAAGCTATAGGAAGGGTCTCAGGATTGGAATGGGAAGGAGTTTGATATCACATCTCATGCCATAGTATGGGTCTCAGGTTTGGTAGAAGCATTGGGATATCACATCTCATGCTATCGGAAGGGTATCAGTATTGGATTTGGAAGGAGTTGGATATCCCATCTCATGCTATAGGAAGGGTCTCAGGTTGGAATGGGAAGGAGTTGGATATCACATCTCATGTGTTAGGAAGGGTCTCAGGATTGGAATGGGAAGGACTTGGATATCATATCTAATGCTATAGGAAGGGTCTCAGAATTGGAATGGGAAGGAGTTGGATGTCATCTCATGTTATAGGAAAGATCTCAGGTTTGGTATTAGAAGCATTGAGACATCACATCTCATGTTATAGGAAGGGTCTCAGGATTGGAATGGGAAGAAGTTGGATATCACATCTCATGCTATAGGAAGGGTCTCAGGTTTGGTATAAGCTTTGAGATATCACATCTCATGCTATAGGAAGGGTCTCAGGATTGGAATGGGAAGAAATTGGATATCACATCTCATGATAAAGGAAGGGTCCAAGGTTTGGTATTAGAAGCATTGAGATATCACTTCTCATGCTATAGGAAGGGTCTCAGGATTGGAATGGGAAGGACTTGGATATCACATCTCATGCTATAGGGAGGGTCTCAAGTTTGATATTAGAAGCATTGAGATATCACATCTCATGATATCGGAAGGGTCTCAGGATTGGAATGGGAAGGATTTGGATATCACATCTCATGTTATAGGACGGGTCTCAGGTTTGGTATTAGAAGCATTGAGACATCACATCTCATGTTATAGGAAGGGTCTCAGGATTGGAATGGGAAGAAGTTGGATATCACATCTCATGCTATAGGAAGGGTCTCAGGTTTGTTATAAGCAGTGAGATATCACATCTCATGATATCGGAAGGGTCTCAGGATTGGAATGGGAAGGAGCTGGATATCACATCTCATGATAAAGGAAGGGTCTAAGGTTTGGTATTAGAAGCATTGAGATATCACTTCTCATGCTATAGGAAGGGTCTCAGGATTGGAATGGGAAGGTCTTGGATATCACATCTCATGCTATAGGGAGGGTCTCAAGTTTGATATTAGAAGCATTGAGATATCACATCTCATGATATCGGAAGGGTCTCAGGATTGGAATGGGAAGGATTTGGATATCACATCTCATGTTATAGGACGGGTCTCAGGTTTGGTATTAGAAGCATTGAGATATCAAGTCTCATGGTATAGGAAGGGTCTCAGAATTGGAATGGGAAGGAGTTGGATATCACATCTCAAGCTATAGGAAGGGTCTCAGGATTGGAATGGGAAGGAGTTTGATATCACATCTCATGCCATAGTATGGGTCTCAGGTTTGGTAGAAGCATTGGGATATCACATCTCATGCTATCGGAAGGGTATCAGTATTGGATTTGGAAGGAGTTGGATATCCCATTTCATGCTATAGGAAGGGTCTCAGGTTGGAATGGGAAGGAGTTGGATATCACATTTCATGTTATAGGAAGGGTCTCAGGATTGGAATGGGAAGGACTTGGATATCATATCTCATGCTATAGGAAGGGTCTCATAATTGGAATGGGAAGGAGTTGGATATCACATCTCATGTTATAGGAAAGATCTCAGGTTTGGTATTAGAAGCATTGAGACATCACATCTCATGTTATAGGAAGGGTCTCAGGATTGGAATGGGAAGAAGTTGGATATCACATCTCATGCTATAGGAAGGGTCTCAGGTTTGGTATAAGCATTGAGATATAACATCTCATGCTATAGGAAGGGTCTCAGGATTGGAATGGGAAGAAGTTGGATATCACATCTCATGCTATAGGAAGCATCTCAGATTTGGTATTAGAAGCATTGAGATATCACATCTCATGCTATCGGAAGGGTCTCAGGATTGGAATGGGAAGGAGTTGTATATGACATCTCATGCCGTAGGAAGGGTATCAGGTTTGGTATAAGAATTGAGATATCACATCTTTGCAATCGAAAGGGTCTCAGGATTGGAATGGGAAGGAGTTGGATATCCCATCTCATGTTATAGGAAGAGTCTCAGGTTTGGTATTAGAAGCATTGAGATATCACATCTCATGCTATAGGAAGTGTCTCAGGATTGGAATGGGAAGGACTTGGATATCACATATGCTATAGGGAGGGTCTCAAGTTTGATATTAGAAGCATTGAGATATCACATCTCATGCTATAGGAAGGGTCTCAGGATTGGAATGGGAAGGATTGGATATCACATCTCATGCTATAGGAAGGGTCGCAGGTTTGTTATAAGCAGTGAGATACATCTCATGCTATAGGAAGTGTCTCAGGATTGGAATGGGAAGGAGTTGGATATCACATCTCATGCTATAGGAAGGGTCTCAGGTTTGGTAGCATTGAGATATCACATCTCATGCTATAGGAAGGGTCTCAGGATTGGAATGGGAAGAAGTTGGATATCCCATCCCATGTTATAGGACGGGTCTCTGGTTTGGTATTAGAATCATTGAGATATCACATCGCATGCTGTAGGAAGGGTCTAAGGATTGGAATGGGATGGACTTGGACATCACATCTCATGCTATAGGTAGGCTCTCAGGTTTGGTATAAGCATTGAGATATCACATCTCATGGTATAGGAAGGGTCTCAGGATTGGAATTGGACGGATTTGGATATCACATCTCATGCTATAGGAAGGGTCTCAGGTTTGGTATACGCATGGAGATATCACTTCTCATGCTATAGGAAGGGTCTCAGGATTGGAATGGGAAGGAGTTGGATATCACATCTCATGCTATAGGAAGGGTCTCTGATTTGGTATAGGCATTGAGATATCACATCTCATGCTATAGGAAGGGTCTCAGGATTGGAATTGGAAGGAGTTGTATATGACATCTCAGGCTATAGGAAGGGTCTCAGGTTTGGTATAAGCATTGAGATATCACATCTCTGCTATCGGAAGGGTCTCAGGATTGGAATGGGAAGGACTTGGATGTCACATCTCATGCTATAGGGAGGGTCTCAAGTTTGATATTAGAAGCATTGAGATAACAAATCTCATGATATCGGAAGGGTCTCAGGATTGGAATGGGAAGGAGTTGGATATGACATCTCATGATATAGGAAGGGTCTCAGGTTTGGTATAAGCATTTAGGTATCACATCACATGCTATAGGAAGGGTCTCGGGATTGGAATGGGAAGGACTTGGATATCACATCTCATGCTATAGGCAGGGTCTCAGGTTTGGAAAGGGAAGGAGTTGGATATCACATTTCATGTTAGAGGTAGGATCTCAGGTTTGGTATTAGAGGCATTGAGATATCACATCTCATGCTATCAGAAGGGTCTCAGGATTGGAATGGGAAGGAGTTGGATATCACATCTCATGCTAAAGGGAGGGTCTCAGGTTTGGAAAGGGAAGGATTTGGATATCACATCTCATATTATAGGAAGGATCTCAGGTTTGGTATTAGAAGCATTGAGATATCACTTCTCATGCTATAGGGAGGGTCTCAGGATTGGAATGGGAAGTATTTGGATATCACATCTCATGCTATAGGGAGGGTCTCAAGTTTGATATTAGAAGCATTGAGATATCACATCTCATGATATCGGAAGGGTCTCAGGATTGGAATGGGAAGGAGTTGGATATCACATCTCATGATAAAGGAAGGGTCTAAGGTTTGGTATTAGAAGCATTGAGATATCACTTCTCATGCTATAGGAAGGGTCTCAGGATTGGAATGGGAAGGACTTGGATATCACATCTCATGCTATAGGGAGGGTCTCAAGTTTGATATTAGAAGCATTGAGATATCACATCTCATGATATCGGAAGGGTCTCAGGATTGGAATGGGAAGGATTTGGATATCACATCTCATGTTATAGGACGGGTCTCAGGATTGGAATGGGAAGGAGTTTGATATCACATCTCATGCCATAGTATGGGTCTCAGGTTTGGTAGAAGCATTGGGATATCACATCTCATGCTATCGGAAGGGTATCAGTATTGGATTTGGAAGGAGTTGGATATCCCATCTCATGCTAAAGGAAGGGTCTCAGGTTGGAATGGGAAGGAGTTGGATATCACATCTCATGTTATAGGAAGGGTCTCAGGATTGGAATGGGAAGGAGTTGGATATCACATCTCAAGCTATAGGAAGGGTCTCAGGATTGGAATGGGAAGGAGTTTGATATCACATCTCATGCCATAGTATGGGTCTCAGGTTTGGTAGAAGCATTGGGATATCACATCTCATGCTATCGGAAGGGTATCAGTATTGGATTTGGAAGGAGTTGGATATCCCATCTCATGTTATAGGAAGGGTCTCAGGATTGGAATGGGAAGGACTTGGATATCATATCTCATGCTATAGGAAGGGTCTCACAATTGGAATGGGAAGGAGTTGGATATCACATCTCATGTTATAGGAAAGATCTCAGGTTTGTTATTAGACGCATTGAGACATCACATCTCATGTTATAGGAAGGGTCTCAGGATTGGAATGGGAAGAAGTTGGATATCACATCTCATGCTATAGGAAGGGTCTCAGGTTTGGTATAAGCATTGAGATATCACATCTCATGCTATAGGAAGGGTCTCAGGATTGGAATGGGAAGAAGTTGGATATCACATCTCATGCTATAGGAAGCATCTCAGATTTGGTATTAGAAGCATTGAGATATCACATCTCATGCTATCGGAAGGGTCTCAGGATTGGAATGGGAAGGAGTTGTATATGACATCTCATGCCGTAGGAAGGGTCTCAGGTTTGGTATAAGCATTGAGATATCACATCTTTGCAATCGAAAGGGTCTCAGGATTGGAATGGGAAGGAGTTGGATATCCCATCTCATGTTATAGGAAGAGTCTCAGGTTTGGTATTAGAAGCATTGAGATATCACATCTCATGCTATAGGAAGTGTCTCAGGATTGGAATGGGAAGGACTTGGATATCACATATGCTATAGGGAGGGTCTCACGTTTGATATTAGAAGCATTGAGATATCACATCTCATGCTATAGGAAGGGTCTCAGGATTGGAATGGGAAGGATTGGATATCACATCTCATGCTATAGGAAGGGTCTCAGGTTTGT
The DNA here is from genome assembly GCF_040938575.1 of Ambystoma mexicanum. Lineage (NCBI taxonomy): Eukaryota > Metazoa > Chordata > Amphibia > Caudata > Ambystomatidae > Ambystoma > Ambystoma mexicanum. The sequence continues at coordinate 121,064 of NW_027182448.1, forward strand.
TATAAGCAGTGAGAAACATCTCATGCTATAGGAAGTGTCTCAGGATTGGAATGGGAAGGAGTTGGATATCACATCTCATGCTATAGGAAGGGTCTCAGGTTTGGTAGCATTGAGATATCACATCTCATGCTATAGGAAGGGTCTCAGGATTGGAATGGGAAGAAGTTGGATATCACATCTCATGCTATAGGAAGGATCTCAGATTTGGTATTAGAAGCATTGAGATATCAAGTCTCATGGTATAGGAAGGGTCTCAGAATTGGAATGGGAAGGAGTTGGATATCACATCACAAGCTATAGGAAGGGTATCAGTATTGGATTTGGAAGGAGTTGGATATCCCATCTCATGCTATAGGAAGGGTCTCAGGTTGGAATGGGAAGGAGTTGGATATCACATCTCATGTTATAGGAAGGGTCTCAGGATTGGAATGGGAAGGACTTGGATATCATATCTAATGATATAGGAAGGGTCTCAGAATTGGAATGGGAAGGAGTTGGATATCATCTCATGTTATAGGAAAGATCTCAGGTTTGGTATTAGAAGCATTGAGACATCACATCTCATGTTATAGGAAGGGTCTCAGGATTGGAATGGGAAGAAGTTGGATATCACATCTCATGCTATAGGAAGGGTCTCAGGTTTGGTATAAGCTTTGAGATATCACATCTCATGCTATAGGAAGGGTTTCAGGATTGGAATGGGAAGAAGTTGGATATCACATCTCATGATAAAGGAAGGGTCTAAGGTTTGGTATTAGAAGCATTGAGATATCACTTCTCATGCTATAGGAAGGGTCTCAGGATTGGAATGGGAAGGACTTGGATATCACATCTCATGCTATAGGGAGGGTCTCAAGTTTGATATTAGAAGCATTGAGATATCACATCTCATGATATCGGAAGGGTCTCAGGATTGGAATGGGAAGGATTTGGATATCACATCTCATGTTATAGGACGGGTCTCAGGTTTGGTATTAGAAGCATTGAGACATCACATCTCATGTTATAGGAAGGGTCTCAGGATTGGAATGGGAAGAAGTTGGATATCACATCTCATGCTATAGGAAGGGTCTCAGGTTTGTTATAAGCAGTGAGATATCACATCTCATGATATCGGAAGAGTCTCAGGATTGGAATGGGAAGGAGCTGGATATCACATCTCATGATAAAGGAAGGGTCTAAGGTTTGGTATTAGAAGCATTGAGATATCACTTCTCATGCTATAGGAAGGGTCTCAGGATTGGAATGGGAAGGACTTGGATATCACATCTCATGCTATAGGGAGGGTCTCAAGTTTGATATTAGAAGCATTGAGATATCACATCTCATGATATCGGAAGGGTCTCAGGATTGGAATGGGAAGGATTTGGATATCACATCTCATGTTATAGGACGGGTCTCAGGATTGGAATGGGAAGGAGTTTGATATCACATCTCATGCCATAGTATGGGTCTCAGGTTTGGTAGAAGCATTGGGATATCACATCTCATGCTATCGGAAGGGTATCAGTATTGGATTTGGAAGGAGTTGGATATCCCATCTCATGCTAAAGGAAGGGTCTCAGGTTGGAATGGGAAGGAGTTGGATATCACATCTCATGTTATAGGAAGGGTCTCAGGATTGGAATGGGAAGGAGTTGGATATCACATCTCAAGCTATAGGAAGTTTCTCAGGTTTGGTATAAGCATTGAGATATCACATCTCATGCTATAGGAAGGGTCTCAGAATTGGAATGGGAAGGAGTTGGATATCACATCTCATGTTATAGGAAAGATCTCAGGTTTGGTATTAGAAGCATTGAGACATCAAATCTCATGTTATAGGAAGGGTCTCAGGATTGGAATGGGAAGAAGTTGGATATCACATCTCATGCTATAGGAAGGGTCTCAGGTTTGGTATAAGCATTGAGATATCACATCTCATGCTATAGGAAGGGTCTCAGGATTGGAATGGGAAGGAGTTGTATAAGACATCTCATGCCATAGGAAGGGTCTCAGGTTTGGTATAAGCATTGATATATCACATCACATGCTATAGGAAGGGTCTCGGGATTGGAATGGGAAGGACTTGGATATCACATCTCATGCTATAGGCAGGGTCTCAGGTTTGGAAAGGGAAGGAGTTGGATATCACATTTCATGTTAGAGGTAGGATCTCAGGTCTGGTATTAGAGGCATTGAGATATCACATCTCATGCTATCAGAAGGGTCTCAGGATTGGAATGGGAAGGAGTTGGATATCACATCTCATGCTATAGGAAGGGTCTCAGGTTTGGTATAAGCTTTGAGATATCACATCTCATGCTATAGGAAGGGTTTCAGGATTGGAATGGGAAGAAGTTGGATATCACATCTCATGATAAAGGAAGGGTCTAAGGTTTGGTATTAGAAGCATTGAGATATCACTTCTCATGCTATAGGAAGGGTCTCAGGATTGGAATGGGAAGGACTTGGATATCACATCTCATGCTATAGGGAGGGTCTCAAGTTTGATATTAGAAGCATTGAGATATCACATCTCATGATATCGGAAGGGTCTCAGGATTGGAATGGGAAGGATTTGGATATCACATCTCATGTTATAGGACGGGTCTCAGGTTTGGTATTAGAAGCATTGAGACATCACATCTCATGTTATAGGAAGGGTCTCAGGATTGGAATGGGAAGAAGTTGGATATCACATCTCATGCTATAGGAAGGGTCTCAGGTTTGTTATAAGCAGTGAGATATCACATCTCATGATATCGGAAGAGTCTCAGGATTGGAATGGGAAGGAGCTGGATATCACATCTCATGATAAAGGAAGGGTCTAAGGTTTGGTATTAGAAGCATTGAGATATCACTTCTCATGCTATAGGAAGGGTCTCAGGATTGGAATGGGAAGGACTTGGATATCACATCTCATGCTATAGGGAGGGTCTCAAGTTTGATATTAGAAGCATTGAGATATCACATCTCATGATATCGGAAGGGTCTCAGGATTGGAATGGGAAGGAGTTGGATATCACATCTCATGTTATAGGAAAGATCTCAGGTTTGGTATTTGAAGCATTGAGACATCAAATCTCATGTTATAGGAAGGGTCTCAGGATTGGAATGGGAAGAAGTTGGATATCACATCTCATGCTATAGGAAGGGTCTCAGGTTTGGTATAAGCATTGAGATATCACATCTCATGCTATAGGAAGGGTCTCAGGATTGGAATGGGAAGGAGTTGTATAAGACATCTCATGCCATAGGAAGGGTCTCAGGTTTGGTATAAGCATTGAGATATCACATCACATGCTATAGGAAGGGTCTCGGGATTGGAATGGGAAGGACTTGGATATCACATCTCATGCTATAGGCAGGGTCTCAGGTTTGGAAAGGGAAGGAGTTGGATATCACATTTCATGTTAGAGGTAGGATCTCAGGTTTGGTATTAGAGGCATTGAGATATCACATCTCATGCTATCAGAAGGGTCTCAGGATTGGAATGGGAAGGAGTTGGATATCACATCTCATGCTAAAGGGAGGGTCTCAGGTTTGGAAAGGGAAGGATTTGGATATCACATCTCATGTTATAGGAAGGATCTCAGGTTTGGTATTAGAAGCATTGAGATATCACATCTCATGCTATCGGAAGTATCTCAGGTTTGGTATTAGAGGCATTGAGATATCACATCTCATGCTATCATAAGAGTCTCAGGATTGGAATGGGAAGGAGTTGGATAGCACATCTCATGCTATAGGAAGTGTCTCAGGATTGGAATGGGAAGGAGTTGGATATCACATCTCATGTTATAGGAAGGATCTCAGGTTTGGTATTAGAAGCATTGAGATATCACTTCTCATGCTATAGGGAGGGTCTCAGGATTGGAATGGGAAGTATTTGGATATCACATCTCATGCTATAGGGAGGGTCTCAAGTTTGATATTAGAAGCATTGAGATTTCACATCTCATGATATCGGAAGGGTCTCAGGATTGGAATGGGAAGGAGTTGGATATCACATCTCATGATAAAGGAAGGATCTAAGGTTTGGTATTAGAAGCATTGAGATATCACTTCTCATGCTATAGGAAGGGTCTCAGGATTGGAATGGGAAGGACTTGGATATCACATCTCATGCTATAGGGAGGGTCTCAAGTTTGATATTAGAAGCATTGAGATATCACATCTCATGATATCGGAAGGGTCTCAGGATTGGAATGGGAAGGATTTGGATATCACATCTCATGTTATAGGACGGGTCTCAGGATTGGAATGGGAAGGAGTTTGATATCACATCTCATGCCATAGTATGGGTCTCAGGTTTGGTAGAAGCATTGGGATATCACATCTCATGCTATCGGAAGGGTATCAGTATTGGATTTGGAAGGAGTTGGATATCCCATCTCATGCTAAAGGAAGGGTCTCAGGTTGGAATGGGAAGGAGTTGGATATCACATCTCATGTTATAGGAAGGGTCTCAGGATTGGAATGGGAAGGAGTTGGATATCACATCTCAAGCTATATGAAGGGTCTCAGGATTGGAATGGGAAGGAGTTTGATATCACATCTCATGCCATAGTATGGGTCTCAGGTTTGGTAGAAGCATTGGGATATCACATCTCATGCTATCGGAAGGGTATCAGTATTGGATTTGGAAGGAGTTGGATATCCCATCTCATGCTATAGGAAGGGTCTCAGGTTGGAATGGGAAGGAGTTGGATATCACATCTCATGTTATAGGAAGGGTCTCAGGATTGGAATGGGAAGGACTTGGATATCATATCTCATGCTATAGGAAGGGTCTCAGAATTGGAATGGGAAGGAGTTGGATATCATCTCATGTTATAGGAAAGATCTCAGGTTTGGTATTAGAAGCATTGAGACATCACATCTCATGTTATAGGAAGGGTCTCAGGATTGGAATGGGAAGAAGTTGGATATCACATCTCATGCTATAGGAAGGGTCTCAGGTTTGGTATAAGCATTGAGATATCACATCTCATGTTATAGGAAGGGTCTCAGGATTGGAATGGGAAGAAGTTGGATATCACATCTCATGCTATAGGAAGGGTCTCAGGTTTGTTATAAGCAGTGAGATATCACATCTCATGATATCGGAAGAGTCTCAGGATTGGAATGGGAAGGAGCTGGATATCACATCTCATGATAAAGGAAGGGTCTAAGGTTTGGTATTAGAAGCATTGAGATATCACTTCTCATGCTATAGGAAGGGTCTCAGGATTGGAATGGGAAGGACTTGGATATCACATCTCATGCTATAGGGAGGGTCTCAAGTTTGATATTAGAAGCATTGAGATATCACATCTCATGATATCGGAAGGGTCTCAGGATTGGAATGGGAAGGATTTGGATATCACATCTCATGTTATAGGACGGGTCTCAGGATTGGAATGGGAAGGAGTTTGATATCACATCTCATGCCATAGTATGGGTCTCAGGTTTGGTAGAAGCATTGGGATATCACATCTCATGCTATCGGAAGGGTATCAGTATTGGATTTGGAAGGAGTTGGATATCCCATCTCATGCTAAAGGAAGGGTCTCAGGTTGGAATGGGAAGGAGTTGGATATCACATCTCATGTTATAGGAAGGGTCTCAGGATTGGAATGGGAAGGAGTTGGATATCACATCTCAAGCTATATGAAGGGTCTCAGGATTGGAATGGGAAGGAGTTTGATATCACATCTCATGCCATAGTATGGGTCTCAGGTTTGGTAGAAGCATTGGGATATCACATCTCATGCTATCGGAAGGGTATCAGTATTGGATTTGGAAGGAGTTGGATATCCCATCTCATGCTATAGGAAGGGTCTCAGGTTGGAATGGGAAGGAGTTGGATATCACATCTCATGTTATAGGAAGGGTCTCAGGATTGGAATGGGAAGGACTTGGATATCATATCTCATGCTATAGGAAGGGTCTCAGAATTGGAATGGGAAGGAGTTGGATATCATCTCATGTTATAGGAAAGATCTCAGGTTTGGTATTAGAAGCATTGAGACATCACATCTCATGTTATAGGAAGGGTCTCAGGATTGGAATGGGAAGAAGTTGGATATCACATCTCATGCTATAGGAAGGGTCTCAGGTTTGGTATAAGCATTGAGATATCACATCTCATGTTATAGGAAGGGTCTCAGGATTGGAATGGGAAGAAGTTGGATATCACATCTCATGCTATAGGAAGGGTCTCAGGTTTGTTATAAGCAGTGAGATATCACATCTCATGATATCGGAAGAGTCTCAGGATTGGAATGGGAAGGAGCTGGATATCACATCTCATGATAAAGGAAGGGTCTAAGGTTTGGTATTAGAAGCATTGAGATATCACTTCTCATGCTATAGGAAGGGTCTCAGGATTGGAATGGGAAGGACTTGGATATCACATCTCATGCTATAGGGAGGGTCTCAAGTTTGATATTAGAAGCATTGAGATATCACATCTCATGATATCGGAAGGGTCTCAGGATTGGAATGGGAAGGAGTTGGATATCACATCTCATGTTATAGGAAAGATCTCAGGTTTGGTATTTGAAGCATTGAGACATCAAATCTCATGTTATAGGAAGGGTCTCAGGATTGGAATGGGAAGAAGTTGGATATCACATCTCATGCTATAGGAAGGGTCTCAGGTTTGGTATAAGCATTGAGATATCACATCTCATGCTATAGGAAGGGTCTCAGGATTGGAATGGGAAGGAGTTGTATAAGACATCTCATGCCATAGGAAGGGTCTCAGGTTTGGTATAAGCATTGAGATATCACATCACATGCTATAGGAAGGGTCTCGGGATTGGAATGGGAAGGACTTGGATATCACATCTCATGCTATAGGCAGGGTCTCAGGTTTGGAAAGGGAAGGAGTTGGATATCACATTTCATGTTAGAGGTAGGATCTCAGGTTTGGTATTAGAGGCATTGAGATATCACATCTCATGCTATCAGAAGGGTCTCAGGATTGGAATGGGAAGGAGTTGGATATCACATCTCATGCTAAAGGGAGGGTCTCAGGTTTGGAAAGGGAAGGATTTGGATATCACATCTCATGTTATAGGAAGGATCTCAGGTTTGGTATTAGAAGCATTGAGATATCACATCTCATGCTATCGGAAGTATCTCAGGTTTGGTATTAGAGGCATTGAGATATCACATCTCATGCTATCATAAGAGTCTCAGGATTGGAATGGGAAGGAGTTGGATAGCACATCTCATGCTATAGGAAGTGTCTCAGGATTGGAATGGGAAGGAGTTGGATATCACATCTCATGTTATAGGAAGGATCTCAGGTTTGGTATTAGAAGCATTGAGATATCACTTCTCATGCTATAGGGAGGGTCTCAGGATTGGAATGGGAAGTATTTGGATATCACATCTCATGCTATAGGGAGGGTCTCAAGTTTGATATTAGAAGCATTGAGATTTCACATCTCATGATATCGGAAGGGTCTCAGGATTGGAATGGGAAGGAGTTGGATATCACATCTCATGATAAAGGAAGGATCTAAGGTTTGGTATTAGAAGCATTGAGATATCACTTCTCATGCTATAGGAAGGGTCTCAGGATTGGAATGGGAAGGACTTGGATATCACATCTCATGCTATAGGGAGGGTCTCAAGTTTGATATTAGAAGCATTGAGATATCACATCTCATGATATCGGAAGGGTCTCAGGATTGGAATGGGAAGGATTTGGATATCACATCTCATGTTATAGGACGGGTCTCAGGATTGGAATGGGAAGGAGTTTGATATCACATCTCATGCCATAGTATGGGTCTCAGGTTTGGTAGAAGCATTGGGATATCACATCTCATGCTATCGGAAGGGTATCAGTATTGGATTTGGAAGGAGTTGGATATCCCATCTCATGCTAAAGGAAGGGTCTCAGGTTGGAATGGGAAGGAGTTGGATATCACATCTCATGTTATAGGAAGGGTCTCAGGATTGGAATGGGAAGGAGTTGGATATCACATCTCAAGCTATATGAAGGGTCTCAGGATTGGAATGGGAAGGAGTTTGATATCACATCTCATGCCATAGTATGGGTCTCAGGTTTGGTAGAAGCATTGGGATATCACATCTCATGCTATCGGAAGGGTATCAGTATTGGATTTGGAAGGAGTTGGATATCCCATCTCATGTTATAGGAAGGGTCTCAGGATTGGAATGGGAAGGACTTGGATATCATATCTCATGCTATAGGAAGGGTCTCATAATTGGAATGGGAAGGAGTTGGATATCACATCTCATGTTATAGGAAAGATCTCAGGTTTGGTATTAGAAGCATTGAGACATCACATCTCATGTTATAGGAAGGGTCTCAGGATTGGAATGGGAAGAAGTTGGATATCACATCTCATGCTATAGGAAGGGTCTCAGGTTTGGTATAAGCATTGAGATATCACATCTCATGCTATAGGAAGGGTCTCAGGATTGGAATGGGAAGAAGTTGGATATCACATCTCATGCTATAGGAAGCATCTCAGATTTGGTATTAGAAGCATTGAGATATCACATCTCATGCTATCGGAAGGGTCTCAGGATTGGAATGGGAAGGAGTTGTATATGACATCTCATGCCGTAGGAAGGGTCTCAGGTTTGTTATAAGCAGTGAGATATCACATCTCATGATATCGGAAGGGTCTCAGGATTGGAATGGGAAGGAGCTGGATATCACATCTCATGATAAAGGAAGGGTCTAAGGTTTGGTATTAGAAGCATTGAGATATCACTTCTCATGCTATAGGAAGGGTCTCAGGATTGGAATGGGAAGGACTTGGATATCACATCTCATGCTATAGGGAGGTTCTCAAGTTTGATATTAGAAGCATTGAGATATCACATCTCATGATATCGGAAGGGTCTCAGGATTGGAATGGGAAGGATTTGGATATCACATCTCATGTTATAGGACGGGTCTCAGGATTGGAATGGGAAGGAGTTTGATATCACATCTCATGCCATAGTATGGGTCTCAGGTTTGGTAGAAGCATTGGGATATCACATCTCATGCTATAGGAAGGGTCTCAGGATTGGAATGGGAAGGACTTGGATATCCCATCTCATGCTATAGGGAGGGTCTCAAGTTTGATATTAGAAGCATTGAGATATCACATCTCATGATATCGGAAGGGTCTCAGGATTGGAATGGGAAGGATTTGGATATCACATCTCATGTTATAGGACGGGTCTCAGGTTTGGTATTAGAAGCATTGAGACATCACATCTCATGTTATAGGAAGGGTCTCAGGATTGGAATGGGAAGAAGTTGGATATCACATCTCATGCTATAGGAAGGGTCTCAGGTTTGTTATAAGCAGTGAGATATCACATCTCATGATATCGGAAGGGTCTCAGGATTGGAATGGGAAGGAGCTGGATATCACATCTCATGATAAAGGAAGGGTCTAAGGTTTGGTATTAGAAGCATTGAGATATCACTTCTCATGCTATAGGAAGGGTCTCAGGATTGGAATGGGAAGGACTTGGATATCACATCTCATGCTATAGGGAGGTTCTCAAGTTTGATATTAGAAGCATTGAGATATCACATCTCATGATATCGGAAGGGTCTCAGGATTGGAATGGGAAGGATTTGGATATCACATCTCATGTTATAGGACAGGTCTCAGGATTGGAATGGGAAGGAGTTTGATATCACATCTCATGCCATAGTATGGGTCTCAGGTTTGGTAGAAGCATTGGGATATCACATCTCATGCTATCGGAAGGGTATCAGTATTGGATTTGGAAGGAGTTGGATATCCCATCTCATGCTAAAGGAAGGGTCTCAGGTTGGAATGGGAAGGAGTTGGATATCACATCTCATGTTATAGGAAGGGTCTCAGGATTGGAATGGGAAGGAGTTGGATATCACATCTCAAGCTATAGGAAGGGTCTCAGGATTGGAATGGGAAGGAGTTTGATATCACATCTCATGCCATAGTATGGGTCTCAGGTTTGGTAGAAGCATTGGGATATCACATCTCATGCTATCGGAAGGGTATCAGTATTGGATTTGGAAGGAGTTGGATATCCCATCTCATGTTATAGGAAGGGTCTCAGGATTGGAATGGGAAGGACTTGGATATCATATCTCATGCAATAGGAAGGGTCTCATAATTGGAATGGGAAGGAGTTGGATATCACATCTCATGTTATAGGAAAGATCTCAGGTTTGGTATTAGAAGCATTGAGACATCACATCTCATGTTATAGGAAGGGTCTCAGGATTGGAATGGGAAGAAGTTGAATATCACATCTCATGCTATAGGAAGGGTCTCAGGTTTGGTATAAGCAGTGAGATATCACATCTCATGATATCGGAAGGGTCTCAGGATTGGAATGGGAAGGAGCTGGATATCACATCTCATGATAAAGGAAGGGTCTAAGGTTTGGTATTAGAAGCATTGAGATATCACTTCTCATGCTATAGGAAGGGTCTCAGGATTGGAATGGGAAGGACTTGGATATCACATCTCATGCTATAGGGAGGTTCTCAAGTTTGATATTAGAAGCATTGAGATATCACATCTCATGATATCGGAAGGGTCTCAGGATTGGAATGGGAAGGATTTGGATATCACATCTCATGTTATAGGACGGGTCTCAGGATTGGAATGGGAAGGAGTTGGATATCACATCTCATGTTATAGGAAGGGTCTCAGGATTGGAATGGGAAGGAGTTGGATATCACATCTCAAGCTATAGGAAGGGTCTCAGGATTGGAATGGGAAGGAGTTTGATATCACATCTCATGCCATAGTATGGGTCTCAGGTTTGGTAGAAGCATTGGGATATCACATCTCATGCTATCGGAAGGGTATCAGTATTGGATTTGGAAGGAGTTGGATATCCCATCTCATGTTATAGGAAGGGTCTCAGGATTGGAATGGGAAGGACTTGGATATCATATCTCATGCTATAGGAAGGGTCTCATAATTGGAATGGGAAGGAGTTGGATATCACATCTCATGTTATAGGAAAGATCTCAGGTTTGGTATTAGAAGCATTGAGACATCACATCTCATGTTATAGGAAGGGTCTCAGGATTGGAATGGGAAGAAGTTGGATATCACATCTCATGCTATAGGAAGGGTCTCAGGTTTGGTATAAGCATTGAGATATCACATCTCATGCTATAGGAAGGGTCTCAGGATTGGAATGTGAAGAAGTTGGATATCACATCTCATGCTATAGGAAGCATCTCAGATTTGGTATTAGAAGCATTGAGATATCACATCTCATGCTATCGGAAGGGTCTCAGGATTGGAATGGGAAGGAGTTGTATATGACATCTCATGCCGTAGGAAGGGTCTCAGGTTTGGTATAAGCATTGAGATATCACATCTTTGCAATCGAAAGGGTCTCAGGATTGGAATGGGAAGGAGTTGGATATCCCATCTCATGTTATAGGAAGAGTCTCAGGTTTGGTATTAGAAGCATTGAGATATCACATCTCATGCTATAGGAAGTGTCTCAGGATTGGAATGGGAAGGACTTGGATATCACATATGCTATAGGGAGGGTCTCATGTTTGATATTAGAAGCATTGAGATATCACATCTCATGCTATAGGAAGGGTCTTAGGATTGGAATGGGAAGGATTGGATATCACATCTCATGCTATAGGAAGGGTCTCAGGTTTGTTATAAGCAGTGAGAAACATCTCATGCTATAGGAAGTGTCTCAGGATTGGAATGGGAAGGAGTTGGATATCACATCTCATGCTATAGGAAGGGTCTCAGGTTTGGTAGCATTGAGATATCACATCTCATGCTATAGGAAGGGTCTCAGGATTGGAATGGGAAGAAGTTGGATATCACATCTCATGCTATAGGAAGGATCTCAGATTTGGTATTAGAAGCATTGAGATATCAAGTCTCATGGTATAGGAAGGGTCTCAGAATTGGAATGGGAAGGAGTTGGATATCACATCTCAAGCTATAGGAAGGGTATCAGTATTGGATTTGGAAGGAGTTGGATATCCCATCTCATGCTATAGGAAGGGTCTCAGGTTGGAATGGGAAGGAGTTGGATATCACATCTCATGTTATAGGAAGGGTCTCAGGATTGGAATGGGAAGGACTTGGATATCATATCTAATGCTATAGGAAGGGTCTCAGAATTGGAATGGGAAGGAGTTGGATATCATCTCATGTTATAGGAAAGATCTCAGGTTTGGTATTAGAAGCATTGAGACATCACATCTCATGTTATAGGAAGGGTCTCAGGATTGGAATGGGAAGAAGTTGGATATCACATCTCATGCTATAGGAAGGGTCTCAGGTTTGGTATAAACTTTGAGATATCACATCTCATGCTATAGGAAGGGTTTCAGGATTGGAATGGGAAGAAGTTGGATATCACATCTCATGATAAAGGAAGGGTCTAAGGTTTGGTATTAGAAGCATTGAGATATCACTTCTCATGCTATAGGAAGGGTCACAGGATTGGAATGGGAAGGACTTGGATATCACATCTCATGCTATAGGGAGGGTCTCAAGTTTGATATTAGAAGCATTGAGATATCACATCTCATGATATCGGAAGGGTCTCAGGATTGGAATGGGAAGGATTTGGATATCACATCTCATGTTATAGGACGGGTCTCAGGTTTGGTATTAGAAGCATTGAGACATCACATCTCATGTTATAGGAAGGGTCTCAGGATTGGAATGGGAAGAAGTTGGATATCACATCTCATGCTATAGGAAGGGTCTCAGGTTTGTTATAAGCAGTGAGATATCACATCTCATGATATCGGAAGGGTCTCAGGATTGGAATGATAAGGAGCTGGATATCACATCTCATGATAAAGGAAGGGTCTAAGGTTTGGTATTAGAAGCATTGAGATATCACTCCTCATGCTATAGGAAGGGTCTCAGGATTGGAATGGGAAGGACTTGGATATCACATCTCATGCTATAGGGAGGTTCTCAAGTTTGATATTAGAAGCATTGAGATATCACATCTCATGATATCGGAAGGGTCTCAGGATTGGAATGGGAAGGATTTGGATATCACATCTCATGTTATAGGACGGGTCTCAGGATTGGAATGGGAAGGAGTTTGATATCACATCTCATGCCATAGTATGGGTCTCAGGTTTGGTAGAAGCATTGGGATATCACATCTCATGCTATCGGAAGGGTATCAGTATTGGATTTGGAAGGAGTTGGATATCCCATCTCATGCTAAAGGAAGGGTCTCAGGTTGGAATGGGAAGGAGTTGGATATCACATCTCATGTTATAGGAAGGGTCTCATAATTGGAATGGGAAGGAGTTGGATATCACATCTCATGTTATAGGAAAGATCTCAGGTTTGGTATTAGAAGCATTGAGACATCACATCTCATGTTATAGGAAGGGTCTCAGGATTGGAATGGGAAGAAGTTGGATATCACATCTCATGCTATAGGAAGGGTCTCAGGTTTGGTATAAGCATTGAGATATCACATCTCATGCTATAGGAAGGGTCTCAGGATTGGAATGGGAAGAAGTTGGATATCACATCTCATGCTATAGGAAGCATCTCAGATTTGGTATTAGAAGCATTGAGATATCACATCTCATGCTATAGGAAGGGTCTCAGGATTGGAATGGGAAGGAGTTGTATATGACATCTCATGCCGTAGGAAGGGTCTCAGGTTTGGTATAAGCATTGAGATATCACATCTTTGCAATCGAAAGGGTCTCAGGATTGGAATGGGAAGGAGTTGGATATCCCATCTCATGTTATAGGAAGAGTCTCAGGTTTGGTATTAGAAGCATTGAGATATCACATCTCATGCTATAGGAAGTGTCTCAGGATTGGAATGGGAAGGACTTGGATATCACATATGCTATAGGGAGGGTCTCAAGTTTGATATTAGAAGCATTGAGATATCACATCTCATGCTATAGGAAGGGTCTCAGGATTGGAATGGGAAGGATTGGATATCACATCTCATGCTATAGGAAGGGTCTCAGGTTTGTTATAAGCAGTGAGAAACATCTCATGCTATAGGAAGTGTCTCAGGATTGGAATGGGAAGGAGTTGGATATCACATCTCATGCTATAGGAAGGGTCTCAGGTTTGGTAGCATTGAGATATCACATCTCATGCTATAGGAAGGGTCTCAGGATTGGAATGGGAAGAAGTTGGATATCACATCTAATGCTATAGGAAGGATCTCAGATTTGGTATTAGAAGCATTGAGATATCAAGTCTCATGGTATAGGAAGGGTCTCAGAATTGGAATGGGAAGGAGTTGGATATCACATCTCAAGCTATAGGAAGGGTCTCAGGATTGGAATGGGAAGGAGTTTGATATCACATCTCATGCCATAGTATGGGTCTCAGGTTTGGTAGAAGCATTGGGATATCACATCTCATGCTATCGGAAGGGTATCAGTATTGGATTTGGAAGGAGTTGGATACCCCATCTCATGCTATAGGAAGGGTCTCAGGTTGGAATGGGAAGGAGTTGGATATCACATCTCATGTTATAGGAAGGGTCTCAGGATTGGAATGGGAAGGACTTGGATATCATATCTAATGCTATAGGAAGGGTCTCAGAATTGGAATGGGAAGGAGTTGGATATCATCTCATGTTATAGGAAAGATCTCAGGTTTGGTATTAGAAGCATTGAGACATCACATCTCATGTTATAGGAAGGGTCTCAGGATTGGAATGGGAAGAAGTTGGATATCACATCTCATGCTATAGGAAGGGTCTCAGGTTTGGTATAAGCTTTGAGATATCACATCTCATGCTATAGGAAGGGTCTCAGGATTGGAATGGGAAGAAGTTGGATATCACATCTCATGATAAAGGAAGGGTCTAAGGTTTGGTATTAGAAGCATTGAGATATCACTTCTCATGCTATAGGAAGGGTCTCAGGATTGGAATGGGAAGGACTTGGATATCACATCTCATGCTATAGGGAGGGTCTCAAGTTTGATATTAGAAGCATTGAGATATCACATCTCATGATATCGGAAGGGTCTCAGGATTGGAATGGGAAGGATTTGGATATCACATCTCATGTTATAGGACGGGTCTCAGGTTTGGTATTAGAAGCATTGAGACATCACATCTCATGTTATAGGAAGGGTCTCAGGATTGGAATGGGAAGAAGTTGGATATCACATCTCATGCTATAGGAAGGGTCTCAGGTTTGTTATAAGCAGTGAGATATCACATCTCATGATATCGGAAGGGTCTCAGGATTGGAATGGGAATGAGCTGGATATCACATCTCATGATAAAGGAAGGGTCTAAGGTTTGGTATTAGAAGCATTGAGATATCACTTCTCATGCATTAGGAAAGGTCTCAGGATTGGAATGGGAAGGACTTGGATATCACATCTCATGCTATAGGGAGGGTCTCAAGTTTGATATTAGAAGCATTGAGATATCACATCTCATGATATCGGAAGGGTCTCAGGATTGGAATGGGAAGGATTTGGATATCACATCTCATGTTATAGGACGGGTCTCAGGTTTGGTATTAGAAGCATTGAGATATCAAGTCTCATGGTATAGGAAGGGTCTCAGAATTGGAATGGGAAGGAGTTGGATATCACATCTCAAGCTATAGGAAGGGTCACAGGATTGGAATGGGAAGGAGTTTGATATCACATCTCATGCCATAGTATGGGTCTCAGGTTTGGTAGAAGCATTGGGATATCACATCTCATGCTATCGGAAGGGTATCAGTATTGGATTTGGAAGGAGTTGGATATCCCATTTCATGCTATAGGAAGGGTCTCAGGTTGGAATGGGAAGGAGTTGGATATCACATCTCATGTTATAGGAAGGGTCTCAGGATTGGAATGGGAAGGACTTGGATATCATATCTCATGCTATAGGAAGGGTCTCATAATTGGAATGGGAAGGAGTTGGATATCACATCTCATGTTATAGGAAAGATCTCAGGTTTGGTATTAGAAGCATTGAGACATCACATCTCATGTTATAGGAAGGGTCTCAGGATTGGAATGGGAAGAAGTTGGATATCACATCTCATGCTATAGGAAGGGTCTCAGGTTTGGTATAAGCATTGAGATATCACATCTCATGCTATAGGAAGGGTCTCAGGATTGGAATGGGAAGAAGTTGGATATCACATCTCATGCTATAGGAAGCATTTCAGATTTGGTATTAGAAGCATTGAGATATCACATCTCATGCTATCGGAAGGGTCTCAGGATTGGAATGGGAAGGAGTTGTATATGACATCTCATGCCGTAGGAAGGGTCTCAGGTTTGGTATAAGAATTGAGATATCACATCTTTGCAATCGAAAGGGTCTCAGGATTGGAATGGGAAGGAGTTGGATATCCCATCTCATGTTATAGGAAGAGTCTCAGGTTTGGTATTAGAAGCATTGAGATATCACATCTCATGCTATAGGAAGTGTCTCAGGATTGGAATGAGAAGGACTTGGATATCACATATGCTATAGGGAGGGTCTCAAGTTTGATATTAGAAGCATTGAGATATCACATCTCATGCTATAGGAAGGGTCTCAGGATTGGAATGGGAAGGATTGGATATCACATCTCATGCTATAGGAAGGGTCTCAGGTTTGTTATAAGCAGTGAGATACATCTCATGCTATAGGAAGTGTCTCAGGATTGGAATGGGAAGGAGTTGGATATCACATCTCATGCTATAGGAAGGGTCTCAGGTTTGGTAGCATTGAGATATCACATCTCAAGCTATAGGAAGGGTCTCAGGATTGGAATGGGAAGAAGTTGGATATCCCATCTCATGTTATAGGACGGGTCTCTGGTTTGGTATTAGAATCATTGAGATATCACATCGCATGCTGTAGGAAGGGTCTACGGATTGGAATGGGATGGACTTGGACATCACATCTCATGCTATAGGTAGGCTCTCAGGTTTGGTATAAGCATTGAGATATCACATCTCATGGTATAGGAAGGGTCTCAGGATTGGAATTGGACGGATTTGGATATCACATCTCATGCTATAGGAAGGGTCTCAGGTTTGGTATACGCATGGAGATATCACTTCTCATGCTATAGGAAGGGTCTCAGGATTGGAATGGGAAGGAGTTGGATATCACATCTCATGCTATAGGAAGGGTCTCTGATTTGGTATAAGCATTGAGATATCACATCTCATGCTATAGGAATTGTCTCAGGATTGGAATTGGAAGGAGTTGTATATGACATCTCAGGCTATAGGAAGGGTCTCAGGTTTGGTATAAGCATTGAGATATCACATCTCTGCTATCGGAAGGGTCTCAGGATTGGAATGGGAAGGACTTGGATGTCACATCTCATGCTATAGGGAGGGTCTCAAGTTTGATATTAGAAGCATTGAGATAACAAATCTCATGATATCGGAAGGGTCTCAGGATTGGAATGGGAAGGAGTTGGATATCACATCTCATGATATAGGAAGGGTCTAAGGTTTGGAAGGGGAAGGATTTGGATATCACATCTCATGTTATAGGACGGGTCTCAGGTTTGGTATTAGAAGCATTGAGATATCAAGTCTCATGGTATAGGAAGGGTCTCAGAATTGGAATGGGAAGGAGTTGGATAACACATCTCAAGCTATAGGAAGGGTCTCAGGATTGGAATGGGAAGAAGTTTGATATCACATCTCATGCCATAGTATGGGTCTCAGGTTTGGTAGAAGCATTGGTATATCACATCTCATGCTATCGGAAGGGTATCAGTATTGGATTTGGAAGGAGTTGGATATCCCATCATGCTATAGGAAGGGTCTCAGGTTGGAATGGGAAGGAGTTGCATATCACATCTCATGTTATAGGAAGGGTCTCAGGATTGGAATGGGAAGGAGTTGGATATCACATCTCAAGCTATAGGAAGGGTCTCAGGATTGGAATGGGAAGGAGTTTGATATCACATCTCATGCCATAGTATGGGTCTCAGGTTTGGTAGAAGCATTGGGATATCACATCTCATGCTATCGGAAGGGTATCAGTATTGGATTTGGAAGGAGTTGGATATCCCATCTCATGTTATAGGAAGGGTCTCAGGATTGGAATGGGAAGGACTTGGATATCATATCTCATGCTATAGGAAGGGTCTCATAATTGGAATGGGAAGGAGTTGGATATCACATCTCATGTTATAGGAAAGATCTCAGGTTTGGTATTAGAAGCATTGAGACATCACATCTCATGTTATAGGAAGGGTCTCAGGATTGGAATGGGAAGAAGTTGGATATCACATCTCATGCTATAGGAAGGGTCTCAGGTTTGGTATAAGCATTGAGATATCACATCTCATGCTATAGGAAGGGTCTCAGGATTGGAATGGGAAGAAGTTGGATTTCACATCTCATGCTATAGGAAGCATCTCAGATTTGGTATTAGAAGCATTGAGATATCACATCTCATGCTATCGGAAGGGTCTCAGGATTGGAATGGGAAGGAGTTGTATATGACATCTCATGCCGTAGGAAGGGTCTCAGGTTTGGTATAAGCATTGATATATCACATCTTTGCAATCGAAAGGGTCTCAGGATTGGAATGGGAAGGAGTTGGATATCCCATCTCATGTTATAGGAAGAGTCTCAGGTTTGGTATTAGAAGCATTGAGATATCACATCTCATGCTATAGGAAGTGTCTCAGGATTGGAATGGGAAGGACTTGGATATCACATATGCTATAGGGAGGGTCTCAAGTTTGATATTAGAAGCATTGAGATATCACATCTCATGCTATAGGAAGGGTCTCAGGATTGGAATGGGAAGGATTGGATATCACATCTCATGCTATAGGAAGGGTCTCAGGTTTGTTATAAGCAGTGAGAAACATCTCATGCTATAGGAAGTGTCTCAGGATTGGAATGGGAAGGAGTTGGATATCACATCTCATGCTATAGGAAGGGTCTCAGGTTTGGTAGCATTGAGATATCACATCTCATGCTATAGGAAGGGTCTCAGGATTGGAATGGGAAGAAGTTGGATATCACATCTCATGCTATAGGAAGGATCTCAGATTTGGTATTAGAAGCATTGAGATATCAAGTCTCATGGTATAGGAAGGGTCTCAGAATTGGAATGGGAAGGAGTTGGATATCACATCTCAAGCTATAGGAAGGGTCTCAGGATTGGAATGGGAAGGAGTTTGATATCACATCTCATGCCATAGTATGGGTCTCAGGTTTGGTAGAAGCATTGGGATATCACATCTCATGCTATCGGAAGGGTATCAGTATTGGATTTGGAAGGAGTTGGATATCCCATCTCATGCTATAGGAAGGGTCTCAGGTTGGAATGGGAAGGAGTTGGATATCACATCTCATGTTATAGGAAGGGTCTCAGGATTGGAATGGGAAGGACTTGGATATCATATCTAATGCTATAGGAAGGGTCTCAGAATTGGAATGGGAAGGAGTTGGATATCATCTCATGTTATAGGAAAGATCTCAGGTTTGGTATTAGAAGCATTGAGACATCACATCTCATGTTATAGGAAGGGTCTCAGGATTGGAATGGGAAGAAGTTGGATATCACATCTCATGCTATAGGAAGGGTCTCAGGTTTGGTATAAGCTTTGAGATATCACATCTCATGCTATAGGAAGGGTCTCAGGATTGGAATGGGAAGAAGTTGGATATCACATCTCATGATAAAGGAAGGGTCTAAGGTTTGGTATTAGAAGCATTGAGATATCACTTCTCATGCTATAGGAAGGGTCTCAGGATTGGAATGGGAAGGACTTGGATATCACATCTCATGCTATAGGGAGGGTCTCAAGTTTGATATTAGAAGCATTGAGATATCACATCTCATGATATCGGAAGGGTCTCAGAATTGGAATGGGAAGGAGTTGGATATCATCTCATGTTATAGGACGGGTCTCAGGTTTGGTATTAGAAGCATTGAGACATCACATCTCATGTTATAGGAAGGGTCTCAGGATTGGAATGGGAAGAAGTTGGATATCACATCTCATGCTATAGGAAGGGTCTCAGGTTTGTTATAAGCAGTGAGATATAACATCTCATGATATCGGAAGGGTCTCAGGATTGGAATGGGAAGGAGCTGGATATCACATCTCATGATAAAGGAAGGTTCTATGGTTTGGTATTAGAAGCATTGAGATATCACTTCTCATGCTATAGGAAGGGTCTCAGGATTGGAATGGGAAGGACTTGGATATCACATCTCATGCTATAGGGAGGGTCTCAAGTTTGATATTAGAAGCATTGAGATATCACATCTCATGTTATAGGAAGGGTCTCAGGATTGGAATGGGAAGGACTTGGATATCATATCTAATGCTATAGGAAGGGTCTCAGAATTGGAATGGGAAGGAGTTGGATATCATCTCATGTTATAGGAAAGATCTCAGGTTTTGTATTAGAAGCATTGAGCCATCACATCTCATGTTATAGGAAGGGTCTCAGTATTGGAATGGGAAGAAGTTGGATATCACATCTCATGCTATAGGAAGGGTCTCAGGTATGGTATAAGCTTTGAGATATCACATCTCATGCTATAGGAAGGGTCTCAGGATTGGAATGGGGAGAAGTTGGATATCACATCTCATGCTATAGGAAGCATCTCAGATTTGGTATTAGAAGCATTGAGATATCACATCTCATGCTATCGGAAGGGTCTCAGGATTGGAATGGGAAGGAGTTGTATATGACATCTCATGCCGTAGGAAGGGTCTCAGGTTTGGTATAAGCATTGAGATATCACATCTTTGCAATCGAAAGGGTCTCAGCATTGGAATGGGAAGGAGTTGGATATCCCATCTCATGTTATAGGAAGAGTCTCAGGTTTGGTAGCATTGAGATATCACATCTCATGCTATAGGAAGGGTCTCAGGTTTGTTATAAGCAGTGAGATACATCTCATGCTATAGGAAGTGTCTCAGGATTGGAATGGGAAGGAGTTGGATATCACATCTCATGCTATAGGAAGGGTCTCAGGTTTGGTAGCATTGAGATATCACATCTCATGCTATAGGAAGGGTCTCAGGATTGGAATGGGAAGAAGTTGGATATCACATCTCATGCTATAGGAAGGATCTCAGATTTGGTATTAGAAGCATTGAGATATCAAGTCTCATGGTATAGGAAGGGTCTCAGAATTGGAATGGGAAGGAGTTGGATATCACATCTCAAGCTATAGGAAGGGTCTCAGGATTGGAATGGGAAGGAGTTTGATATCACATCTCATGCCATAGTATGGGTCTCAGGTTTGGTAGAAGCATTGGGATATCACATCTCATGCTATCGGAAGGGTATCAGTATTGGATTTGGAAGGAGTTGGATATCCCATCTCATGCTATAGGAAGGGTCTCAGGTTGGAATGGGAAGGAGTTGGATATCACATCTCATGTTATAGGAAGGGTCTCAGGATTGGAATGGGAAGGACTTGGATATCATATCTCATGCTATAGGAAGGGTCTCAGAATTGGAATGGGAAGGAGTTGGATATCATCTCATGTTATAGGAAAGATCTCAGGTTTGGTATTAGAAGCATTGAGACATCACATCTCATGTTATAGGAAGGGTCTCAGGATTGGAATGGGAAGAAGTTGGATATCACATCTCATGCTATAGGAAGGGTCTCAGGTTTGGTATAAGCATTGAGATATCACATCTCATGCTATAGGAAGGGTCTCAGGAATGGAATGGGAAGAAGTTGGATATCACATCTCATGCTATAGGAAGGATCTCAGGTTTGGTATTAGAAGCATTGATATATCACATCTCATGCTATAGGAAGGGTCTCAGGATTGGAATGGGTAGGAGTTGGATATTACATTCTTGCTATAGGAAGGGTCTCATGTTTGGAATGGGAAGGAGTTGGATATCACATATGCTATAGGAAGGATCTCAGGTTTGGTATTAGAAGCATTGAGATATCACATCTCATGCTATCGGAAGGGTCTCAGGATTGGAATGGGAATGATTTGGATATCACATCTCATGTTATAGGAAGGGTCTCAGGTTTGGTATAAGCATTGAGATATCACATCTTTGCTATCGGAAGTGGCTCAGGATTGGAATGGGAAGAAGTTGGATATCCCATCTCATGTTATAGGACGGGTCTCTGGTTTGGTATTAGAATCATTGAGATATCACATCGCATGCTGTAGGAAGGGTCTAAGGATTGGAATGGGATGGACTTGGACATCACATCTCATGCTATAGGTAGGCTCTCAGGTTTGGTATAAGCATTGAGATATCACATCTCATGGTATAGGAAGGGTCTCAGGATTGGAATGGTACGGATTTGGATATCACATCTCATGCTATAGGAAGGGTCTCAGGTTTGGTATACACATGGAGATATCACTTCTCATGCTATAGGAAGGGTCTCAGGATTGGAATGGGAAGGAGTTGGATATCACATCTCATGCTATAGGAAGGGTCTCTGATTTGGTATAAGCATTGAGATATCACATCTCATGCTATAGGAAGGGTCTCAGGATTGGAATGGGAAGGAGTTGTATATGACATCTCAGGCTATAGGAAGGGTCTCAGGTTTGGTATAAGCATTGAGATATCACATCTCTGCTATCGGAAGGGTCTCAGGATTGGAATGGGAAGGACTTGGATGTCACATCTCATGCTATAGGGAGGGTCTCAAGTTTGATATTAGAAGCATTGAGATAACAAATCTCATGATATCGGAAGGGTCTCAGGATTGGAATGGGAAGGAGTTGGATATCACATCTCATGATATAGGAAGGATCTAAGGTTTGGAAGGGGAAGGATTTGGATATCACATCTCATGTTATAGGACCCGTCTCAGGTTTGGTATTAGAAGCATTGAGATATCAAGTCTCATGGTATAGGAAGGGTCTCAGAATTGGAATGGGAAGGAGTTGGATAACACATCTCAAGCTATAGGAAGGGTCTCAGGATTGGAATGGGAAGAAGTTTGATATCACATCTCATGCCATAGTATGGGTCTCAGGTTTGGTAGAAGCATTGGGATATCACATCTCATTCTATCGGAAGCGTATCAGTATTGGATTTGGAAGGAGTTGGTTATCCCATCATGCTATAGGAAGGGTCTCAGGTTGGAATGGGAAGGAGTTGGATATCACATCTCATGTTATAGGAAGGGTCTCAGGATTGGAATGGGAAGGACTTGGATATCATATCTCATGCTATGGGAAGGCTCTCAGGTTTGGAAGGGGAAGGAGTTGGATATCACATCTCAAGCTATAGGAAGGGTCTCAGGTTTGGTATTAGAAGCATTGAGATATCACATCTCATGCTATAGGAAGGGTCTCAGGATTGGAATGGGAAGGAGTTGGATATCACATCTCAAGCTATAGGAAGAGTCTCAGGTTTGGTATAAGCATTGAGATATCACATCTCATGCTATAGGAAGGGTCTCAGAATTGGAATGGGAAGGAGTTGGATATCACATCTCATGTTATAGGAAAGATCTCAGGTTTGGTATTAGAAGCATTGAGACATCAAATCTCATGTTATAGGAAGGGTCTCAGGATTGGAATGGGAAGAAGTTGGATATCACATCTCATGCTATAGGAAGGGTCTCAGGTTTGGTATAAGCATTGAGATATCACATCTCATGCTATAGGAAGGGTCTCAGGATTGGAATGGGAAGGAGTTGTATATGACATCTCATGCCATAGGAAGGGTATCAGTATTGGATTTGGAAGGAGTTGGATATCCCATCTCATGCTATAGGAAGGGTCTCAGGTTGGAATGGGAAGGATTTGGATATCACATCTCATGTTATAGGAAGGGTCTCAGGATTGGAATGGGAAGGACTTGGATATCATATCTAATGCTATAGGAAGGGTCTCAGAATTGGAATGGGAAGGAGTTGGATATCATCTCATGTTATAGGAAAGATCTCAGGTTTGGTATTAGAAGCATTGAGACATCACATCTCATGTTATAGGAAGGGTCTCAGGATTGGAATGGGAAGAAGTTGGATATCACATCTCATGCTATAGGAAGGGTCTCAGGTTTGGTATAAACTTTGAGATATCACATCTCATGCTATAGGAAGGGTTTCAGGATTGGAATGGGAAGAAGTTGGATATCACATCTCATGATAAAGGAAGGGTCTAAGGTTTGGTATTAGAAGCATTGAGATATCACTTCTCATGCTATAGGAAGGGTCACAGGATTGGAATGGGAAGGACTTGGATATCACATCTCATGCTATAGGGAGGGTCTCAAGTTTGATATTAGAAGCATTGAGATATCACATCTCATGATATCGGAAGGGTCTCAGGATTGGAATGGGAAGGATTTGGATATCACATCTCATGTTATAGGACGGGTCTCAGGTTTGGTATTAGAAGCATTGAGACATCACATCTCATGTTATAGGAAGGGTCTCAGGATTGGAATGGGAAGAAGTTGGATATCACATCTCATGCTATAGGAAGGGTCTCAGGTTTGTTATAAGCAGTGAGATATCACATCTCATGATATCGGAAGGGTCTCAGGATTGGAATGATAAGGAGCTGGATATCACATCTCATGATAAAGGAAGGGTCTAAGGTTTGGTATTAGAAGCATTGAGATATCACTTCTCATGCTATAGGAAGGGTCTCAGGATTGGAATGGGAAGGACTTGGATATCACATCTCATGCTATAGGGAGGTTCTCAAGTTTGATATTAGAAGCATTGAGATATCACATCTCATGATATCGGAAGGGTCTCAGGATTGGAATGGGAAGGATTTGGATATCACATCTCATGTTATAGGACGGGTCTCAGGATTGGAATGGGAAGGAGTTTGATATCACATCTCATGCCATAGTATGGGTCTCAGGTTTGGTAGAAGCATTGGGATATCACATCTCATGCTATCGGAAGGGTATCAGTATTGGATTTGGAAGGAGTTGGATATCCCATCTCATGCTAAAGGAAGGGTCTCAGGTTGGAATGGGAAGGAGTTGGATATCACATCTCATGTTATAGGAAGGGTCTCATAATTGGAATGGGAAGGAGTTGGATATCACATCTCATGTTATCGGAAAGATCTCAGGTTTGGTATTAGAAGCATTGAGACATCACATCTCATGTTATAGGAAGGGTCTCAGGATTGGAATGGGAAGAAGTTGGATATCACATCTCATGCTATAGGAAGGGTCTCAGGTTTGGTATAAGCATTGAGATATCACATCTCATGCTATAGGAAGGGTCTCAGGATTGGAATGGGAAGAAGTTGGATATCACATCTCATGCTATAGGAAGCATCTCAGATTTGGTATTAGAAGCATTGAGATATCACATCTCATGCTATAGGAAGGGTCTCAGGATTGGAATGGGAAGGAGTTGTATATGACATCTCATGCCGTAGGAAGGGTCTCAGGTTTGGTATAAGCATTGAGATATCACATCTTTGCAATCGAAAGGGTCTCAGGATTGGAATGGGAAGGAGTTGGATATCCCATCTCATGTTATAGGAAGAGTCTCAGGTTTGGTATTAGAAGCATTGAGATATCACATCTCATGCTATAGGAAGTGTCTCAGGATTGGAATGGGAAGGACTTGGATATCACATATGCTATAGGGAGGGTCTCAAGTTTGATATTAGAAGCATTGAGATATCACATCTCATGCTATAGGAAGGGTCTCAGGATTGGAATGGGAAGGATTGGATATCACATCTCATGCTATAGGAAGGGTCTCAGGTTTGTTATAAGCAGTGAGAAACATCTCATGCTATAGGAAGTGTCTCAGGATTGGAATGGGAAGGAGTTGGATATCACATCTCATGCTATAGGAAGGGTCTCAGGTTTGGTAGCATTGAGATATCACATCTCATGCTATAGGAAGGGTCTCAGGATTGGAATGGGAAGAAGTTGGATATCACATCTAATGCTATAGGAAGGATCTCAGATTTGGTATTAGAAGCATTGAGATATCAAGTCTCATGGTATAGGAAGGGTCTCAGAATTGGAATGGGAAGGAGTTGGATATCACATCTCAAGCTATAGGAAGGGTCTCAGGATTGGAATGGGAAGGAGTTTGATATCACATCTCATGCCATAGTATGGGTCTCAGGTTTGGTAGAAGCATTGGGATATCACATCTCATGCTATCGGAAGGGTATCAGTATTGGATTTGGAAGGAGTTGGATACCCCATCTCATGCTATAGGAAGGGTCTCAGGTTGGAATGGGAAGGAGTTGGATATCACATCTCATGTTATAGGAAGGGTCTCAGGATTGGAATGGGAAGGACTTGGATATCATATCTAATGCTATAGGAAGGGTCTCAGAATTGGAATGGGAAGGAGTTGGATATCATCTCATGTTATAGGAAAGATCTCAGGTTTGGTATTAGAAGCATTGAGACATCACATCTCATGTTATAGGAAGGGTCTCAGGATTGGAATGGGAAGAAGTTGGATATCACATCTCATGCTATAGGAAGGGTCTCAGGTTTGGTATAAGCTTTGAGATATCACATCTCATGCTATAGGAAGGGTCTCAGGATTGGAATGGGAAGAAGTTGGATATCACATCTCATGATAAAGGAAGGGTCTAAGGTTTGGTATTAGAAGCATTGAGATATCACTTCTCATGCTATAGGAAGGGTCTCAGGATTGGAATGGGAAGGACTTGGATATCACATCTCATGCTATAGGGAGGGTCTCAAGTTTGATATTAGAAGCATTGAGATATCACATCTCATGATATCGGAAGGGTCTCAGGATTGGAATGGGAAGGATTTGGATATCACATCTCATGTTATAGGACGGGTCTCAGGTTTGGTATTAGAAGCATTGAGACATCACATCTCATGTTATAGGAAGGGTCTCAGGATTGGAATGGGAAGAAGTTGGATATCACATCTCATGCTATAGGAAGGGTCTCAGGTTTGTTATAAGCAGTGAGATATCACATCTCATGATATCGGAAGGGTCTCAGGATTGGAATGGGAATGAGCTGGATATCACATCTCATGATAAAGGAAGGGTCTAAGGTTTGGTATTAGAAGCATTGATATATCACTTCTCATGCATTAGGAAGGGTCTCAGGATTGGAATGGGAAGGACTTGGATATCACATCTCATGCTATAGGGAGGGTCTCAAGTTTGATATTAGAAGCATTGAGATATCACATCTCATGATATCGGAAGGGTCTCAGGATTGGAATGGGAAGGATTTGGATATCACATCTCATGTTATAGGACGGGTCTCAGGTTTGGTATTAGAAGCATTGAGATATCAAGTCTCATGGTATAGGAAGGGTCTCAGAATTGGAATGGGAAGGAGTTGGATATCACATCTCAAGCTATAGGAAGGGTCACAGGATTGGAATGGGAAGGAGTTTGATATCACATCTCATGCCATAGTATGGGTCTCAGGTTTGGTAGAAGCATTGGGATATCACATCTCATGCTATCGGAAGGGTATCAGTATTGGATTTGGAAGGAGTTGGATATCCCATTTCATGCTATAGGAAGGGTCTCAGGTTGGAATGGGAAGGAGTTGGATATCACATCTCATGTTATAGGAAGGGTCTCAGGATTGGAATGGGAAGGACTTGGATATCATATCTCATGCTATAGGAAGGGTCTCATAATTGGAATGGGAAGGAGTTGGATATCACATCTCATGTTATAGGAAAGATCTCAGGTTTGGTATTAGAAGCATTGAGACATCACATCTCATGTTATAGGAAGGGTCTCAGGATTGGAATGGGAAGAAGTTGGATATCACATCTCATGCTATAGGAAGGGTCTCAGGTTTGGTATAAGCATTGAGATATCACATCTCATGCTATAGGAAGGGTCTCAGGATTGGAATGGGAAGAAGTTGGATATCACATCTCATGCTATAGGAAGCATTTCAGATTTGGTATTAGAAGCATTGAGATATCACATCTCATGCTATCGGAAGGGTCTCAGGATTGGAATGGGAAGGAGTTGTATATGACATCTCATGCCGTAGGAAGGGTCTCAGGTTTGGTATAAGAATTGAGATATCACATCTTTGCAATCGAAAGGGTCTCAGGATTGGAATGGGAAGGAGTTGGATATCCCATCTCATGTTATAGGAAGAGTCTCAGGTTTGGTATTAGAAGCATTGAGATATCACATCTCATGCTATAGGAAGTGTCTCAGGATTGGAATGGGAAGGACTTGGATATCACATATGCTATAGGGAGGGTCTCAAGTTTGATATTAGAAGCATTGAGATATCACATCTCATGCTATAGGAAGGGTCTCAGGATTGGAATGGGAAGGATTGGATATCACATCTCATGCTATAGGAAGGGTCTCAGGTTTGTTATAAGCAGTGAGATACATCTCATGCTATAGGAAGTGTCTCAGGATTGGAATGGGAAGGAGTTGGATATCACATCTCATGCTATAGGAAGGGTCTCAGGTTTGGTAGCATTGAGATATCACATCTCATGCTATAGGAAGGGTCTCAGGATTGGAATGGGAAGAAGTTGGATATCCCATCTCATGTTATAGGACGGGTCTCTGGTTTGGTATTAGAATCATTGAGATATCACATCGCATGCTGTAGGAAGGGTCTACGGATTGGAATGGGATGGACTTGGACATCACATCTCATGCTATAGGTAGGCTCTCAGGTTTGGTATAAGCATTGAGATATCACATCTCATGGTATAGGAAGGGTCTCAGGATTGGAATTGGACGGATTTGGATATCACATCTCATGCTATAGGAAGGGTCTCAGGTTTGGTATACGCATGGAGATATCACTTCTCATGCTATAGGAAGGGTCTCAGGATTGGAATGGGAAGGAGTTGGATATCACATCTCATGCTATAGGAAGGGTCTCTGATTTGGTATAAGCATTGAGATATCACATCTCATGCTATAGGAATTGTCTCAGGATTGGAATTGGAAGGAGTTGTATATGACATCTCAGGCTATAGGAAGGGTCTCAGGTTTGGTATAAGCATTGAGATATCACATCTCTGCTATCGGAAGGGTCTCAGGATTGGAATGGGAAGGACTTGGATGTCACATCTCATGCTATAGGGAGGGTCTCAAGTTTGATATTAGAAGCATTGAGATAACAAATCTCATGATATCGGAAGGGTCTCAGGATTGGAATGGGAAGGAGTTGGATATCACATCTCATGATATAGGAAGGGTCTAAGGTTTGGAAGGGGAAGGATTTGGATATCACATCTCATGTTATAGGACGGGTCTCAGGTTTGGTATTAGAAGCATTGAGATATCAAGTCTCATGGTATAGGAAGGGTCTCAGAATTGGAATGGGAAGGAGTTGGATAACACATCTCAAGCTATAGGAAGGGTCTCAGGATTGGAATGGGAAGAAGTTTGATATCACATCTCATGCCATAGTATGGGTCTCAGGTTTGGTAGAAGCATTGGTATATCACATCTCATGCTATCGGAAGGGTATCAGTATTGGATTTGGAAGGAGTTGGATATCCCATCATGCTATAGGAAGGGTCTCAGGTTGGAATGGGAAGGAGTTGCATATCACATCTCATGTTATAGGAAGGGTCTCAGGATTGGAATGGGAAGGAGTTGGATATCACATCTCAAGCTATAGGAAGGGTCTCAGGATTGGAATGGGAAGGAGTTTGATATCACATCTCATGCCATAGTATGGGTCTCAGGTTTGGTAGAAGCATTGGGATATCACATCTCATGCTATCGGAAGGGTATCAGTATTGGATTTGGAAGGAGTTGGATATCCCATCTCATGTTATAGGAAGGGTCTCAGGATTGGAATGGGAAGGACTTGGATATCATATCTCATGCTATAGGAAGGGTCTCATAATTGGAATGGGAAGGAGTTGGATATCACATCTCATGTTATAGGAAAGATCTCAGGTTTGGTATTAGAAGCATTGAGACATCACATCTCATGTTATAGGAAGGGTCTCAGGATTGGAATGGGAAGAAGTTGGATATCACATCTCATGCTATAGGAAGGGTCTCAGGTTTGGTATAAGCATTGAGATATCACATCTCATGCTATAGGAAGGGTCTCAGGATTGGAATGGGAAGAAGTTGGATATCACATCTCATGCTATAGGAAGCATCTCAGATTTGGTATTAGAAGCATTGAGATATCACATCTCATGCTATCGGAAGGGTCTCAGGATTGGAATGGGAAGGAGTTGTATATGACATCTCATGCCGTAGGAAGGGTCTCAGGTTTGGTATAAGCATTGATATATCACATCTTTGCAATCGAAAGGGTCTCAGGATTGGAATGGGAAGGAGTTGGATATCCCATCTCATGTTATAGGAAGAGTCTCAGGTTTGGTATTAGAAGCATTGAGATATCACATCTCATGCTATAGGAAGTGTCTCAGGATTGGAATGGGAAGGACTTGGATATCACATATGCTATAGGGAGGGTCTCAAGTTTGATATTAGAAGCATTGAGATATCACATCTCATGCTATAGGAAGGGTCTCAGGATTGGAATGGGAAGGATTGGATATCACATCTCATGCTATAGGAAGGGTCTCAGGTTTGTTATAAGCAGTGAGAAACATCTCATGCTATAGGAAGTGTCTCAGGATTGGAATGGGAAGGAGTTGGATATCACATCTCATGCTATAGGAAGGGTCTCAGGTTTGGTAGCATTGAGATATCACATCTCATGCTATAGGAAGGGTCTCAGGATTGGAATGGGAAGAAGTTGGATATCACATCTCATGCTATAGGAAGGATCTCAGATTTGGTATTAGAAGCATTGAGATATCAAGTCTCATGGTATAGGAAGGGTCTCAGAATTGGAATGGGAAGGAGTTGGATATCACATCTCAAGCTATAGGAAGGGTCTCAGGATTGGAATGGGAAGGAGTTTGATATCACATCTCATGCCATAGTATGGGTCTCAGGTTTGGTAGAAGCATTGGGATATCACATCTCATGCTATCGGAAGGGTATCAGTATTGGATTTGGAAGGAGTTGGATATCCCATCTCATGCTATAGGAAGGGTCTCAGGTTGGAATGGGAAGGAGTTGGATATCACATCTCATGTTATAGGAAGGGTCTCAGGATTGGAATGGGAAGGACTTGGATATCATATCTAATGCTATAGGAAGGGTCTCAGAATTGGAATGGGAAGGAGTTGGATATCATCTCATGTTATAGGAAAGATCTCAGGTTTGGTATTAGAAGCATTGAGACATCACATCTCATGTTATAGGAAGGGTCTCAGGATTGGAATGGGAAGAAGTTGGATATCACATCTCATGCTATAGGAAGGGTCTCAGGTTTGGTATAAGCTTTGAGATATCACATCTCATGCTATAGGAAGGGTCTCAGGATTGGAATGGGAAGAAGTTGGATATCACATCTCATGATAAAGGAAGGGTCTAAGGTTTGGTATTAGAAGCATTGAGATATCACTTCTCATGCTATAGGAAGGGTCTCAGGATTGGAATGGGAAGGACTTGGATATCACATCTCATGCTATAGGGAGGGTCTCAAGTTTGATATTAGAAGCATTGAGATATCACATCTCATGATATCGGAAGGGTCTCAGAATTGGAATGGGAAGGAGTTGGATATCATCTCATGTTATAGGACGGGTCTCAGGTTTGGTATTAGAAGCATTGAGACATCACATCTCATGTTATAGGAAGGGTCTCAGGATTGGAATGGGAAGAAGTTGGATATCACATCTCATGCTATAGGAAGGGTCTCAGGTTTGTTATAAGCAGTGAGATATAACATCTCATGATATCGGAAGGGTCTCAGGATTGGAATGGGAAGGAGCTGGATATCACATCTCATGATAAAGGAAGGTTCTATGGTTTGGTATTAGAAGCATTGAGATATCACTTCTCATGCTATAGGAAGGGTCTCAGGATTGGAATGGGAAGGACTTGGATATCACATCTCATGCTATAGGGAGGGTCTCAAGTTTGATATTAGAAGCATTGAGATATCACATCTCATGTTATAGGAAGGGTCTCAGGATTGGAATGGGAAGGACTTGGATATCATATCTAATGCTATAGGAAGGGTCTCAGAATTGGAATGGGAAGGAGTTGGATATCATCTCATGTTATAGGAAAGATCTCAGGTTTTGTATTAGAAGCATTGAGCCATCACATCTCATGTTATAGGAAGGGTCTCAGTATTGGAATGGGAAGAAGTTGGATATCACATCTCATGCTATAGGAAGGGTCTCAGGTTTGGTATAAGCTTTGAGATATCACATCTCATGCTATAGGAAGGGTCTCAGGATTGGAATGGGGAGAAGTTGGATATCACATCTCATGCTATAGGAAGCATCTCAGATTTGGTATTAGAAGCATTGAGATATCACATCTCATGCTATCGGAAGGGTCTCAGGATTGGAATGGGAAGGAGTTGTATATGACATCTCATGCCGTAGGAAGGGTCTCAGGTTTGGTATAAGCATTGAGATATCACATCTTTGCAATCGAAAGGGTCTCAGCATTGGAATGGGAAGGAGTTGGATATCCCATCTCATGTTATAGGAAGAGTCTCAGGTTTGGTAGCATTGAGATATCACATCTCATGCTATAGGAAGGGTCTCAGGTTTGTTATAAGCAGTGAGATACATCTCATGCTATAGGAAGTGTCTCAGGATTGGAATGGGAAGGAGTTGGATATCACATCTCATGCTATAGGAAGGGTCTCAGGTTTGGTAGCATTGAGATATCACATCTCATGCTATAGGAAGGGTCTCAGGATTGGAATGGGAAGAAGTTGGATATCACATCTCATGCTATAGGAAGGATCTCAGATTTGGTATTAGAAGCATTGAGATATCAAGTCTCATGGTATAGGAAGGGTCTCAGAATTGGAATGGGAAGGAGTTGGATATCACATCTCAAGCTATAGGAAGGGTCTCAGGATTGGAATGGGAAGGAGTTTGATATCACATCTCATGCCATAGTATGGGTCTCAGGTTTGGTAGAAGCATTGGGATATCACATCTCATGCTATCGGAAGGGTATCAGTATTGGATTTGGAAGGAGTTGGATATCCCATCTCATGCTATAGGAAGGGTCTCAGGTTGGAATGGGAAGGAGTTGGATATCACATCTCATGTTATAGGAAGGGTCTCAGGATTGGAATGGGAAGGACTTGGATATCATATCTCATGCTATAGGAAGGGTCTCAGAATTGGAATGGGAAGGAGTTGGATATCATCTCATGTTATAGGAAAGATCTCAGGTTTGGTATTAGAAGCATTGAGACATCACATCTCATGTTATAGGAAGGGTCTCAGGATTGGAATGGGAAGAAGTTGGATATCACATCTCATGCTATAGGAAGGGTCTCAGGTTTGGTATAAGCATTGAGATATCACATCTCATGCTATAGGAAGGGTCTCAGGAATGGAATGGGAAGAAGTTGGATATCACATCTCATGCTATAGGAAGGATCTCAGGTTTGGTATTAGAAGCATTGATATATCACATCTCATGCTATAGGAAGGGTCTCAGGATTGGAATGGGTAGGAGTTGGATATTACATTCTTGCTATAGGAAGGGTCTCATGTTTGGAATGGGAAGGAGTTGGATATCACATATGCTATAGGAAGGATCTCAGGTTTGGTATTAGAAGCATTGAGATATCACATCTCATGCTATCGGAAGGGTCTCAGGATTGGAATGGGAATGATTTGGATATCACATCTCATGTTATAGGAAGGGTCTCAGGTTTGGTATAAGCATTGAGATATCACATCTTTGCTATCGGAAGTGGCTCAGGATTGGAATGGGAAGAAGTTGGATATCCCATCTCATGTTATAGGACGGGTCTCTGGTTTGGTATTAGAATCATTGAGATATCACATCGCATGCTGTAGGAAGGGTCTAAGGATTGGAATGGGATGGACTTGGACATCACATCTCATGCTATAGGTAGGCTCTCAGGTTTGGTATAAGCATTGAGATATCACATCTCATGGTATAGGAAGGGTCTCAGGATTGGAATGGTACGGATTTGGATATCACATCTCATGCTATAGGAAGGGTCTCAGGTTTGGTATACACATGGAGATATCACTTCTCATGCTATAGGAAGGGTCTCAGGATTGGAATGGGAAGGAGTTGGATATCACATCTCATGCTATAGGAAGGGTCTCTGATTTGGTATAAGCATTGAGATATCACATCTCATGCTATAGGAAGGGTCTCAGGATTGGAATGGGAAGGAGTTGTATATGACATCTCAGGCTATAGGAAGGGTCTCAGGTTTGGTATAAGCATTGAGATATCACATCTCTGCTATCGGAAGGGTCTCAGGATTGGAATGGGAAGGACTTGGATGTCACATCTCATGCTATAGGGAGGGTCTCAAGTTTGATATTAGAAGCATTGAGATAACAAATCTCATGATATCGGAAGGGTCTCAGGATTGGAATGGGAAGGAGTTGGATATCACATCTCATGATATAGGAAGGATCTAAGGTTTGGAAGGGGAAGGATTTGGATATCACATCTCATGTTATAGGACCCGTCTCAGGTTTGGTATTAGAAGCATTGAGATATCAAGTCTCATGGTATAGGAAGGGTCTCAGAATTGGAATGGGAAGGAGTTGGATAACACATCTCAAGCTATAGGAAGGGTCTCAGGATTGGAATGGGAAGAAGTTTGATATCACATCTCATGCCATAGTATGGGTCTCAGGTTTGGTAGAAGCATTGGGATATCACATCTCATTCTATCGGAAGCGTATCAGTATTGGATTTGGAAGGAGTTGGTTATCCCATCATGCTATAGGAAGGGTCTCAGGTTGGAATGGGAAGGAGTTGGATATCACATCTCATGTTATAGGAAGGGTCTCAGGATTGGAATGGGAAGGACTTGGATATCATATCTCATGCTATGGGAAGGCTCTCAGGTTTGGAAGGGGAAGGAGTTGGATATCACATCTCAAGCTATAGGAAGGGTCTCAGGTTTGGTATTAGAAGCATTGAGATATCACATCTCATGCTATAGGAAGGGTCTCAGGATTGGAATGGGAAGGAGTTGGATATCACATCTCAAGCTATAGGAAGAGTCTCAGGTTTGGTATAAGCATTGAGATATCACATCTCATGCTATAGGAAGGGTCTCAGAATTGGAATGGGAAGGAGTTGGATATCACATCTCATGTTATAGGAAAGATCTCAGGTTTGGTATTAGAAGCATTGAGACATCAAATCTCATGTTATAGGAAGGGTCTCAGGATTGGAATGGGAAGAAGTTGGATATCACATCTCATGCTATAGGAAGGGTCTCAGGTTTGGTATAAGCATTGAGATATCACATCTCATGCTATAGGAAGGGTCTCAGGATTGGAATGGGAAGGAGTTGTATATGACATCTCATGCCATAGGAAGGGTATCAGTATTGGATTTGGAAGGAGTTGGATATCCCATCTCATGCTATAGGAAGGGTCTCAGGTTGGAATGGGAAGGAGTTGGATATCACATCTCATGTTATAGGAAGGGTCTCAGGATTGGAATGGGAAGGACTTGGATATCATATCTAATGCTATAGGAAGGGTCTCAGAATTGGAATGGGAAGGAGTTGGATATCATCTCATGTTATAGGAAAGATCTCAGGTTTGGTATTAGAAGCATTGAGACATCACATCTCATGTTATAGGAAGGGTCTCAGGATTGGAATGGGAAGAAGTTGGATATCACATCTCATGCTATAGGAAGGGTCTCAGGTTTGGTATAAACTTTGAGATATCACATCTCATGCTATAGGAAGGGTTTCAGGATTGGAATGGGAAGAAGTTGGATATCACATCTCATGATAAAGGAAGGGTCTAAGGTTTGGTATTAGAAGCATTGAGATATCACTTCTCATGCTATAGGAAGGGTCACAGGATTGGAATGGGAAGGACTTGGATATCACATCTCATGCTATAGGGAGGGTCTCAAGTTTGATATTAGAAGCATTGAGATATCACATCTCATGATATCGGAAGGGTCTCAGGATTGGAATGGGAAGGATTTGGATATCACATCTCATGTTATAGGACGGGTCTCAGGTTTGGTATTAGAAGCATTGAGACATCACATCTCATGTTATAGGAAGGGTCTCAGGATTGGAATGGGAAGAAGTTGGATATCACATCTCATGCTATAGGAAGGGTCTCAGGTTTGTTATAAGCAGTGAGATATCACATCTCATGATATCGGAAGGGTCTCAGGATTGGAATGATAAGGAGCTGGATATCACATCTCATGATAAAGGAAGGGTCTAAGGTTTGGTATTAGAAGCATTGAGATATCACTTCTCATGCTATAGGAAGGGTCTCAGGATTGGAATGGGAAGGACTTGGATATCACATCTCATGCTATAGGGAGGTTCTCAAATTTGATATTAGAAGCATTGAGATATCACATCTCATGATATCGGAAGGGTCTCAGGATTGGAATGGGAAGGATTTGGATATCACATCTCATGTTATAGGACGGGTCTCAGGATTGGAATGGGAAGGAGTTTGATATCACATCTCATGCCATAGTATGGGTCTCAGGTTTGGTAGAAGCATTGGGATATCACATCTCATGCTATCGGAAGGGTATCAGTATTGGATTTGGAAGGAGTTGGATATCCCATCTCATGCTAAAGGAAGGGTCTCAGGTTGGAATGGGAAGGAGTTGGATATCACATCTCATGTTATAGGAAGGGTCTCATAATTGGAATGGGAAGGAGTTGGATATCACATCTCATGTTATAGGAAAGATCTCAGGTTTGGTATTAGAAGCATTGAGACATCACATCTCATGTTATAGGAAGGGTCTCAGGATTGGAATGGGAAGAAGTTGGATATCACATCTCATGCTATAGGAAGGGTCTCAGGTTTGGTATAAGCATTGAGATATCACATCTCATGCTATAGGAAGGGTCTCAGGATTGGAATGGGAAGAAGTTGGATATCACATCTCATGCTATAGGAAGCATCTCAGATTTGGTATTAGAAGCATTGAGATATCACATCTCATGCTATAGGAAGGGTCTCAGGATTGGAATGGGAAGGAGTTGTATATGACATCTCATGCCGTAGGAAGGGTCTCAGGTTTGGTATAAGCATTGAGATATCACATCTTTGCAATCGAAAGGGTCTCAGGATTGGAATGGGAAGGAGTTGGATATCCCATCTCATGTTATAGGAAGAGTCTCAGGTTTGGTATTAGAAGCATTGAGATATCACATCTCATGCTATAGGAAGTGTCTCAGGATTGGAATGGGAAGGACTTGGATATCACATATGCTATAGGGAGGGTCTCAAGTTTGATATTAGAAGCATTGAGATATCACATCTCATGCTATAGGAAGGGTCTCAGGATTGGAATGGGAAGGATTGGATATCACATCTCATGCTATAGGAAGGGTCTCAGGTTTGTTATAAGCAGTGAGAAACATCTCATGCTATAGGAAGTGTCTCAGGATTGGAATGGGAAGGAGTTGGATATCACATCTCATGCTATAGGAAGGGTCTCAGGTTTGGTAGCATTGAGATATCACATCTCATGCTATAGGAAGGGTCTCAGGATTGGAATGGGAAGAAGTTGGATATCACATCTAATGCTATAGGAAGGATCTCAGATTTGGTATTAGAAGCATTGAGATATCAAGTCTCATGGTATAGGAAGGGTCTCAGAATTGGAATGGGAAGGAGTTGGATATCACATCTCAAGCTATAGGAAGGGTCTCAGGATTGGAATGGGAAGGAGTTTGATATCACATCTCATGCCATAGTATGGGTCTCAGGTTTGGTAGAAGCATTGGGATATCACATCTCATGCTATCGGAAGGGTATCAGTATTGGATTTGGAAGGAGTTGGATACCCCATCTCATGCTATAGGAAGGGTCTCAGGTTGGAATGGGAAGGAGTTGGATATCACATCTCATGTTATAGGAAGGGTCTCAGGATTGGAATGGGAAGGACTTGGATATCATATCTAATGCTATAGGAAGGGTCTCAGAATTGGAATGGGAAGGAGTTGGATATCATCTCATGTTATAGGAAAGATCTCAGGTTTGGTATTAGAAGCATTGAGACATCACATCTCATGTTATAGGAAGGGTCTCAGGATTGGAATGGGAAGAAGTTGGATATCACATCTCATGCTATAGGAAGGGTCTCAGGTTTGGTATAAGCTTTGAGATATCACATCTCATGCTATAGGAAGGGTCTCAGGATTGGAATGGGAAGAAGTTGGATATCACATCTCATGATAAAGGAAGGGTCTAAGGTTTGGTATTAGAAGCATTGAGATATCACTTCTCATGCTATAGGAAGGGTCTCAGGATTGGAATGGGAAGGACTTGGATATCACATCTCATGCTATAGGGAGGGTCTCAAGTTTGATATTAGAAGCATTGAGATATCACATCTCATGATATCGGAAGGGTCTCAGGATTGGAATGGGAAGGATTTGGATATCACATCTCATGTTATAGGACGGGTCTCAGGTTTGGTATTAGAAGCATTGAGACATCACATCTCATGTTATAGGAAGGGTCTCAGGATTGGAATGGGAAGAAGTTGGATATCACATCTCATGCTATAGGAAGGGTCTCAGGTTTGTTATAAGCAGTGAGATATCACATCTCATGATATCGGAAGGGTCTCAGGATTGGAATGGGAATGAGCTGGATATCACATCTCATGATAAAGGAAGGGTCTAAGGTTTGGTATTAGAAGCATTGAGATATCACTTCTCATGCATTAGGAAGGGTCTCAGGATTGGAATGGGAAGGACTTGGATATCACATCTCATGCTATAGGGAGGGTCTCAAGTTTGATATTAGAAGCATTGAGATATCACATCTCATGATATCGGAAGGGTCTCAGGATTGGAATGGGAAGGATTTGGATATCACATCTCATGTTATAGGACGGGTCTCAGGTTTGGTATTAGAAGCATTGAGATATCAAGTCTCATGGTATAGGAAGGGTCTCAGAATTGGAATGGGAAGGAGTTGGATATCACATCTCAAGCTATAGGAAGGGTCACAGGATTGGAATGGGAAGGAGTTTGATATCACATCTCATGCCATAGTATGGGTCTCAGGTTTGGTAGAAGCATTGGGATATCACATCTCATGCTATCGGAAGGGTATCAGTATTGGATTTGGAAGGAGTTGGATATCCCATTTCATGCTATAGGAAGGGTCTCAGGTTGGAATGGGAAGGAGTTGGATATCACATCTCATGTTATAGGAAGGGTCTCAGGATTGGAATGGGAAGGACTTGGATATCATATCTCATGCTATAGGAAGGGTCTCATAATTGGAATGGGAAGGAGTTGGATATCACATCTCATGTTATAGGAAAGATCTCAGGTTTGGTATTAGAAGCATTGAGACATCACATCTCATGTTATAGGAAGGGTCTCAGGATTGGAATGGGAAGAAGTTGGATATCACATCTCATGCTATAGGAAGGGTCTCAGGTTTGGTATAAGCATTGAGATATCACATCTCATGCTATAGGAAGGGTCTCAGGATTGGAATGGGAAGAAGTTGGATATCACATCTCATGCTATAGGAAGCATTTCAGATTTGGTATTAGAAGCATTGAGATATCACATCTCATGCTATCGGAAGGGTCTCAGGATTGGAATGGGAAGGAGTTGTATATGACATCTCATGCCGTAGGAAGGGTCTCAGGTTTGGTATAAGAATTGAGATATCACATCTTTGCAATCGAAAGGGTCTCAGGATTGGAATGGGAAGGAGTTGGATATCCCATCTCATGTTAT
The DNA here is from genome assembly GCF_040938575.1 of Ambystoma mexicanum. Classification (NCBI taxonomy): domain Eukaryota; kingdom Metazoa; phylum Chordata; class Amphibia; order Caudata; family Ambystomatidae; genus Ambystoma; species Ambystoma mexicanum. Next base: position 160,755 of record NW_027182448.1, read on the forward strand.
AGGAAGAGTCTCAGGTTTGGTATTAGAAGCATTGAGATATCACATCTCATGCTATAGGAAGTGTCTCAGGATTGGAATGGGAAGAACTTGGATATCACATATGCTATAGGGAGGGTCTCAAGTTTGATATTAGAAGCATTGAGATATCACATCTCATGCTATAGGAAGGGTCTCAGGATTGGAATGGGAAGGATTGGATATCACATCTCATGCTATAGGAAGGGTCTCAGGTTTGTTATAAGCAGTGAGATACATCTCATGCTATAGGAAGTGTCTCAGGATTGGAATGGGAAGGAGTTGGATATCACATCTCATGCTATAGGAAGGGTCTCAGGTTTGGTAGCATTGAGATATCACATCTCATGCTATAGGAAGGGTCTCAGGATTGGAATGGGAAGAAGTTGGATATCCCATCTCATGTTATAGGACGGGTCTCTGGTTTGGTATTAGAATCATTGAGATATCACATCGCATGCTGTAGGAAGGGTCTACGGATTGGAATGGGATGGACTTGGACATCACATCTCATGCTATAGGTAGGCTCTCAGGTTTGGTATAAGCATTGAGATATCACATCTCATGGTATAGGAAGGGTCTCAGGATTGGAATTGGACGGATTTGGATATCACATCTCATGCTATAGGAAGGGTCTCAGGTTTGGTATACGCATGGAGATATCACTTCTCATGCTATAGGAAGGGTCTCAGGATTGGAATGGGAAGGAGTTGGATATCACATCTCATGCTATAGGAAGGGTCTCTGATTTGGTATAAGCATTGAGATATCACATCTCATGCTATAGGAATTGTCTCAGGATTGGAATTGGAAGGAGTTGTATATGACATCTCAGGCTATAGGAAGGGTCTCAGGTTTGGTATAAGCATTGAGATATCACATCTCTGCTATCGGAAGGGTCTCAGGATTGGAATGGGAAGGACTTGGATGTCACATCTCATGCTATAGGGAGGGTCTCAAGTTTGATATTAGAAGCATTGAGATAACAAATCTCATGATATCGGAAGGGTCTCAGGATTGGAATGGGAAGGAGTTGGATATCACATCTCATGATATAGGAAGGGTCTAAGGTTTGGAAGGGGAAGGATTTGGATATCACATCTCATGTTATAGGACGGGTCTCAGGTTTGGTATTAGAAGCATTGAGATATCAAGTCTCATGGTATAGGAAGGGTCTCAGAATTGGAATGGGAAGGAGTTGGATAACACATCTCAAGCTATAGGAAGGGTCTCAGGATTGGAATGGGAAGAAGTTTGATATCACATCTCATGCCATAGTATGGGTCTCAGGTTTGGTAGAAGCATTGGTATATCACATCTCATGCTATCGGAAGGGTATCAGTATTGGATTTGGAAGGAGTTGGATATCCCATCATGCTATAGGAAGGGTCTCAGGTTGGAATGGGAAGGAGTTGCATATCACATCTCATGTTATAGGAAGGGTCTCAGGATTGGAATGGGAAGGAGTTGGATATCACATCTCAAGCTATAGGAAGGGTCTCAGGATTGGAATGGGAAGGAGTTTGATATCACATCTCATGCCATAGTATGGGTCTCAGGTTTGGTAGAAGCATTGGGATATCACATCTCATGCTATCGGAAGGGTATCAGTATTGGATTTGGAAGGAGTTGGATATCCCATCTCATGTTATAGGAAGGGTCTCAGGATTGGAATGGGAAGGACTTGGATATCATATCTCATGCTATAGGAAGGGTCTCATAATTGGAATGGGAAGGAGTTGGATATCACATCTCATGTTATAGGAAAGATCTCAGGTTTGGTATTAGAAGCATTGAGACATCACATCTCATGTTATAGGAAGGGTCTCAGGATTGGAATGGGAAGAAGTTGGATATCACATCTCATGCTATAGGAAGGGTCTCAGGTTTGGTATAAGCATTGAGATATCACATCTCATGCTATAGGAAGGGTCTCAGGATTGGAATGGGAAGAAGTTGGATATCACATCTCATGCTATAGGAAGCATCTCAGATTTGGTATTAGAAGCATTGAGATATCACATCTCATGCTATCGGAAGGGTCTCAGGATTGGAATGGGAAGGAGTTGTATATGACATCTCATGCCGTAGGAAGGGTCTCAGGTTTGGTATAAGCATTGATATATCACATCTTTGCAATCGAAAGGGTCTCAGGATTGGAATGGGAAGGAGTTGGATATCCCATCTCATGTTATAGGAAGAGTCTCAGGTTTGGTATTAGAAGCATTGAGATATCACATCTCATGCTATAGGAAGTGTCTCAGGATTGGAATGGGAAGGACTTGGATATCACATATGCTATAGGGAGGGTCTCAAGTTTGATATTAGAAGCATTGAGATATCACATCTCATGCTATAGGAAGGGTCTCAGGATTGGAATGGGAAGGATTGGATATCACATCTCATGCTATAGGAAGGGTCTCAGGTTTGTTATAAGCAGTGAGAAACATCTCATGCTATAGGAAGTGTCTCAGGATTGGAATGGGAAGGAGTTGGATATCACATCTCATGCTATAGGAAGGGTCTCAGGTTTGGTAGCATTGAGATATCACATCTCATGCTATAGGAAGGGTCTCAGGATTGGAATGGGAAGAAGTTGGATATCACATCTCATGCTATAGGAAGGATCTCAGATTTGGTATTAGAAGCATTGAGATATCAAGTCTCATGGTATAGGAAGGGTCTCAGAATTGGAATGGGAAGGAGTTGGATATCACATCTCAAGCTATAGGAAGGGTCTCAGGATTGGAATGGGAAGGAGTTTGATATCACATCTCATGCCATAGTATGGGTCTCAGGTTTGGTAGAAGCATTGGGATATCACATCTCATGCTATCGGAAGGGTATCAGTATTGGATTTGGAAGGAGTTGGATATCCCATCTCATGCTATAGGAAGGGTCTCAGGTTGGAATGGGAAGGAGTTGGATATCACATCTCATGTTATAGGAAGGGTCTCAGGATTGGAATGGGAAGGACTTGGATATCATATCTAATGCTATAGGAAGGGTCTCAGAATTGGAATGGGAAGGAGTTGGATATCATCTCATGTTATAGGAAAGATCTCAGGTTTGGTATTAGAAGCATTGAGACATCACATCTCATGTTATAGGAAGGGTCTCAGGATTGGAATGGGAAGAAGTTGGATATCACATCTCATGCTATAGGAAGGGTCTCAGGTTTGGTATAAGCTTTGAGATATCACATCTCATGCTATAGGAAGGGTCTCAGGATTGGAATGGGAAGAAGTTGGATATCACATCTCATGATAAAGGAAGGGTCTAAGGTTTGGTATTAGAAGCATTGAGATATCACTTCTCATGCTATAGGAAGGGTCTCAGGATTGGAATGGGAAGGACTTGGATATCACATCTCATGCTATAGGGAGGGTCTCAAGTTTGATATTAGAAGCATTGAGATATCACATCTCATGATATCGGAAGGGTCTCAGAATTGGAATGGGAAGGAGTTGGATATCATCTCATGTTATAGGACGGGTCTCAGGTTTGGTATTAGAAGCATTGAGACATCACATCTCATGTTATAGGAAGGGTCTCAGGATTGGAATGGGAAGAAGTTGGATATCACATCTCATGCTATAGGAAGGGTCTCAGGTTTGTTATAAGCAGTGAGATATAACATCTCATGAAATTTGAAGGGTCTCAGGATTGGAATGGGAAGGAGCTGGATATCACATCTCATGATAAAGGAAGGTTCTATGGTTTGGTATTAGAAGCATTGAGATATCACTTCTCATGCTATAGGAAGGGTCTCAGGATTGGAATGGGAAGGACTTGGATATCACATCTCATGCTATAGGGAGGGTCTCAAGTTTGATATTAGAAGCATTGAGATATCACATCTCATGTTATAGGAAGGGTCTCAGGATTGGAATGGGAAGGACTGGGATATCATATCTAATGCTATAGGAAGGGTCTCAGAATTGGAATGGGAAGGAGTTGGATATCATCTCATGTTATAGGAAAGATCTCAGGTTTTGTATTAGAAGCATTGAGCCATCACATCTCATGTTATAGGAAGGGTCTCAGTATTGGAATGGGAAGAAGTTGGATATCACATCTCATGCTATAGGAAGGGTCTCAGGTTTGGTATAAGCTTTGAGATATCACATCTCATGCTATAGGAAGGGTCTCAGGATTGGAATGGGGAGAAGTTGGATATCACATCTCATGCTATAGGAAGCATCTCAGATTTGGTATTAGAAGCATTGAGATATCACATCTCATGCTATCGGAAGGGTCTCAGGATTGGAATGGGAAGGAGTTGTATATGACATCTCATGCCGTAGGAAGGGTCTCAGGTTTGGTATAAGCATTGAGATATCACATCTTTGCAATCGAAAGGGTCTCAGCATTGGAATGGGAAGGAGTTGGATATCCCATCTCATGTTATAGGAAGAGTCTCAGGTTTGGTAGCATTGAGATATCACATCTCATGCTATAGGAAGGGTCTCAGGTTTGTTATAAGCAGTGAGATACATCTCATGCTATAGGAAGTGTCTCAGGATTGGAATGGGAAGGAGTTGGATATCACATCTCATGCTATAGGAAGGGTCTCAGGTTTGGTAGCATTGAGATATCACATCTCATGCTATAGGAAGGGTCTCAGGATTGGAATGGGAAGAAGTTGGATATCACATCTCATGCTATAGGAAGGATCTCAGATTTGGTATTAGAAGCATTGAGATATCAAGTCTCATGGTATAGGAAGGGTCTCAGAATTGGAATGGGAAGGAGTTGGATATCACATCTCAAGCTATAGGAAGGGTCTCAGGATTGGAATGGGAAGGAGTTTGATATCACATCTCATGCCATAGTATGGGTCTCAGGTTTGGTAGAAGCATTGGGATATCACATCTCATGCTATCGGAAGGGTATCAGTATTGGATTTGGAAGGAGTTGGATATCCCATCTCATGCTATAGGAAGGGTCTCAGGTTGGAATGGGAAGGAGTTGGATATCACATCTCATGTTATAGGAAGGGTCTCAGGATTGGAATGGGAAGGACTTGGATATCATATCTCATGCTATAGGAAGGGTCTCAGAATTGGAATGGGAAGGAGTTGGATATCATCTCATGTTATAGGAAAGATCTCAGGTTTGGTATTAGAAGCATTGAGACATCACATCTCATGTTATAGGAAGGGTCTCAGGATTGGAATGGGAAGAAGTTGGATATCACATCTCATGCTATAGGAAGGGTCTCAGGTTTGGTATAAGCATTGAGATATCACATCTCATGCTATAGGAAGGGTCTCAGGAATGGAATGGGAAGAAGTTGGATATCACATCTCATGCTATAGGAAGGATCTCAGGTTTGGTATTAGAAGCATTGATATATCACATCTCATGCTATAGGAAGGGTCTCAGGATTGGAATGGGTAGGAGTTGGATATTACATTCTTGCTATAGGAAGGGTCTCATGTTTGGAATGGGAAGGAGTTGGATATCACATATGCTATAGGAAGGATCTCAGGTTTGGTATTAGAAGCATTGAGATATCACATCTCATGCTATCGGAAGGGTCTCAGGATTGGAATGGGAATGATTTGGATATCACATCTCATGTTATAGGAAGGGTCTCAGGTTTGGTATAAGCATTGAGATATCACATCTTTGCTATCGGAAGTGGCTCAGGATTGGAATGGGAAGAAGTTGGATATCCCATCTCATGTTATAGGACGGGTCTCTGGTTTGGTATTAGAATCATTGAGATATCACATCGCATGCTGTAGGAAGGGTCTAAGGATTGGAATGGGATGGACTTGGACATCACATCTCATGCTATAGGTAGGCTCTCAGGTTTGGTATAAGCATTGAGATATCACATCTCATGGTATAGGAAGGGTCTCAGGATTGGAATGGTACGGATTTGGATATCACATCTCATGCTATAGGAAGGGTCTCAGGTTTGGTATACACATGGAGATATCACTTCTCATGCTATAGGAAGGGTCTCAGGATTGGAATGGGAAGGAGTTGGATATCACATCTCATGCTATAGGAAGGGTCTCTGATTTGGTATAAGCATTGAGATATCACATCTCATGCTATAGGAAGGGTCTCAGGATTGGAATGGGAAGGAGTTGTATATGACATCTCAGGCTATAGGAAGGGTCTCAGGTTTGGTATAAGCATTGAGATATCACATCTCTGCTATCGGAAGGGTCTCAGGATTGGAATGGGAAGGACTTGGATGTCACATCTCATGCTATAGGGAGGGTCTCAAGTTTGATATTAGAAGCATTGAGATAACAAATCTCATGATATCGGAAGGGTCTCAGGATTGGAATGGGAAGGAGTTGGATATCACATCTCATGATATAGGAAGGATCTAAGGTTTGGAAGGGGAAGGATTTGGATATCACATCTCATGTTATAGGACCCGTCTCAGGTTTGGTATTAGAAGCATTGAGATATCAAGTCTCATGGTATAGGAAGGGTCTCAGAATTGGAATGGGAAGGAGTTGGATAACACATCTCAAGCTATAGGAAGGGTCTCAGGATTGGAATGGGAAGAAGTTTGATATCACATCTCATGCCATAGTATGGGTCTCAGGTTTGGTAGAAGCATTGGGATATCACATCTCATGCTATCGGAAGCGTATCAGTATTGGATTTGGAAGGAGTTGGTTATCCCATCATGCTATAGGAAGGGTCTCAGGTTGGAATGGGAAGGAGTTGGATATCACATCTCATGTTATAGGAAGGGTCTCAGGATTGGAATGGGAAGGACTTGGATATCATATCTCATGCTATGGGAAGGCTCTCAGGTTTGGAAGGGGAAGGAGTTGGATATCACATCTCAAGCTATAGGAAGGGTCTCAGGTTTGGTATTAGAAGCATTGAGATATCACATCTCATGCTATAGGAAGGGTCTCAGGATTGGAATGGGAAGGAGTTGGGTATCACATCTCAAGCTATAGGAAGAGTCTCAGGTTTGGTATAAGCATTGAGATATCACATCTCATGCTATAGGAAGGGTCTCAGAATTGGAATGGGAAGGAGTTGGATATCACATCTCATGTTATAGGAAAGATCTCAGGTTTGGTATTAGAAGCATTGAGACATCAAATCTCATGTTATAGGAAGGGTCTCAGGATTGGAATGGGAAGAAGTTGGATATCACATCTCATGCTAAAGGAAGGGTCTCAGGTTTGGTATAAGCATTGAGATATCACATCTCATGCTATAGGAAGGGTCTCAGGATTGGAATGGGAAGGAGTTGTATATGACATCTCATGCCATAGGAAGGGTCTCAGGTTTGGTATAAGCATTGAGATATCACATCACATGCTATAGGAAGGGTCTCGGGATTGGAATGGGAAGGACTTGGATATCACATCTCATGCTATAGGCAGGGTCTCAGGTTTGGAAAGGGAAGGAGTTGGATATCACATTTCATGTTAGAGGTAGGATCTCAGGTTTGGTATTAGAGGCATTGAGATATCACATCTCATGCTATCAGAAGGGTCTCAGGATTGGAATGGGAAGGAGTTGGATATCACATCTCATGCTAAAGGGAGGGTCTCAGGTTTGGAAAGGGAAGGATTTGGATATCACATCTCATGTTATAGGAAGGATCTCAGGTTTGGTATTAGAAGCATTGAGATATCACATCTCATGCTATCGGAAGTATCTCAGGTTTGGTATTAGAGGCATTGAGATATCACATCTCATGCTATCATAAGAGTCTCAGGATTGGAATGGGAAGGAGTTGGATAGCACATCTCATGCTATAGGAAGTGTCTCAGGATTGGAATGGGAAGGAGTTGGATATCACATCTCATGTTATAGGAAGGATCTCAGGTTTGGTATTAGAAGCATTGAGATATCACTTCTCATGCTATAGGGAGGGTCTCAGGATTGGAATGGGAAGGATTTGGATATCACATCTCATGCTATAGGGAGGGTCTCAAGTTTGATATTAGAAGCATTGAGATATCACATCTCATGATATCGGAAGGGCCTCAGGATTGGAATGGGAAGGAGTTGGATATCACATCTCATGATAAAGGAAGGGTCTAAGGTTTGGTATTAGAAGCATTGAGATATCACTTCTCATGCTATAGGAAGGGTCTCAGGATTGGAATGGGAAGGACTTGGATATCACATCTCATGCTATAGGGAGGGTCTCAAGTTTGATATTAGAAGCATTGAGATATCACATCTCATGATATCGGAAGGGTCTCAGGATTGGAATGGGAAGGATTTGGATATCACATCTCATGTTATAGGACGGGTCTCAGGATTGGAATGGGAAGGAGTTTGATATCACTTCTCATGCCATAGTATGGGTCTCAGGTTTGGTAGAAGCATTGGGATATCACATCTCATGCCATCGGAAGGGTATCAGTATTGGATTTGGAAGGAGTTGGATATCCCATCTCATGCTAAAGGAAGGGTCTCAGGTTGGAATGGGAAGGAGTTGGATATCACATCTCATGTTATAGGAAGGGTCTCAGGATTGGAATGGGAAGGAGTTGGATATCACATCTCAAGCTATAGGAACGGTCTCAGGATTGGAATGGGAAGGAGTTTGATATCACATTTCATGCCGTAGTATGGGTCTCAGGTTTGGTAGAAGCATTGGGATATCACATTTCATGCTATCAGAAGGGTATCAGTATTGGATTTGGAAGGAGTTGGATATCCCATCTCATGTTATAGGAAGGGTCTCAGGATTGGAATGGGAAGGACTTGGATATCATATCTCATGCTATAGGAAGGGTCTCATAATTGGAATGGGAAGGAGTTGGATATCACATCTCATGTTATAGGAAAGATCTCAGGTTTGGTATTAGAAGCATTGAGACATCACATCTCATGTTATAGGAAGGGTCTCAGGATTGGAATGGGAAGAAGTTGGATATCACATCTCATGCTATAGGAATGGTCTCAGGTTTGGTATAAGCATTGAGATATCACATCTCATGCTATAGGAAGGGTCTCAGGATTGGAATGGGAAGAAGTTGGATATCACATCTCATGCTATAGGAAGCATCTCAGATTTGGTATTAGAAGCATTGAGATATCACATCTCATGCTATCGGAAGGGTCTCAGGATTGGAATGGGAAGGAGTTGTATATGACATCTCATGCCATAGGAAGGGTCTCAGGTTTGGTATAAGCATTGAGATATCACATCTTTGCAATCGAAAGGGTCTCAGGATTGGAATGGGAAGGAGTTGGATATCCCATCTCATGTTATAGGAAGAGTCTCAGGTTTGGTATTAGAAGCATTGAGATATCACATCTCATGCTATAGGAAGTGTCTCAGGATTGGAATGGGAAGGACTTGGATATCACATATGCTATAGGGAGGGTCTCAAGTTTGATATTAGAAGCATTGAGATATCACATCTCATGCTATAGGAAGGGTCTCAGGATTGGAATGGGAAGGATTGGATATCACATCTCATGCTATAGGAAGGGTCTCAGGTTTGTTATAAGCAGTGAGATACATCTCATGCTATAGGAAGTGTCTCAGGATTGGAATGGGAAGGAGTTGGATATCACATCTCATGCTATAGGAAGGGTCTCAGGTTTGGTAGCATTGAGATATCACATCTCATGCTATAGGAAGGGTCACAGGATTGGAATGGGAAGAAGTTGGATATCACATCTCATGTTATAGGACGGGTCTCAGGTTTGGTATTAGAAGCATTGAGATATCAAGTCTCATGGTATAGGAAGGGTCTCAGAATTGGAATGGGAAGGAGTTGGATAACACATCTCAAGCTATAGGAAGGGTCTCAGGATTGGAATGGGAAGAAGTTTGATATCACATCTCATGCCATAGTATGGGTCTCAGGTTTGGTAGAAGCATTGGGATATCACATCTCATGCTATCGGAAGGGTATCAGTATTGGATTTGGAAGAAGTTGGATATCACATCTCATGCTATAGGAAGGATCTCAGGTTTGGTATTAGAAGCATTGATATATCACATCTCATGCTATAGGAAGGGTCTCAGGATTGGAATGGGTAGGAGTTGGATATTACATTCTTGCTATAGGAAGGGTCTCATGTTTGGAATGGGAAGGAGTTGGATATCACATATGCTATAGGAAGGATCTCAGGTTTGGTATTAGAAGCATTGAGATATCACATCTCATGCTATCGGAAGGGTCTCAGGATTGGAATGGGAATGATTTGGATATCACATCTCATGTTATAGGAAGGGTCTCAGGTTTGGTATAAGCATTGAGATATCACATCTTTGCTATCGGAAGTGGCTCAGGATTGGAATGGGAAGAAGTTGGATATCCCATCTCATGTTATAGGACGGGTCTCTGGTTTGGTATTAGAATCATTGAGATATCACATCGCATGCTGTAGGAAGGGTCTAAGGATTGGAATGGGATGGACTTGGACATCACATCTCATGCTATAGGTAGGCTCTCAGGATTGGTATAAGCATTGAGATATCACATCTCATGGTATAGGAAGGGTCTCAGGATTGGAATGGGACGGATTTGGATATCAATTCTCATGCTATAGGAAGGGTCTCAGGTTTGGTATACGCATGGAGATATCACTTCTCATGCTATAGGAAGGGCCTCAGGATTGGAATGGGAAGGAGTTGGATATCACATCTCATGCTATAGGAAGGGTCTCTGATTTGGTATAAGCATTGAGATATCACATCTCATGCTATAGGAAGGGTCTCAGGATTGGAATGGGAAGGAGTTGTATATGACATCTCAGGCTATAGGAAGGGTCTCAGGTTTGGTATAAGCATTGAGATATCACATCTCTGCTATCGGAAGGGTCTCAGGATTGGAATGGGAAGGACTTGGATGTCACATCTCATGCTATAGGGAGGGTCTCAAGTTTGATATTAGAAGCATTGAGATAACAAATCTCATGATATCGGAAGGGTCTCAGGATTGGAATGGGAAGGAGTTGGATATCACATCTCATGATATAGGAAGGGTCTAAGGTTTGGAAGGGGAAGGATTTGGATATCACATCTCATGTTATAGGACGGGTCTCAGGTTTGGTATTAGAAGCATTGAGATATCAAGTCTCATGGTATAGGAAGGGTCTCAGAATTGGAATGGGAAGGAGTTGGATAACACATCTCAAGCTATAGGAAGGGTCTCAGGATTGGAATGGGAAGAAGTTTGATATCACATCTCATGCCATAGTATGGGTCTCAGGTTTGGTAGAAGCATTGGGATATCACATCTCATGCTATCGGAAGGGTATCAGTATTGGATTTGGAAGGAGTTGGATATCCCATCATGCTATAGGAAGGGTCTCAGGTTGGAATGGGAAGGAGTTGGATATCACATCTCATGTTATTGGAAGGGTCTCAGGATTAGAATGGGAAGGACTTGGATATCATATCTCATGCTATGGGAAGGCTCCCAGGTTTGGAAGGGGAAGGAGTTGGATATCACATCTCAAGCTATAGGAAGGGTCTCAGGTTTGGTATTAGAAGCATTGAGATATCACATCTCATGCTATAGGAAGGGTCTCAGGATTGGAATGGGAAGGAGTTGGATATCACATCTCAAGCTATAGGAAGAGTCTCAGGTTTGGTATAAGCATTGAGATATCACATCTTATGCTATAGGAAGGGTCTCAGAATTGGAATGGGAAGGAGTTGGATATCACATCTCATGTTATAGGAAAGATCTCAGGTTTGGTATTAGAAGCATTGAGACATCAAATCTCATGTTATAGGAAGGGTCTCAGGATTGGAATGGGAAGAAGTTGGATATCACATCTCATGCTATAGGAAGGGTCTCAGGTTTGGTATAAGCATTGAGATATCACATCTCATGCTATAGGAAGGGTCTCAGGATTGGAATGGGAAGGAGTTGTATATGACATCTCATGCCATAGGAAGGGTCTCAGGTTTGGTATAAGCATTGAGATATCACATCACATGCTATAGGAAGGGTCTCGGGATTGGAATGGGAAGGACTTGGATATCACATCTCATGCTATAGGCAGGGTCTCAGGTTTGGAAAGGGAAGGAGTTGGATATCACATTTCATGTTAGAGGTAGGATCTCAGGTTTGGTATTAGAGACATTGAGATATCACATCTCATGCTATCAGAAGGGTCTCAGGATTGGAATGGGAAGGAGTTGGATATCACATCTCATGTTATAGGAAAGATCTCAGGTTTGGTATTAGAAGCATTGAGACATCACATCTCATGTTATAGGAAGGGTCTCAGGATTGGAATGGGAAGAAGTTGGATATCACATCTCATGCTATAGGAAGGGTCTCAGGTTTGGTATAAGCATTGAGATATCACATCTCATGCTATAGGAAGGGTCTCAGGATTGGAATGGGAAGAAGTTGGATATCACATCTCATGCTATAGGAAGCATCTCAGATTTGGTATTAGAAGCATTGAGATATCACATCTCATGCTATCGGAAGGGTCTCAGGATTGGAATGGGAAGGAGTTGTATATGACATCTCATGCCGTAGGAAGGGTCTCAGGTTTGGTATAAGCATTGAGATATCACATCTTTGCAATCGAAAGGGTCTCAGGATTGGAATGGGAAGGAGTTGGATATCCCATCTCATGTTATAGGAAGAGTCTCAGGTTTGGTATTAGAAGCATTGAGATATCACATCTCATGCTATAGGAAGTGTCTCAGGATTGGAATGGGAAGGACTTGGATATCACATATGCTATAGGGAGGGTCTCAAGTTTGATATTAGAAGCATTGAGATATCACATCTCATGCTATAGGAAGGGTCTCAGGATTGGAATGGGAAGGATTGGATATCACATCTCATGCTATAGGAAGGGTCTCAGGTTTGTTATAAGCAGTGAGATACATCTCATGCTATAGGAAGTGTCTCAGGATTGGAATGGGAAGGAGTTGGATATCACATCTCATGCCGTAGGAAGGGTCTTAGGTTTGGTATACGCATTGAGATATCACATCTTTGCAATCGACAGGGTCTCAGGATTGGAATGGGAAGGAGTTGGATATCACATCTCAAGCTATAGGAAGGGTCTCAGGATTGGAATGGGAAGGAGTTTGATATCACATCTCATGCCATAGTATGGGTCTCAGGTTTGGTAGAAGCATTGGGATATCACATCTCATGCTATCGGAAGGGTATCAGTATTGGATTTGGAAGGAGTTGGATATCCCATCTCATGCTATAGGAAGGGTCTCAGGTTGGAATGGGAAGGAGTTGGATATCACATCTCATGTTATAGGAAGGGTCTCAGGATTGGAATGGGAAGGACTTGGATATCATATCTCATGCTATAGGAAGGGTCTCAGAATTGGAATGGGAAGGAGTTGGATATCATCTCATGTTATAGGAAAGATCTCAGGTTTGGTATTAGAAGCATTGAGACATCACATCTCATGTTATAGGAAGGGTCTCAGGATTGGAATGGGAAGAAGTTGGATATCACATCTCATGCTATAGGAAGGGTCTCAGGTTTGGTATAAGCATTGAGATATCACATCTCATGCTATAGGAAGGGTCTCAGGAATGGAATGGGAAGAAGTTGGATATCACATCTCATGCTATAGGAAGGATCTCAGGTTTGGTATTAGAAGCATTGATATATCACATCTCATGCTATAGGAAGGGTCTCAGGATTGGAATGGGTAGGAGTTGGATATTACATTCTTGCTATAGGAAGGGTCTCATGTTTGGAATGGGAAGGAGTTGGATATCACATATGCTATAGGAAGGATCTCAGGTTTGGTATTAGAAGCATTGAGATATCACATCTCATGCTATCGGAAGGGTCTCAGGATTGGAATGGGAATGATTTGGATATCACATCTCATGTTATAGGAAGGGTCTCATGTTTGGTATAAGCATTGAGATATCACATCTTTGCTATCGGAAGTGGCTCAGGATTGGAATGGGAAGAAGTTGGATATCCCATCTCATGTTATAGGACGGGTCTCTGGTTTGGTATTAGAATCATTGAGATATCACATCGCATGCTGTAGGAAGGGTCTAAGGATTGGAATGGGATGGACTTGGACATCACATCTCATGCTATAGGTAGGCTCTCAGGTTTGGTATAAGCATTGAGATATCACATCTCATGGTATAGGAAGGGTCTCAGGATTGGAATGGTACGGATTTGGATATCACATCTCATGCTATAGGAAGGGTCTCAGGTTTGGTATACGCATGGAGATATCACTTCTCATGCTATAGGAAGGGTCTCAGGATTGGAATGGGAAGGAGTTGGATATCACATCTCATGCTATAGGAAGGGTCTCTGATTTGGTATAAGCATTGAGATATCACATCTCATGCTATAGGAAGGGTCTCAGGATTGGAATGGGAAGGAGTTGTATATGACATCTCAGGCTATAGGAAGGGTCTCAGGTTTGGTATAAGCATTGAGATATCACATCTCTGCTATCGGAAGGGTCTCAGGATTGGAATGGGAAGGACTTGGATGTCACATCTCATGCTATAGGGAGGGTCTCAAGTTTGATATTAGAAGCATTGAGATAACAAATCTCATGATATCGGAAGGGTCTCAGGATTGGAATGGGAAGGAGTTGGATATCACATCTCATGATATAGGAAGGGTCTAAGGTTTGGAAGGGGAAGGATTTGGATATCACATCTCATGTTATAGGACGGGTCTCAGTTTTGGTATTAGAAGCATTGAGATATCAAGTCTCATGGTATAGGAAGGGTCTCAGAATTGGAATGGGAAGGAGTTGGATAACACATCTCAAGCTATAGGAAGGGTCTCAGGATTGGAATGGGAAGAAGTTTGATATCACATCTCATGCCATAGTATGGGTCTCAGGTTTGGTAGAAGCATTGGGATATCACATCTCATGCTATCGGAAGCGTATCAGTATTGGATTTGGAAGGAGTTGGATATCCCATCATGCTATAGGAAGGGTCTCAGGTTGGAATGGGAAGGAGTTGGATATCACATCTCATGTTATAGGAAGGGTCTCAGGATTGGAATGGGAAGGACTTGGATATCATATCTCATGCTATGGGAAGGCTCTCAGGTTTGGAAGGGGAAGGAGTTGGATATCACATCTCAAGCTATAGGAAGGGTCTCAGGTTTGGTATTAGAAGCATTGAGATATCACATCTCATGCTATAGGAAGGGTCTCAGGATTGGAATGGGAAGGAGTTGGATATCACATCTCAAGCTATAGGAAGAGTCTCAGGTTTGGTATAAGCATTGAGATATCACATCTCATGCTATAGGAAGGGTCTCAGAATTGGAATGGGAAGGAGTTGGATATCACATCTCATGTTATAGGAAAGATCTCAGGTTTGGTATTAGAAGCATTGAGACATCAAATCTCATGTTATAGGAAGGGTCTCAGGATTGGAATGGGAAGAAGTTGGATATCACATCTCATGCTATAGGAAGGGTCTCAGGTTTGGTATAAGCATTGAGATATCACATCTCATGCTATAGGAAGGGTCTCAGGATTGGAATGGGAAGGAGTTGTATATGACATCTCATGCCATAGGAAGGGTCTCAGGTTTGGTATAAGCATTGAGATATCACATCACATGCTATAGGAAGGGTCTCGGGATTGGAATGGGAAGGACTTGGATATCACGTCTCATGCTATAGGCAGGGTCTCAGGTTTGGAAAGGGAAGGAGTTGGATATCACATTTCATGTTAGAGGTAGGATCTCAGGTTTGGTATTAGAGGCATTGAGATATCACATCTCATGCTATCAGAAGGGTCTCAGGATTGGAATGGGAAGGAGTTGGATATCACATCTCATGCTAAAGGGAGGGTCTCAGGTTTGGAAAGGGAAGGATTTGGATATCACATCTCATGTTATAGGAAGGATCTCAGGTTTGGTATTAGAAGCATTGAGATATCACATCTCATGCTATCGGAAGTATCTCAGGTTTGGTATTAGAGGCATTGAGATATCACATCTCATGCTATCATAAGAGTCTCAGGATTGGAATGGGAAGGAGTTGGATAGCACATCTCATGCTATAGGAAGTGTCTCAGGATTGGAATGGGAAGGATTTGGATATCACATCTCATGCTATAGGGAGGGTCTCAAGTTTGATATTAGAAGCATTGAGATATCACATCTCATGATATCGGAAGGGTCTCAGGATTGGAATGGGAAGGAGTTGGATATCACATCTCATGATAAAGGAAGGGTCTAAGGTTTGGTATTAGAAGCATTGAGATATCACTTCTCATGCTATAGGAAGGGTCTCAGGATTGGAATGGGAAGGACTTGGATATCACATCCCATGCTATAGGGAGGGTCTCAAGTTTGATATTAGAAGCATTGAGATATCACATCTCATGATATCGGAAGGGTCTCAGGATTGGAATGGGAAGGATTTGGATATCACATCTCATGTTATAGGACGGGTCTCAGGATTGGAATGGGAAGGAGTTTGATATCACATCTCATGCCATAGTATGGGTCTCAGGTTTGGTAGAAGCATTGGGATATCACATCTCATGCCATCGGAAGGGTATCAGTATTGGATTTGGAAGGAGTTGGATATCCCATCTCATGCTAAAGGAAGGGTCTCAGGTTGGAATGGGAAGGAGTTGGATATCACATCTCATGTTATAGGAAGGGTCTCAAGATTGGAATGGGAAGGAGTTGGATATCACATCTCAAGCTATAGGAAGGGTCTCAGGATTGGAATGGGAAGGAGTTTGATATCACATCTCATGCCATAGTATGGGTCTCAGGTTTGGTAGAAGCATTGGGATATCACATCTCATGCTATCAGAAGGGTATCAGTATTGGATTTGGAAGGAGTTGGATATCCCATCTCATGTTATAGGAAGGGTCTCAGGATTGGAATGGGAAGGACTTGGATATCATATCTCATGCTATAGGAAGGGTCTCATAATTGGAATGGGAAGGAGTTGGATATCACATCTCATGTTATAGGAAAGATCTCAGGTTTGGTATTAGAAGCATTGAGACATCACATCTCATGTTATAGGAAGGGTCTCAGGATTGGAATGGGAAGAAGTTGGATATCACATCTCATGCTATAGGAAGGGTCTCAGGTTTGGTATAAGCATTGAGATATCACATCTCATGCTATAGGAAGGGTCTCAGGATTGGAATGGGAAGAAGTTGGATATCACATCTCATGCTATAGGAAGCATCTCAGATTTGGTATTAGAAGCATTGAGATATCACATCTCATGCTATCGGAAGGGTCTCAGGATTGGAATGGGAAGGAGTTGTATATGACATCTCATGCCGTAGGAAGGGTCTCAGGTTTGGTATAAGCATTGAGATACCACATCTTTGCAATCGAAAGGGTCTCAGGATTGGAATGGGAAGGAGTTGGATATCCCATCTCATGTTATAGGAAGAGTCTCAGGTTTGGTATTAGAAGCATTGAGATATCACATCTCATGCTATAGGAAGTGTCTCAGGATTGGAATGGGAAGGACTTGGATATCACATATGCTATAGGGAGGGTCTCAAGTTTGATATTAGAAGCATTGAGATATCACATCTCATGCTATAGGAAGGGTCTCAGGATTGGAATGGGAAGGATTGGATATCACATCTCATGCTATAGGAAGGGTCTCAGGTTTGTTATAAGCAGTGAGATACATCTCATGCTATAGGAAGTGTCTCAGGATTGGAATGGGAAGGAGTTGGATATCACATCTCATGCTATAGGAAGGGTCTCAGGTTTGGTAGCATTGAGATATCACATCTCATGCTATAGGAAGGGTCTCAGGATTGGAATGGGAAGAAGTTGGATATCACATCTCATGCTATAGGAAGGATCTCAGATTTGGTATTAGAAGCATTGAGATATCAAGTCTCATGGTATAGGAAGGGTCTCAGAATTGGAATGGGAAGGAGTTGGATATCACATCTCAAGCTATAGGAAGGGTCTCAGGATTGGAATGGGAAGGAGTTTGATATCACATCTCATGCCATAGTATGGGTCTCAGGTTTGGTAGAAGCATTGGGATATCACATCTCATGCTATCGGAAGGGTATCAGTATTGGATTTGGAAGGAGTTGGATATCCCATCTCATGCTATAGGAAGGGTCTCAGGTTGGAATGGGAAGGAGTTGGATATCACATCTCATGTTATAGGAAGGGTCTCAGGATTGGAATGGAAAGGACTTGGATATCATATCTCATGCTATAGGAAGGGTCTCAGAATTGGAATGGGAAGGAGTTGGATATCATCTCATGTTATAGGAAAGATCTCAGGTTTGGTATTAGAAGCATTGAGACATCACATCTCATGTTATAGGAAGGGTCTCAGGATTGGAATGGGAAGAAGTTGGATATCACATCTCATGCTATAGGAAGGGTCTCAGGTTTGGTATAAGCATTGAGATATCACATCTCATGCTATAGGAAGGGTCTCAGGATTGGAATGGGAAGAAGTTGGATATCACATCTCATGCTATAGGAAGGATCTGAGGTTTGGTATTAGAAGCATTGATATATCACATCTCATGCTATAGGAAGGGTCTCAGGATTGGAATGGGTAGGAGTTGGATATTACATTCTTGCTATAGGAAGGGTCTCATGTTTGGAATGGGAAGGAGTTGGATATCACATATGCTATAGGAAGGATCTCAGGTTTGGTATTAGAAGCATTGAGATATCACATCTCATGCTATCGGAAGGGTCTCAGGATTGGAATGGGAATGATTTGGATATCACATCTCATGTTATAGGAAGGGTCTCAGGTTTGGTATAAGCATTGAGATATCACATCTTTGCTATCGGAAGTGGCTCAGGATTGGAATGGGAAGAAGTTGGATATCCCATCTCATGTTATAGGACGGGTCTCTGGTTTGGTATTAGAATCATTGAGATATCACATCGCATGCTGTAGGAAGGGTCTAAGGATTGGAATGGGATGGACTTGGACATCACATCTCATGCTATAGGTAGGCTCTCAGGTTTGGTATAAGCATTGAGATATCACATCTCATGGTATAGGAAGGGTCTCAGGATTGGAATGGGACGGATTTGGATATCAATTCTCATGCTATAGGAAGGGTCTCAGGTTTGGTATACGCATGGAGATATCACTTCTCATGCTATAGGAAGGGTCTCAGGATTGGAATGGGAAGGAGTTGGATATCACATCTCATGCTATAGGAAGGGTCTCTGATTTGGTATAAGCATTGAGATATCACATCTCATGCTATAGGAAGGGTCTCAGGATTGGAATGGGAAGGAGTTGTATATGACATCTCAGGCTATAGGAAGGGTCTCAGGTTTGGTATAAGCATTGAGATATCACATCTCTGCTATCGGAAGGGTCTCAGGATTGGAATGGGAAGGACTTGGATGTCACATCTCATGCTATAGGGAGGGTCTCAAGTTTGATATTAGAAGCATTGAGATAACAAATCTCATGATATCGGAAGGGTCTCAGGATTGGAATGGGAAGGAGTTGGATATCACATCTCATGATATAGGAAGGGTCTAAGGTTTGGAAGGGGAAGGATTTGGATATCACATCTCATGTTATAGGACGGGTCTCAGGTTTGGTATTAGAAGCATTGAGATATCAAGTCTCATGGTATAGGAAGGGTCTCAGAATTGGAATGGGAAGGAGTTGGATAACACATCTCAAGCTATAGGAAGGGTCTCAGGATTGGAATGGGAAGAAGTTTGATATCACATCTCATGCCATAGTATGGGTCTCAGGTTTGGTAGAAGCATTGGGATATCACATCTCATGCTATCGGAAGGGTATCAGTATTGGATTTGGAAGGAGTTGGATATCCCATCATGCTATAGGAAGGGTCTCAGGTTGGAATGGGAAGGAGTTGGATATCACATCTCATGTTATAGGAAGGGTCTCAGGATTGGAATGGGAAGGACTTGGATATCATATCTCATGCTATGGGAAGGCTCCCAGGTTTGGAAGGGGAAGGAGTTGGATATCACATCTCAAGCTATAGGAAGGGTCTCAGGTTTGGTATTAGAAGCATTGAGATATCACATCTCATGCTATAGGAAGGGTCTCAGGATTGGAATGGGAAGGAGTTGGATATCACATCTCAAGCTATAGGAAGAGTCTCAGGTTTGGTATAAGCATTGAGATATCACATCTTATGCTATAGGAAGGGTCTCAGAATTGGAATGGGAAGGAGTTGGATATCACATCTCATGTTATAGGAAAGATCTCAGGTTTGGTATTAGAAGCATTGAGACATCAAATCTCATGCT
The DNA here is from genome assembly GCF_040938575.1 of Ambystoma mexicanum. NCBI lineage: Eukaryota > Metazoa > Chordata > Amphibia > Caudata > Ambystomatidae > Ambystoma > Ambystoma mexicanum. The sequence continues at coordinate 180,972 of NW_027182448.1, forward strand.
ATAGGAAGGGTCTCAGGATTGGAATGGGAAGGAGTTGTATATGACATCTCATGCCATAGGAAGGGTCTCAGGTTTGGTATAAGCATTGAGATATCACATCACATGCTATAGGAAGGGTCTCGGGATTGGAATGGGAAGGACTTGGATATCACATCTCATGCTATAGGCAGGGTCTCAGGTTTGGAAAGGGAAGGAGTTGGATATCACATTTCATGTTAGAGGTAGGTTCTCAGGTTTGGTATTAGAGACATTGAGATATCACATCTCATGCTATCAGAAGGGTCTCAGGATTGGACTGGGAAGGAGTTGGATATCACATCTCATGTTATAGGAAAGATCTCAGGTTTGGTATTAGAAGCATTGAGACATCACATCTCATGTTATAGGAAGGGTCGCAGGATTGGAATGGGAAGAAGTTGGATATCACATCTCATGCTATAGAAAGGGTCTCAGGTTTGGTATAAGCATTGAGATATCACATCTCATGCTATAGGAAGGGTCTCAGGATTGGAATGGGAAGAAGTTGGATATCACATCTCATGCTATAGGAAGCATCTCAGATTTGGTATTAGAAGCATTGAGATATCACATCTCATGCTATCGGAAGGGTCTCAGGATTGGAATGGGAAGGAGTTGTATATGACATCTCATGCCGTAGGAAGGGTCTCAGGTTTGGTATAAGCATTGAGATATCACATCTTTGCAATCGAAAAGGTCTCAGGATTGGAATGGGAAGGAGTTGGATATCCCATCTCATGTTATAGGAAGAGTCTCAGGTTTGGTATTAGAAGCATTGAGATATCACATCTCATGCTATAGGAAGTGTCTCAGGATTGGAATGGGAAGGACTTGGATATCACATATGCTATAGGGAGGGTCTCAAGTTTGATATTAGAAGCATTGAGATATCACATCTCATGCTATAGGAAGGGTCTCAGGATTGGAATGGGAAGGATTGGATATCACATCTCATGCTATAGGAAGGGTCTCAGGTTTGTTATAAGCAGTGAGATACATCTCATGCTATAGGAAGTGTCTCAGGATTGGAATGGGAAGGAGTTGGATATCACATCTCATGCTATAGGAAGGGTCTCAGGTTTGGTATAAGCATTGAGATATCACATCTCATGCTATAGGAAGGGTCTCAGGATTGGAATGGGAAGGAGTTGTATATGACATCTCATGCCGTAGGAAGGGTCTTAGGTTTGGTATACGCATTGAGATATCACATCTTTGCAATCGACAGGGTCTCAGGATTGGAATGGGAAGGAGTTGGATATCCCATCTCATGTTATAGGAAGAGTCTCAGGTTTGGTATTAGAAGCATTGAGATATCACATCTCATGCTATAGGAAGTGTCTCAGGATTGGAATGGGAAGGAGTTGGATATCACATCTCATGCTATAGGAAGGGTCTCAGGTTTGGTAGCATTGAGATATCACATCTCATGCTATAGGAAGGGTCTCAGGATTGGAATGGGAAGAAGTTGGATATCACATCTCATGCTATAGGAAGGATCTCAGATTTGGTATTAGAAGCATTGAGATATCAAGTCTCATGGTATAGGAAGGGTCTCAGAATTGGAATGGGAAGGAGTTGGATATCATATCTCAAGCTATAGGAAGGGTCTCAGGATTGGAATGGGAAGGAGTTTGATATCACATCTAATGCCATAGTATGGGTCTCAGGTTTGGTAGAAGCATTGGGATATCACATCTCATGCTATCGGAAGGGTATCAGTATTGGATTTGGAAGGAGTTGGATATCCCATCTCATGCTATAGGAAGGGTCTCAGGTTGGAATGGGAAGGAGTTGGATATCACATCTCATGTTATAGGAAGGGTCTCAGGATTGGAATGGGAAGGACTTGGATATCATATCTCATGCTATAGGAAGGGTCTCAGAATTGGAATGGGAAGGAGTTGGATATCATCTCATGTTATAGGAAAGATCTCAGGTTTGGTATTAGAAGCATTGAGACATCACATCTCATGTTATAGGAAGGGTCTCAGGATTGGAATGGGAAGAAGTTGGATATCACATCTCATGCTATAGGAAGGGTCTCAGGTTTGGTATAAGCATTGAGATATCACATCTCATGCTATAGGAAGGGTCTCAGGAATGGAATGGGAAGAAGTTGGATATCACATCTCTTGATATAGGAAGGATCTCAGGTTTGGTATTAGAAGCATTGATATATCACATCTCATGCTATAGGAAGGGTCTCAGGATTGGAATGGGTAGGAGTTGGATATTACATTCTTGCTATAGGAAGGGTCTCATGTTTGGAATGGGAAGGAGTTGGATATCACATATGCTATAGGAAGGATCTCAGGTTTGGTATTAGAAGCATTGAGATATCACATCTCATGCTATCGGAAGGGTCTCAGGATTGGAATGGGAATGATTTGGATATCACATCTCATGTTATAGGAAGGGTCTCAGGTTTGGTATAAGCATTGAGATATCACATCTTTGCTATCGGAAGTGGCTCAGGATTGGAATGGGAAGAAGTTGGATATCCCATCTCATGTTATAGGACGGGTCTCTGGTTTGATATTAGAATCATTGAGATATCAAATCGCATGCTGTAGGAAGGGTCTAAGGATTGGAATGGGATGGACTTGGACATCACATCTCATGCTATAGGTAGGCTCTCAGGTTTGGTATAAGCATTGAGATATCACATCTCATGGTATAGGAAGGGTCTCAGGATTGGAATGGGACGGATTTGGATATCACATCTCATGCTATAGGAAGGGTCTCAGGTTTGGTATACGCATGGAGATATCACTTCTCATGCTATAGGAAGGGTCTCAGGATTGGAATGGGAAGGAGTTGGATATCACATCTCATGCTATAGGAAGGGTCTCTGATTTGGTATAAGCATTGAGATATCACATCTCATGCTATAGGAAGGGTCTCAGGATTGTAATGGGAAGGAGTTGTATATGACATCTCAGGCTATAGGAAGGGTCTCAGGTTTGGTATAAGCATTGAGATATCACATCTCTGCTATCGGAAGGGTCTCAGGATTGGAATGGGAAGGACTTGGATGTCACATCTCATGCTATAGGGAGGGTCTCAAGTTTGATATTAGAAGCATTGAGATAACAAATCTCATGATATCGGAAGGGTCTCAGGATTGGAATGGGAAGGAGTTGGATATCACATCTCATGATATAGGACGGGTCTCAGGATTGGAATGGGAAGGAGTTTGATATCACATCTCATGCCATAGTATGGGTCTCAGGTTTGGTAGAAGCATTGGGATATCACATCTCATGCCATCGGAAGGGTATCAGTATTGGATTTGGAAGGAGTTGGATATCCCATCTCATGCTAAAGGAAGGGTCTCAGGTTGGAATGGGAAGGAGTTGGATATCCCATCTCATGTTATAGGAAGGGTCTCAGGATTGGAATGGGAAGGAGTTGTATATGACATCTCAGGCTATAGGAAGGGTCTCAGGTTTGGTATAAGCATTGAGATATCACATCTCTGCTATCGGAAGGGTCTCAGGATTGGAATGGGAAGGACTTGGATGTCACATCTCATGCTATAGGGAGGGTCTCAAGTTTGATATTAGAAGCATTGAGATAACAAATCTCATGATATCGGAAGGGTCTCAGGATTGGAATGGGAAGGAGTTGGATATCACATCTCATGATATAGGAAGGGTCTAAGGTTTGGAAGGGGAAGGATTTGGATATCACATCTCATGTTATAGGACGGGTCTCAGGTTTGGTATTAGAAGCATTGAGATATCAAGTCTCATGGTATAGGAAGGGTCTCAGAATTGGAATGGGAAGGAGTTGGATAACACATCTCAAGCTATAGGAAGGGTCTCAGGATTGGAATGGGAAGAAGTTTGATATCACATCTCATGCCATAGTATGGGTCTCAGGTTTGGTAGAAGCATTGGGATATCACATCTCATGCTATCGGAAGGGTATCAGTATTGGATTTGGAAGGAGTTGGATATCCCATCATGCTATAGGAAGGGTCTCAGGTTGGAATGGGAAGGAGTTGGATATCACATCTCATGTTATAGGAAGGGTCTCAGGATTGGAATGGGAAGGACTTGGATATCATATCTCATGCTATGGGAAGGCTCCCAGGTTTGGAAGGGGAAGGAGTTGGATATCACATCTCAAGCTATAGGAAGGGTCTCAGGTTTGGTATTAGAAGCATTGAGATATCACATCTCATGCTATAGGAAGGGTCTCAGGATTGGAATGGGAAGGAGTTGGATATCACATCTCAAGCTATAGGAAGAGTCTCAGGTTTGGTATAAGCATTGAGATATCACATCTTATGCTATAGGAAGGGTCTCAGAATTGGAATGGGAAGGAGTTGGATATCACATCTCATGTTATAGGAAAGATCTCAGGTTTGGTATTAGAAGCATTGAGACATCAAATCTCATGCTATAGGAAGGGTCTCAGGATTGGAATGGGAAGGAGTTGTATATGACATCTCATGCCATAGGAAGGGTCTCAGGTTTGGTATAAGCATTGAGATATCACATCACATGCTATAGGAAGGGTCTCGGGATTGGAATGGGAAGGACTTGGATATCACATCTCATGCTATAGGCAGGGTCTCAGGTTTGGAAAGGGAAGGAGTTGGATATCACATTTCATGTTAGAGGTAGGTTCTCAGGTTTGGTATTAGAGACATTGAGATATCACATCTCATGCTATCAGAAGGGTCTCAGGATTGGACTGGGAAGGAGTTGGATATCACATCTCATGTTATAGGAAAGATCTCAGGTTTGGTATTAGAAGCATTGAGACATCACATCTCATGTTATAGGAAGGGTCGCAGGATTGGAATGGGAAGAAGTTGGATATCACATCTCATGCTATAGAAAGGGTCTCAGGTTTGGTATAAGCATTGAGATATCACATCTCATGCTATAGGAAGGGTCTCAGGATTGGAATGGGAAGAAGTTGGATATCACATCTCATGCTATAGGAAGCATCTCAGATTTGGTATTAGAAGCATTGAGATATCACATCTCATGCTATCGGAAGGGTCTCAGGATTGGAATGGGAAGGAGTTGTATATGACATCTCATGCCGTAGGAAGGGTCTCAGGTTTGGTATAAGCATTGAGATATCACATCTTTGCAATCGAAAAGGTCTCAGGATTGGAATGGGAAGGAGTTGGATATCCCATCTCATGTTATAGGAAGAGTCTCAGGTTTGGTATTAGAAGCATTGAGATATCACATCTCATGCTATAGGAAGTGTCTCAGGATTGGAATGGGAAGGACTTGGATATCACATATGCTATAGGGAGGGTCTCAAGTTTGATATTAGAAGCATTGAGATATCACATCTCATGCTATAGGAAGGGTCTCAGGATTGGAATGGGAAGGATTGGATATCACATCTCATGCTATAGGAAGGGTCTCAGGTTTGTTATAAGCAGTGAGATACATCTCATGCTATAGGAAGTGTCTCAGGATTGGAATGGGAAGGAGTTGGATATCACATCTCATGCTATAGGAAGGGTCTCAGGTTTGGTATAAGCATTGAGATATCACATCTCATGCTATAGGAAGGGTCTCAGGATTGGAATGGGAAGGAGTTGTATATGACATCTCATGCCGTAGGAAGGGTCTTAGGTTTGGTATACGCATTGAGATATCACATCTTTGCAATCGACAGGGTCTCAGGATTGGAATGGGAAGGAGTTGGATATCCCATCTCATGTTATAGGAAGAGTCTCAGGTTTGGTATTAGAAGCATTGAGATATCACATCTCATGCTATAGGAAGTGTCTCAGGATTGGAATGGGAAGGAGTTGGATATCACATCTCATGCTATAGGAAGGGTCTCAGGTTTGGTAGCATTGAGATATCACATCTCATGCTATAGGAAGGGTCTCAGGATTGGAATGGGAAGAAGTTGGATATCACATCTCATGCTATAGGAAGGATCTCAGATTTGGTATTAGAAGCATTGAGATATCAAGTCTCATGGTATAGGAAGGGTCTCAGAATTGGAATGGGAAGGAGTTGGATATCATATCTCAAGCTATAGGAAGGGTCTCAGGATTGGAATGGGAAGGAGTTTGATATCACATCTAATGCCATAGTATGGGTCTCAGGTTTGGTAGAAGCATTGGGATATCACATCTCATGCTATCGGAAGGGTATCAGTATTGGATTTGGAAGGAGTTGGATATCCCATCTCATGCTATAGGAAGGGTCTCAGGTTGGAATGGGAAGGAGTTGGATATCACATCTCATGTTATAGGAAGGGTCTCAGGATTGGAATGGGAAGGACTTGGATATCATATCTCATGCTATAGGAAGGGTCTCAGAATTGGAATGGGAAGGAGTTGGATATCATCTCATGTTATAGGAAAGATCTCAGGTTTGGTATTAGAAGCATTGAGACATCACATCTCATGTTATAGGAAGGGTCTCAGGATTGGAATGGGAAGAAGTTGGATATCACATCTCATGCTATAGGAAGGGTCTCAGGTTTGGTATAAGCATTGAGATATCACATCTCATGCTATAGGAAGGGTCTCAGGAATGGAATGGGAAGAAGTTGGATATCACATCTCTTGCTATAGGAAGGATCTCAGGTTTGGTATTAGAAGCATTGATATATCACATCTCATGCTATAGGAAGGGTCTCAGGATTGGAATGGGTAGGAGTTGGATATTACATTCTTGCTATAGGAAGGGTCTCATGTTTGGAATGGGAAGGAGTTGGATATCACATATGCTATAGGAAGGATCTCAGGTTTGGTATTAGAAGCATTGAGATATCACATCTCATGCTATCGGAAGGGTCTCAGGATTGGAATGGGAATGATTTGGGTATCACATCTCATGTTATAGGAAGGGTCTCAGGTTTGGTATAAGCATTGAGATATCACATCTTTGCTATCGGAAGTGGCTCAGGATTGGAATGGGAAGAAGTTGGATATCCCATCTCATGTTATAGGACGGGTCTCTGGTTTGATATTAGAATCATTGAGATATCAAATCGCATGCTGTAGGAAGGGTCTAAGGATTGGAATGGGATGGACTTGGACATCACATCTCATGCTATAGGTAGGCTCTCAGGTTTGGTATAAGCATTGAGATATCACATCTCATGGTATAGGAAGGGTCTCAGGATTGGAATGGGACGGATTTGGATATCACATCTCATGCTATAGGAAGGGTCTCAGGTTTGGTATACGCATGGAGATATCACTTCTCATGCTATAGGAAGGGTCTCAGGATTGGAATGGGAAGGAGTTGGATATCACATCTCATGCTATAGGAAGGGTCTCTGATTTGGTATAAGCATTGAGATATCACATCTCATGCTATAGGAAGGGTCTCAGGATTGTAATGGGAAGGAGTTGTATATGACATCTCAGGCTATAGGAAGGGTCTCAGGTTTGGTATAAGCATTGAGATATCACATCTCTGCTATCGGAAGGGTCTCAGGATTGGAATGGGAAGGACTTGGATGTCACATCTCATGCTATAGGGAGGGTCTCAAGTTTGATATTAGAAGCATTGAGATAACAAATCTCATGATATTGGAAGGGTCTCAGGATTGGAATGGGAAGGAGTTGGATATCACATCTCATGATATAGGACGGGTCTCAGGATTGGAATGGGAAGGAGTTTGATATCACATCTCATGCCATAGTATGGGTCTCAGGTTTGGTAGAAGCATTGGGATATCACATCTCATGCCATCGGAAGGGTATCAGTATTGGATTTGGAAGGAGTTGGATATCCCATCTCATGCTAAAGGAAGGGTCTCAGGTTGGAATGGGAAGGAGTTGGATATCCCATCTCATGTTATAGGAAGGGTCTCAGGATTGGAATGGGAAGGAGTTGGATATCACATCTCAAGCTATAGGAAGGGTCTCAGGATTGGAATGGGAAGGAGTTTGATATCACATCTCATGCCATAGTATGGGTCTCAGGTTTGGTAGAAGCATTGGGATATCACATCTCATGCTATCAGAAGGGTATCAGTATTGGATTTGGAAGGAGTTGGATATCCCATCTCATGTTATAGGAAGGGTCTCAGGATTGGAATGGGAAGGACTTGGATATCATATCTCATGCTATAGGAAGGGTCTCATAATTGGAATGGGAAGGAGTTGGATATCACATCTCATGTTATAGGAAAGATCTCAGGTTTGGTATTAGAAGCATTGAGACATCACATCTCATGTTATAGGAAGGGTCTCAGGATTGGAATGGGAAGAAGTTGGATATCACATCTCATGCTATAGGAAGGGTCTCAGGTTTGGTATAAGCATTGAGATATCACATCTCATGCTATAGGAAGGGTCTCAGGATTGGAATGGGAAGAAGTTGGATATCACATCTCATGCTATAGGAAGCATCTCAGATTTGGTATTAGAAGCATTGAGATATCACATCTCATGCTATCGGAAGGGTCTCAGGATTGGAATGGGAAGGAGTTGTATATGACATCTCATGCCGTAGGAAGGGTCTCAGGTTTGGTATAAGCATTGAGATATCACATCTTTGCAATCGAAAGGGTCTCAGGATTGGAATGGGAAGGAGTTGGATATCCCATCTCATGTTATAGGAAGAGTCTCAGGTTTGGTATTAGAAGCATTGAGATATCACATCTCATGCTATAGGAAGTGTCTCAGGATTGGAATGGGAAGGACTTGGATATCACATATGCTATAGGGAGGGTCTCAAGTTTGATATTAGAAGCATTGAGATATCACATCTCATGCTATAGGAAGGGTCTCAGGATTGGAATGGGAAGGATTGGATATCACATCTCATGCTATAGGAAGGGTCTCAGGGTTGTTATAAGCAGTGAGATACATCTCATGCTATAGGAAGTGTCTCAGGATTGGAATGGGAAGGAGTTGGATATCACATCTCATGCTATAGGAAGGGTCTCAGGTTTGGTAGCATTGAGATATCACATCTCATGCTATAGGAAGGGTCTCAGGATTGGAATGGGAAGAAGTTGGATATCACATCTCATGCTATAGGAAGGATCTCAGATTTGGTATTAGAAGCATTGAGATATCAAGTCTCATGGTATAGGAAGGGTCTCAGAATTGGAATGGGAAGGAGTTGGATATCACATCTCAAGCTATAGGAAGGGTCTCAGGATTGGAATGGGAAGGAGTTTGATATCACATCTCATGCCATAGTATGGGTCTCAGGTTTGGTAGAAGCATTGGGATATCACATCTCATGCTATCGGAAGGGTATCAGTATTGGATTTGGAAGGAGTTGGATATCCCATCTCATGCTATAGGAAGGGTCTCAGGTTGGAATGGGAAGGAGTTGGATATCACATCTCATGTTATAGGAAGGGTCTCAGTATTGGAATGGGAAGGACTTGGATATCATATCTCATGCTATAGGAAGGGTCTCAGAATTGGAATGGGAAGGAGTTGGATATCATCTCATGTTATAGGAAAGATCTCAGGTTTGGTATTAGAAGCATTGAGACATCACATCTCATGTTATAGGAAGGGTCTCAGGATTGGAATGGGAAGAAGTTGGATATCACATCTCATGCTATAGGAAGGGTCTCAGGTTTGGTATAAGCATTGAGATATCACATCTCATGCTATAGGAAGGGTCTCAGGATTGGAATGGGAAGAAGTTGGATATCACATCTCATGCTATAGGAAGGATCTCAGGTTTGGTATTAGAAGCATTTATATATCACATCTCATGCTATAGGAAGGGTCTCAGGTTTGGAATGGGTAGGAGTTGGATATTACATTCTTGCTATAGGAAGGGTCTCATGTTTGGAATGGGAAGGAGTTGGATATCACATATGCTATAGGAAGGATCTCAGGTTTGGTATTAGAAGCATTGAGATATCACATCTCATGCTATCGGAAGGGTCTCAGGATTGGAATGGGAATGATTTGGATATCACATCTCATGTTATAGGAAGGGTGTCAGGTTTGGTATAAGCATTGAGATATCACATCTTTGCTATCGGAAGTGGCTCAGGATTGGAATGGGAAGAAGTTGGATATCCCATCTCATGTTATAGGACGGGTCTCTGGTTTGGTATTAGAATCATTGAGATATCACATCGCATGCTGTAGGAAGGGTCTAAGGATTGGAATGGGATGGACTTGGACATCACATCTCATGCTATAGGTAGGCTCTCAGGTTTGGTATAAGCATTGAGATATCACATCTCATGGTATAGGAAGGGTCTCAGGATTGGAATGGGACGGATTTGGATATCAATTCTCATGCTATAGGAAGGGTCTCAGGTTTGGTATACGCATGGAGATATCACTTCTCATGCTATAGGAAGGGTCTCAGGATTGGAATGGGAAGGAGTTGGATATCACATCTCATGCTATAGGAAGGGTCTCTGATTTGGTATAAGCATTGAGATATCACATCTCATGCTATAGGAAGGGTCTCAGGATTGGAATGGGAAGGAGTTGTATATGACATCTCAGGCTATAGGAAGGGTCTCAGGTTTGGTATAAGCATTGAGATATCACATCTCTGCTATCGGAAGGGTCTCAGGATTGGAATGGGAAGGACTTGGATGTCACATCTCATGCTATAGGGAGGGTCTCAAGTTTGATATTAGAAGCATTGAGATAACAAATCTCATGATATCGGAAGGGTCTCAGGATTGGAATGGGAAGGAGTTGGATATCACATCTCATGTTATAGGACGGGTCTCAGGTTTGGTATTAGAAGCATTGAGATATCAAGTCTCATGGTATAGGAAGGGTCTCAGAATTGGAATGGGAAGGAGTTGGATAACACATCTCAAGCTATAGGAAGGGTCTCAGGTTTGGTATAAGCATTGAGATATCACATCTTTGCTATCGGAAGTGGCTCAGGATTGGAATGGGAAGAAGTTGGATATCCCATCTCATGTTATAGGACGGGTCTCTGGTTTGGTATTAGAATCATTGAGATATCACATCGCATGCTGTAGGAAGGGTCTAAGGATTGGAATGGGATGGACTTGGACATCACATCTCATGCTATAGGTAGGCTCTCAGGTTTGGTATAAGCATTGAGATATCACATCTCATGGTATAGGAAGGGTCTCAGGATTGGAATGGTACGGATTTGGATATCACATCTCATGCTATAGGAAGGGTCTCAGGTTTGGTATACGCATGGAGATATCACTTCTCATGCTATAGGAAGGGTCTCAGGATTGGAATGGGAAGGAGTTGGATATCACATCTCATGCTATAGGAAGGGTCTCTGATTTGGTATAAGCATTGAGATATCACATCTCATGCTATAGGAAGGGTCTCAGGATTGGAATGGGAAGGAGTTGTATATGACATCTCAGGCTATAGGAAGGGTCTCAGGTTTGGTATAAGCATTGAGATATCACATCTCTGCTATCGGAAGGGTCTCAGGATTGGAATGGGAAGGACTTGGATGTCACATCTCATGCTATAGGGAGGGTCTCAAGTTTGATATTAGAAGCATTGAGATAACAAATCTCATGATATCGGAAGGGTCTCAGGATTGGAATGGGAAGGAGTTGGATATCACATCTCATGATATAGGAAGGGTCTAAGGTTTGGAAGGGGAAGGATTTGGATATCACATCTCATGTTATAGGACGGGTCTCAGGTTTGGTATTAGAAGCATTGAGATATCAAGTCTCATGGTATAGGAAGGGTCTCAGAATTGGAATGGGAAGGAGTTGGATAACACATCTCAAGCTATAGGAAGGGTCTCAGGATTGGAATGGGAAGAAGTTTGATATCACATCTCATGCCATAGTATGGGTCTCAGGTTTGGTAGAAGCATTGGGATATCACATCTCATGCTATCGGAAGGGTATCAGTATTGGATTTGGAAGGAGTTGGATATCCCATCATGCTATAGGAAGGGTCTCAGGTTGGAATGGGAAGGAGTTGGATATCACATCTCATGTTATAGGAAGGGTCTCATGATTGGAATGGGAAGGACTTGGATATCATATCTCATGCTATGGGAAGGCTCTCAGGTTTGGAAGGGGAAGGAGTTGGATATCACATCTCAAGCTATAGGAAGGGTCTCAGGTTTGGTATTAGAAGCATTGAGATATCACATCTCATGCTATAGGAAGGGTCTCAGGTTTGGAATGGGAAGGAGTTGGATATCACATCTCAAGCTATAGGAAGAGTCTCAGGTTTGGTATAAGCATTGAGATATCACATCTCATGCTATAGGAAGGGTCTCAGAATTGGAATGGGAAGGAGTTGGATATCACATCTCATGTTATAGGAAAGATCTCAGGTTTGGTATTAGAAGCATTGAGACATCAAATCTCATGTTATAGGAAGGGTCTCAGGATTGGAATGGGAAGAAGTTGGATATCACATCTCATGCTATAGGAAGGGTCTCAGGTTTGGTATAAGCATTGAGATATCACATCTCATGCTATAGGAAGGGTCTCAGGATAGGAATGGGAAGGAGTTGTATATGACATCTCATGCCATAGGAAGGGTCTCAGGTTTGGTATAAGCATTGAGATATCACATCACATGCTATAGGAAGGGTCTCGGGATTGGAATGGGAAGGACTTGGATATCACATCTCATGCTATAGGCAGGGTCTCAGGTTTGGAAAGGGAAGGAGTTGGATATCACATTTCATGTTAGAGGTAGGATCTCAGGTTTGGTATTAGAGGCATTGAGATATCACATCTCATGCTATCAGAAGGGTCTCAGGATTGGATTGGGTAGGAGTTGGATATTACGTTCTTGCTATAGGAAGGGTCTCATGTTTGGAATGGGAAGGAGTTGGATATCACATATGCTATAGGAAGGATCTCAGGTTTGGTATTAGAAGCATTGAGATATCACATCTCATGCTATCGGAAGGGTCTCAGGATTGGAATGGGAATGATTTGGATATCACATCTCATGTTATAGGAAGGGTCTCAGGTTTGGTATAAGCATTGAGATATCACATCTTTGTAATCGGAAGTGGCTCAGGATTGGAATGGGAAGAAGTTGGATATCCCATCTCATGTTATAGGACGGGTCTCTGGTTTGGTATTAGAATCATTGAGATATCACATCGCATGCTGTAGGAAGGGTCTAAGGATTGGAATGGGATGGACTTGGACATCACATCTCATGCTATAGGTAGGCTCTCAAGTTTGGTAGAAGCATTGAGATATCACATCTCATGGTATAGGAAGGGTCTCAGGATTGGAATGGGACGGATTTGGATATCACATCTCATGCTATAGGAAGGGTCTCAGGTTTGGTATACGCATGGAGATATCACTTCTCATGCTATAGGAAGGGTCTCAGGATTGGAATGGGAAGGAGTTGGATATCACATCTCATGCTATAGGAAGGGTCTCTGATTTGGTATAAGCATTGAGATATCACATCTCATGCTATAGGAAGGGTCTCAGGATTGGAATGGGAAGGAGTTGTATATGACATCTCAGGCTATAGGAAGGGTCTCAGGTTTGGTATAAGCATTGAGATATCACATCTCTGCTATCGGAAGGGTCTCAGGATTGGAATGGGAAGGACTTGGATGTCACATCTCATGCTATAGGGAGGGTCTCAAGTTTGATATTAGAAGCATTGAGGTAAAAAATCTCATGATATCGGAAGGGTCTCAGGATTGGAATGGGAAGGAGTTGGATATCACATCTCATGATATAGGAAGGGTCTAAGGTTTGGAAGGGGAAGGATTTGGATATCACATCTCATGTTATAGGACGGGTCTCAGGTTTGGTATTAGAAGCATTGAGATATCAAGTCTCATGGTATAGGAAGGGTCTCAGAATTGGAATGGGAAGGAGTTGGATAACACATCTCAAGCTATAGGAAGGGTCTCAGGATTGGAATGGGAAGAAGTTTGATATCACATCTCATGCCATAGTATGGGTCTCAGGTTTGGTAGAAGCATTGGGATATCACATCTCATGCTATCGGAAGGGTATCAGTATTGGATTTGGAAGGAGTTGGATATCCCATCATGCTATAGGAAGGGTCTCAGGTTGGAATGGGAAGGAGTTGGATATCACATCTCATGTTATAGGAAGGGTCTCAGGATTGGAATGGGAAGGACTTGGATATCATATCTCATGCTATGGGAAGGCTCTCAGGTTTGGAAGGGGAAGGAGTTGGATATCACATCTCAAGCTATAGGAAGGGTCTCAGGTTTGGTATTAGAAGCATTGAGATATCACATCTCATGCTATAGGAAGGGTCTCAGGATTGGAATGGGAAGGAGTTGGATATCACATATCAAGCTATAGGAAGAGTCTCAGGTTTGGTATAAGCATTGAGATATCACATCTCATGCTATAGGAAGGGTCTCAGAATTGGAATGGGAAGGAGTTGGATATCACATCTCATGTTATAGGAAAGATCTCAGGTTTGGTATTAGAAGCATTGAGACATCAAATCTCATGTTATAGGAAGGGTCTCAGGATTGGAATGGGAAGAAGTTGGATATCACATCTCATGCTATAGGAAGGGTCTCAGGTTTGGTATAAGCATTGAGATATCACATCTCATGCTATAGGAAGGGTCTCAGGATTGGAATGGGAAGGAGTTGTATATGACATCTCATGCCATAGGAAGGGTCTCAGGTTTGGTATAAGCATTGAGATATCACATCACATGCTATAGGAAGGGTCTTGGGATTGGAATGGGAAGGACTTGGATATCACATCTCATGCTATAGGCAGGGTCTCAGGTTTGGAAAGGGAAGGAGTTGGATATCACATTTCATGTTAGAGGTAGGATCTCAGGTTTGGTATTAGAGGCATTGAGATATCACATCTCATGCTATCAGAAGGGTCTCAGGATTGGAATGGGAAGGAGTTGGATATCACATCTCATGCTAAAGGGAGGGTCTCAGGTTTGGAAAGGGAAGGATTTGGATATCACATCTCATGTTATAGGAAGGATCTCAGGTTTGGTATTAGAAGCATTGAGATATCACATCTCATGCTATCGGAAGTATCTCAGGTTTGGTATTAGAGGCATTGAGATATCACATCTCATGCTATCATAAGAGTCTCAGGATTGGAATGGGAAGGAGTTGGATAGCACATCTCATGCTATAGGAAGTGTCTCAGGATTGGAATGGGAAGGAGTTGGATATCACATCTCATGTTATAGGAAGGATCTCAGATTTGGTATTAGAAGCATTGAGATATCACTTCACATGCTATAGGGAGGGTCTCAGGATTGGAATGGGAAGGATTTGGATATCACATCTCATGCTATAGGGAGGGTCTCAAGTTTGATATTAGAAGCATTGAGATATCACATCTCATGATATCGGAAGGGTCTCAGGATTGGAATGGGAAGGAGTTGGATATCACATCTCATGATAAAGGAAGGGTCTAAGGTTTGGTATTAGAAGCATTGAGATATCACTTCTCATGCTATAGGAAGGGTCTCAGGATTGGAATGGGAAGGACTTGGATATCACATCACATGCTATAGGGAGGGTCTCAAGTTTGATATTAGAAGCATTGAGATATCACATCTCATGATATCGGAAGGGTCTCAGGATTGGAATGGGAAGGATTTGGATATCACATCTCATGTTATAGGACGGGTCTCAGGTTTGGTATTAGAAGCATTGAGATATCAAGTCTCATGGTATAGGAAGGGTCTCAGAATTGGAATGGGAAGGAGTTGGATATCACATCTCAAGCTATAGGAAGGGTCTCAGGATTGGAATGGGAAGGAGTTTGATATCACATCTCATGCCATAGTATGGGTCTCAGGTTTGGTAGAAGCATTGGGATATCACATCTCATGCTATCGGAAGGGTATCAGTATTGGATTTGGAAGGAGTTGGATATCCCATCTCATGCTAAAGGAAGGGTCTCAGGTTTGGTATAAGCATTGAGATATCACATCACATGCTATAGGAAGGGTCTCGGGATTGGAATGGGAAGGACTTGGATATCACATCTCATGCTATAGGCAGGGTCTCAGGTTTGGAAAGGGAAGGAGTTGGATATCACATTTCATGTTAGAGGTAGGATCTCAGGTTTGGTATTAGAGGCATTGAGATATCACATCTCATGCTATCAGAAGGGTCTCAGGATTGGAATGGGAAGGAGTTGGATATCACATCTCATGCTAAAGGGAGGGTCTCAGGTTTGGAAAGGGAAGCATTTGGATATCACATCTCATGTTATAGGAAGGATCTCAGGTTTGGTATTAGAAGCATTGAGATATCACATCTCATGCTATCGGAAGTATCTCAGGTTTGGTATTAGAGGCATTGAGATATCACATCTCATGCTATCATAAGAGTCTCAGGATTGGAATGGGAAGGAGTTGGATAGCACATCTCATGCTATAGGAAGTGTCTCAGGATTGGAATGGGAAGGAGTTGGATATCACATCTCATGTTATAGGAAGGATCTCAGGTTTGGTATTAGAAGCATTGAGATATCACTTCTCATGCTATAGGGAGGGTCTCAGGATTGGAATGGGAAGGATTTGGATATCACATCTCATGCTATAGGGAGGGTCTCAAGTTTGATATTAGAAGCATTGAGATATCACATCTCATGATATCGGAAGGGTCTCAGGATTGGAATGGGAAGGAGTTGGATATCACATCTCATGATAAAGGAAGGGTCTAAGGTTTGGTATTAGAAGCATTGAGATATCACTTCTCATGCTATAGGAAGGGTCTCAGGATTGGAATGGGAAGGACTTGGATATCACATCACATGCTACAGGGAGGGTCTCAAGTTTGATATTAGAAGCATTGAGATATCACATCTCATGATATCGGAAGGGTCTCAGGATTGGAATGGGAAGGATTTGGATATCACATCTCATGTTATAGGACGGGTCTCAGGTTTGGTATTAGAAGCATTGAGATATCAAGTCTCATGGTATAGGAAGGGTCTCAGAATTGGAAGCGGAAGGAGTTGGATATCACATCTCAAGCTATAGGAAGGGTCTCAGGATAGGAATGGGAAGGAGTTTGATATCACATCTCATGCCATAGTATGGGTCTCAGGTTTGGTAGAAGCATTGGGATATCACATCTCATGCTATCGGAAGGGTATCAGTATTGGATTTGGAAGGAGTTGGATATCCCATCTCATGCTAAAGGAAGGGTCTCAGGTTTGGTATAAGCATTGAGATATCACATCACATGCTATAGGAAGGGTCTCGGGATTGGAATGGGAAGGACTTGGATATCACATCTCATGCTATAGGCAGGGTCTCAGGTTTGGAAAGGGAAGGAGTTGGATATCACATTTCATGTTAGAGGTAGGATCTCAGGTTTGGTATTAGAGGCATTGAGATATCACATCTCATGCTATCAGAAGGGTCTCAGGATTGGAATGGGAAGGAGTTGGATATCACATCTTATGCTAAAGGGAGGGTCTCAGGTTTGGAAAGGGAAGGATTTGGATATCACATCTCATGTTATAGGAAGGATCTCAGGTTTGGTATTAGAAGCATTGAGATATCACATCTCATGCTATCGGAAGTATCTCAGGTTTGGTATTAGAGGCATTGAGATATCACATCTCATGCTATCATAAGAGTCTCAGGATTGGAATGGGAAGGAGTTGGATAGCACATCTCATGCTATAGGAAGTGTCTCAGGATTGGAATGGGAAGGAGTTGGATATCACATCTCATGTTATAGGAAGGATCTCAGGTTTGGTATTAGAAGCATTGAGATATCACTTCTCATGCTATAGGGAGGGTCTCAGGATTGGAATGGGAAGGATTTGGATATCACATCTCATGCTATAGGGAGGGTTTCAAGTTTGATATTAGAAGAATTGAGATATCACATCTCATGATATCGGAAGGGTCTCAGGATTGGAATGGGAAGGAGTTGGATATCACATCTCATGATAAAGGAAGGGTCTAAGGTTTGGTATTAGAAGCATTGAGATATCACTTCTCATGCTATAGGAAGGGTCTCAGGATTGGAATGGGAAGGACTTGGATATCACATCACATGCTATAGGGAGGGTCTCAAGTTTGATATTAGAAGCATTGAGATATCACATCTCATGATATCGGAAGGGTCTCAGGATTGGAATGGGAAGGATTTGGATATCACATCTCATGTTATAGGACGGGTCTCAGGTTTGGTATTAGAAGCATTGAGATATCAAGTCTCATGGTATAGGAAGGGTCTCAGAATTGGAATGGGAAGGAGTTGGATATCACATCTCAAGCTATAGGAAGGGTCTCAGGATTGGAATGGGAAGGAGTTTGATATCACATCTCATGCCATAGTATGGGTCTCAGGTTTGGTAGTAGCATTGGGATATCACATCTCATGCTATCGGAAGGGTATCAGTATTGGATTTGGAAGGAGTTGGATATCCCATCTCATGCTAAAGGAAGGGTCTCAGGTTGGAATGGGAAGGAGTTGGATATCACATCTCATGTTATAGGAAGGGTCTCAGGATTGGAATGGGAAGGACTTGGATATCATATCTCATGCTATAGGAAGGGTCTCATAATTGGAATGGGAAGGAGTTGGATATCACATCTCATGTTATAGGAAAGATCTCAGGTTTGGTATTAGAAGCATTGAGACATCACATCTCATGTTATAGGAAGGGTCTCAGGATTGGAATGGGAAGAAGTTGGATATCACATCTCATGCTATAGGAAGGGTCTCAGGTTTGGTATAAGCATTGAGATATCACATCTCATGCTATAGGAAGGGTCTCAGGATTGGAATGGGAAGAAGTTGGATATCACATCTCATGCTATAGGAAGCATCTCAGATTTGGTATTAGAAGCATTGAGATATCACATCTCATGCTATAGGAAGGGTCTCAGGATTGGAATGGGAAGGAGTTGTATATGACATCTCATGCCGTAGGAAGGGTCTCAGGTTTGGTATAAGCATTGAGATATCACATCTTTGCAATCGAAAGGGTCTCAGGATTGGAATGGGAAGGAGTTGGATATCCCATCTCATGTTATAGGAAGAGTCTCAGGTTTGGTATTAGAAGCATTGAGATATCACATCTCATGCTATAGGAAGTGTCTCAGGATTGGAATGGGAAGGACTTGGATATCACATATGCTATAGGGAGGGTCTCAAGTTTGATATTAGAAGCATTGAGATATCACATCTCATGCTATAGGAAGGGTCTCAGGATTGGAATGGGAAGGTTTGGATATCACATCTCATGCTATAGGAAGGGTCTCAGGTTTGTTATAAGCAGTGAGATACATCTCATGCTATAGGAAGTGTCTCAGGATTGGAATGGGAAGGAGTTGGATATCACATCTCATGCTATAGGAAGGGTCTCAGGTTTGGTATAAGCATTGAGATATCACATCTCATGCTATAGGAAGGGTCTCAGGATTGGAATGGGAAGGAGTTGTATATGACATCTCATGCCGTAGGAAGGGTCTCAGGTTTGGTATAAGCATTGAGATATCACATCTTTGCAATCGACAGGGTCTCAGGATTGGAATGGGAAGGAGTTGGATATCCCATCTCATGTTATAGGAAGAGTCTCAGGTTTGGTATTAGAAGCATTGAGATATCACATCTCATGCTATAGGAAGTGTCTCAGGATTGGAATGGGAAGGACTTGGATATCACATATGCTATAGGGAGGGTCTCAAGTTTGATATTAGAAGCATTGAGATATCACATCTCATGCTATAGGAAGGGTCTCAGGATTGGAATGGGAAGGATTGGATATCACATCTTATGCTATAGGAAGGGTCTCAGGTTTGTTATAAGCAGTGAGATAAATCTCATGCTATAGGAAGTGTCTCAGGATTGGAATGGGAAGGAGTTGGATATCACATCTCATGTTATAGGAAGGATCTCAGGTTTGGTATTAGAAGCATTGAGATATCACTTCTCATGCTATAGGAAGGGTCTCAGGATTGGAATGGGAAGGACCTGGATATCACATCTCATGCTATAGGGAGGGTCTCATGTTTGATATTAGAAGCATTGAGATATCACATCTCATGATATCGGAAGGGTCTCAGGATTGGAATGGGAAGGAGTTGGATATCACATCTCATGATAAAGGAAGGGTCTAAGGTTTGGTATTAGAAGCATTGAGATATCACTTCTCATGCTATAGGAAGGGTCTCAGGATTGGAATGGGAAGGACTTGGATATCACATCTCATGCCATAGGGAGGGTCTCAAGTTTGATATTAGAAGCATTGAGATATCACATCTCATGATATCGGAAGGGTCTCAGGATTGGAATGGGAAGGATTTGGATATCACATCTCATGTTATAGGAGGGTCTCAGGTTTGGTATTAGAAGCATTGAGATATCAAGTCTCATGGTATAGGAAGGGTCTCAGAATTGGAATGGGAAGGAGTTGGATATCACATCTCAAGCTATAGGAAGGGTCTCAGGATTGGAATGGGAAGGAGTTTGATATCACATCTCATGCCATAGTATGGGTCTCAGGTTTGGTAGAAGCATTGGGATATCACATCTCATGCTATCAGAAGGGTATCAGTATTGGATTTGGAAGAGTTGGATATCCCATCTCATGCTATAGGAAGGGTCTCAGGTTGGAATGGGGAGGAGTTGGATATCACATCTCATGTTATAGGAAGGGTCTCAGGATTGGAATGGGAAGGACTTGGATATCATATCTCATGCTATAGGAAGGGTCTCAGAATTGGAATGGGAAGGAGTTGGATATCACATCTCATGTTATAGGAAAGATCTCAGGTTTGGTATTAGAAGCATTGAGACATCACATCTCATGTTATAGGAAGGGTCTCAGGATTGGAATGGGAAGAAGTTGGATATCACATCTCATGCTATAGGAAGGGTCTCAGGTTTGGTATAAGCATTGAGATATCACATCTCATGCTATAGGAAGGGTCTCAGGATTGGAATGGGAAGAAGTTGGATATCACATCTCATGCTATAGGAAGGATCTCAGATTTGGTATTAGAAGCATTGAGATATCAAGTCTCATGGTATAGGAAGGGTCTCAGAATTGGAATGGGAAGGAGTTGGATATCACATCTCAAGCTAAAGGAAAGGTCTCAGCTTTGGAAGGGGAAGGATTTGGATCTCACATCTCATGTTTTAGGACGGGTCTCAAGTTTGGTATTAGAAGCATTGAGATATCAAGTCTCATGGTATAGGAAGGGTCTCAGAATTGGAATGGGAAGGAGTTGGATATCACATCTCAACCTATAGGAAGGGTCTCAGGATTGGAATGGGAAGGAGTTTGATATCACATCTCATGCCATAGTATGGGTCTCAGGTTTGGTAGAAGCATTGGGATATCACATCTCATGCTATCGGAAGGGTATCAGTATTGGATTTGGAAGAGTTGGATATCCCATCTCATGCTATAGGAAGGGTCTCAGGTTGGAATGGGAAGGAGTTGGATATCACATCTCATGTTATAGGAAGGGTCTCAGGATTGGAATGGGAAGGACTTGGATATCATATCTCATGCTATAGGAAGGGTCTCAGAATTGGAATGGGAAGGAGTTGGATATCACATCTCATGTTATAGGAAAGATCTCAGGTTTGGTATTAGAAGCATTGAGACATCACATCTCATGTTATAGGAAGGGTCTCAGGATTGGAATGGGAAGAAGTTGGATATCACATCTCATGCTATAGGAAGGGTCTCAGGTTTGGTATAAGCATTGAGATATCACATCTCATGCTATAGGAAGGGTCTCAGGATTGGAATGGGAAGGAGTTGGATATCACATCTCAAGCTATCTCAGGATTGGAATGGGAAGGAGTTTGATATCACATCTCAAGCTATAGGAAGGGTCTCAGGTTTGGGAAGGGAAGGATTTGGATTTCACATCTCATGTTATAGGATGGTTCTCATGTTTGGTTTTAGAAGCATTGAGATATCACATCTCATGCTATCGGAAGGGTCTCAGGTTTGGAATGGGAAGGAGTTGGATATCACATCTCATGCCATAGGAAGGGTCATCAGGTTTGGTATAAGCATTGAGATATCACATCTCTGCTATCGGAAGGGTCTCAGGATAGGAATGGGAAGGACTTAGATATCACATCTCATACTATATGGAGGGTCTCAGTTTTGATATTAGAAGCATTGAGATATCATATCTCATGCTATCAGAAGGGTCTCAGGATTGGAATGGGATGGAGTTGGATATCACATCTCAAGCTATCTCAGGATTGGAATGGGAAGGAGTTTGATATCACATCTCAAGCTATAGGAATGGTATCAGGTTTGGAAGGGGAAGGATTAGGATCTCACATCTCATGTTTTAGGACGGGTCTCAGGTTTGGTACTAGAAGCATTGAGATATCACATCTCATGGTATAGGAAGGGTCTCAGGATTGGAACGGGAAGGAGTTGGATATCACATCTCAAGCTATCTCAGGATTGGAATGGGAAGGAGTTTGATATCACATCTCATGCCATGGTATGGGTCTCAGGTTTTGTAGAGGCATTGGGATATCACATCTCATGCTATCGGAAGGGTATCAGGATTGGATTTGGAAGGAGTTGGATATCCCATCTCATGCTATAGGAAGGGTCTAAGGTTGGAATGGGAAGGAGTTGGATATCACATCTCATTTTATAGGAAGGGTCTCAGGATTGGAATGGGAAGGACTTGGATATAACATCTCATTCTATAGGAAGGCTCTCAGGGTTGGAAGGTGAAGGAGTTGGATATCACATTTCATGTTAGAGGTAGGATCTCAGGTTTGGTATTAGAGGCATTGAGATATCACATCTCATGCTATCAGAAGGGTCTCAGGATTGGAATGGGAAGGAGTTGGATATCACATCTCATGCTAAAGGGAGGGTCTAAGGTTTGGAAGGGGAAGGATTTGGATATCACATCTCATGTTATAGGAAGGATCTCAGGTTTGGTATTAGAAGCATTGAGATATCACATCTCATGCTATCGGAAGGGTCTCAGGTTTGGTATAAGCATTGAGATATCACATCTCTGCTATCGGAAGGGTCTCAGGATTGGAATGGGAAGGACTTGGATATTACAATTCATGTTATAGGAAAGGTCTCAGGTTTGGTATTAGAAGCATTGAGATATCACAGCTCATGCTATAGGAAGGGTTTCAGGATTGGAATGGGAAGGACTTGGATATCACATCTCATGTTATAGGAAGGGTCTCAGGTTTGGTATTAGAAGCATTGAGATATCACATCTCATGCTATAGGAAGGGTCTCAGGAATGGCATGGGAAGGACTTGGATATCACATCTCATGATAAAGGAAGGGTCGAAGGTTTGGAAGGGGAAGGATTTGGATATCACATCTCATGTTATTGGACCGGTCTCTGGTTTGGTATTAGAAGCATTGAGATATCAAGTCTCAAGGTATAGGACGGGAGTTTGATATCACATCTCATGCCATGGTATGGGTCTCAGGTTTTGTAGAAGCATTGGGATATCACATCTCATGGAAGGGTATCAGGATTGGATTTGGAAGGAGTTGGATATCCCATCTCATGCTATCGGAAGGCTCTCAGGTTTGGTATTAGAAGCATTGAGATATCACATCTCATGCTATAGGAAGGGTCTCAGGATTTGAATGGGAAGGATTTGGATATCACATCTCATGCCAAAGGAAGGGTCTCAGTTTTGGTAGAAGCATTGAGATATCACATCTCATGCTATAGGAAGGGTCTCAGGATTGGAATTTGAAGGAGTTGGATATCACATCTCATGCTAAAGGGAGGGTCTCAGGTTTGGAAGGGGAAGGATTTGGATATCACATCTCATGTTATAGGAAGGATCTCAGGTTTGGTATTAGAAGCATTGAGATATCACATCTCATGCTATAGGAAGGGTCTCAGGATTGGAATGGGAAGGAGTTGGATATCGCATCTCATGTTATAGGAAGGATCTCAGGTTTGGTATTAGAAGCATTGAGATATCACATCTCATGCTATAGGAAGGGTCTCAGGATTGGAATGGGAAAGAGTTGGATATCACATCTGATGCTAAAGGAAGGGCCTCAGTTTTGGAAGAAGCATTGAGATATCACATCTCATGCTATAGGAAGGGTCTCAGGATTGGAATGGGAAGGAGTTGGATATCACATCTCATGCTATAGGAAGGGTCTCAGGTTTGGTAGAAGCATTGAGATATCAAGTCTCATGGTGTAGGACGGGTCTCAGAATTGGAATGGGAAGGAGTTGGATATCACATCTCAAGCTATAGGAAGGCTCTCAGGGTTGGAAGGGGAAGGAGTTGGATATCACATTTCATGTTAGAGGTAGGATCTCAGGTTTGGTATTAGCGGCATTGAGATGTCACATCTCATGCTATCAGAAGGGTCTCAGGATTGGAATGGGAAGGAGTTGGATATCACATCTCATGCTAAAGGGAGGGTCTAAGGTTTGGAAGGGAAGGATTTGCATATCACATCTCATGTTATAGGAAGGATCTCAGGTTTGGTATTAGAAGCATTGAGATATCACATCTCATGCTATCGGAAGGGTCTCAGGTTTGTTATAAGCATTGAGATATCACATCTCTGCTATCGGAAGGGTCTCAGGATTGGAATGGGAAGGACTTGGATATTACAATTCATGTTATAGGAAAGGTCTCAGGTTTGGTATTAGAAGCATTGAGATATCACATCTCATGCTATAGGAAGGGTTTCAGGATTGGAATGGGAAGGACTTGGATATCACATCTCATGTTATTGGAAGGGTCTCAGGTTTGGTATTAGAAGCATTGAGATATCACATCTCATGCTATCGGAAGGGTCTCAGGATTGGAATCGGAAGGAGTTGGATATCACATCTCATGCTATAGGCAGGGTCTCAGGTTTGGAACGGGAAGGAGTTGGATAGCACATCTCATGCTAAAGGGAGGGTCTCAGGTTTGGAAGGGGAAGGATTTGGATATCACATCACATGTTATAGGAAGGATCTCAGGTTTGGTATTAGAAGCATTGAGATATCACATCTCATGCTATCGGAAGGGTCTCAGGATTGGAATCGGAAGGAGTTGGATATCACATCTCATGCTATAGGAAGGGTCTCAGGTTTGGAACGGGAAGGAGTTGGATATCACATCTCATGTTATAGGAAGAGTCTCAGGTTTGGTATAAGCATTGAGATATCACATCTCTGCAATCGGAAGTGTCTCAGGATTGGGATGGGAAGGAGTTGGATATCACATCTCATGTTATAGGAAGGGTCTCAGGAATGGCATGGGAAGGACTTGGATATCACATCTCATGTTATTGGACCGGTCTCAGGTTTGGTATTAGAAGCATTGAGATATCAAGTCTCATGGTATAGGACGGGAGTTTGATATCACATCTCATGCCATGGTATGGGTCTCAGGTTTTGTAGAAGCATTGGGATATCACATCTCATGGAAAGGTATCAGGATTGGATTTGGAAGGAGTTGGATATCCCATCTCATGCTATAGGAAGGGTCTCAGTTTGGAATGGGAAGGAGTTGGATATCACATCTCATGTTATAGGAAGGATCTCAGGATTGGAATGGGAAGGACTTGGATATCACATCTCATGCTGTAGGAAGGCTCTCAGGTTTGGTATTAGAAGCATTGAGATATCACATCTCATGCTATAGGAAGGGTCTCAGGATTGGAATGGGAAGGAGTTGGATATCGCATCTCATGTTATAGGAAGGATCTCAGGTTTGGTATTAGAAGCATTGAGATATCACATCACATGCTATAGGAAGGGTCTCAGGATTGGAATGGGAAGGAGTTGGATATCACATCTGATGCTAAAGGAAGGGCCTCAGTTTTGGTAGAAGCATTGAGATATCATATCTCATGCTATAGGAAGGGTCTCAGAATTGGAATGGGAAGGAGTTGGATATCACATCTCAAGCTATAGGAAGGGTCTCAGGATTGGAATGGGAAGGAGTTTGATATCACATCTCATGCCATGGTATGGGTCTCAGGTTTTGTAGAGGCATTGGGATATCACATCTCATGCTATCGGAAGGGTATCAGGATTGGATTTGGAAGGAGTTGGATATCCCATCTCATGCTATAGGAAGGGTCTAAGGTTGTAATGGGAAGGAGTTGGATATCACATCTCATGTTATAGGAAGGGTCTCAGGATTGGAATGGGAAGTACTTGGATATAACATCTCATTCTATAGGAAGGCTCTCAGGGTTGGAAGGGGAAGGAGTTGGATATCACATTTCATGTTAGAGGTAGGATCTCAGGTTTGGTATTAGAGGCATTGAGATATCACATCTCATGCTATCAGAAGGGTCTCAGGATTGGAATGGGAAGGAGTTGGATATCACATCTCATGCTAAAGGGAGGGTCTAAGGTTTGGAAGGGGAAGGATTTGGATATCACATCTCATGTTATAGGAAGGATCTCAGGTTTGGTATTAGAAGCATTGAGATATCACATCTCATGCTATCGGAAGGGTCTCAGGTTTGGTATAATCATTGAGATATCACATCTCTGCTATCGGAAGGGTCTCAGGATTGGAATGGGAAGGACTTGGATATTACAATTAATGTTATAGGAAAGGTCTCAGGTTTGATATTAGAAGCATTGAGATATCACAGCTCATGCTATAGGAAGGGTTTCAGGATTGGAATGGGAAGGACTTGGATATCACATCTCATGTTATAGGAAGGGTCTCAGGTTTGGTATTAGAAGCATTGAGATATCACATCTCATGATAAAGGAAGGGTCTAAGGTTTGGAAGGGGAAGGATTTGGATATCACATCTCATGTTATTGGACCGGTCTCAGGTTTGGTATTAGAATCATTGAGATATCAAGTCTCATGGTATAGGACGGGAGTTTGATATCACATCTCATGCCATGGTATGGGTCTCAGGTTTTGTAGAAGCATTGGGATATCACATCTCATGGAAGGGTATCAGGATTGGATTTGGAAGGAGTTGTACATCCCATCTCATGCTATAGGAAGGGTCTCAGGTTGGAATGGGAAGGAGTTGGATATCACATCTCATGTTATAGGAAGGATCTCAGGATTGGAATGGGAAGGACTTGGATATCACATCTCATGCTGTAGGAAGGCTCTCAGGTTTGGTATTAGAAGCATTGAGATATCACATCTCATACTATAGGAAGGGTCTCAGGATTGGAATGGGAAGGAGTTGGATATCGCATCTCATGTTATAGGAAGGATCTCAGGTTTGGTATTAGAAGCATTGAGATGTCACATCTCATGCTATAGGAAGGGTCTCAGGATTTGAATGGGAAGGAGTTGGATATCACATCTGATGCTAAAGGAAGGGTCTCAGTTTTGGTAGAAGCATTGAGATATCACATCTCATGCTATAGGAAGGGTCTCAGGATTGGAATGGGAAGGAGTTGGATATCACATCTCATGCTAAAGGGAGGGTCTCAGGTTTGGAAGGGGAAGGATTTGGATATCACATCTCATGTTATAGGAAGGATCTCAGGTTTGGTATTAGAAGCATTGAGATATCACATCTCATGCTATAGGAAGGGTCTCAGGATTGGAATGGGAAGGAGTTGGATATCGCATCTCATGTTATAGGAAGGATCTCAGGTTTGGTATTAGAAGCATTGAGATATCACATCACATGCTATAGGAAGGGTCTCAGGATTGGAATGGGAAGGAGTTGGATATCACATCTGATGCTAAAGGAAGGGCCTCAGTTTTGGTAGAAGCATTGAGATATCACATCTCATGCTATAGGAAGGGTGTCAGGATTGGAATGGGAAGGAGTTTGATATCACATCTCATGCTATAGGAAGGGTCTCAGGTTTGGTAGAAGCATTGAGATATGAAGTCTCATGGTATAGGACGGGTCTCAGAATTGGAATGGGAAGGAGTTGGATATCACATCTCAAGCTATAGGAAGGGTCTCAGGATTGGAATGGGAAGGAGTTTGATATCACATCTCATGCCATGGTATGGGTCTCAGGTTTTGTAGAGGCATTGGGATATCACATCTCATGCTATCGGAAGGGTATCAGGATTGGATTTGGAAGGAGTTGGATATCACATCTCATGCTATAGGAAGGGTCTAAGGTTGTAATGGGAAGGAGTTGGATATCACATCTCATGTTATAGGAAGGGTCTCAGGATTGGAATGGGAAGGACTTGGATATAACATCTCATTCTATAGGAAGGCTCTCAGGGTTGGAAGGGGAATGAGTTGGATATCACATTTCATGTTAGAGGTAGGATCTCAGGTTTGGTATTAGAGGCATTGAGATATCACATCTCATGCTATCAGAAGGGTCTCAGGATTGGAATGGGAAGGAGTTGGATATCACATCTCATGCTAAATGGAGGGTCTAAGGTTTGGAAGGGGAAGGATTTGGATATCACATCTCATGTTATAGTAAGGATCTCAGGTTTGGTATTAGAAGCATTGAGATATCACATCTCATGCTATCGGAAGGGTTTCAGGTTTGGTATAAGCATTGAGATATCACATCTCTGCTATCGGAAGGGTCTCAGGATTGGAATGGGAAGGACTTGGATATTACAATTCATGTTATAGGAAAGGTCTCAGGTTTGGTATTAGAAGCATTGAGATATCACATCTCATGCTATAGGAAGGGGTTCAGGATTGGAATGGGAAGGACTTGGATATCACATCTCATGTTATAGGAAGGGTCTCAGGTTTGGTATTAGAAGCATTGAGATATCAAATCTCATGCTATAGGAAGGGTCTCAGGAATGGCATGGGAAGGACTTGGATATCACATCTCATGATAAAGGAAGGGTCTAAGGTTTGGAAGGGGAAGGATTTGGATATCACATCTCATGTTATTGGACCGCGCTCAGGTTTGGTATTAGAAGCATTGAGATATCAAGTCTCATGGTATAGGACGGGAGTTTGATATCACATCTCATGCCATGGTATGGGTCTCAGGTTTTGTAGAAGCATTGGGATATCACATCTCATGGAAAGGTATCAGGATTGGATTTGGAAGGAGTTGGATATCCCATCTCATGCTATAGGAAGGGTCTCAGGATGGAATGGGAAGGAGTTGGATATCACATCTCATGTTATAGGAAGGATCTCAGGATTGGAATGGGAAGGACTTGGATATCACATCTCATGCTGTAGGAAGGCTCTCAGGTTTGGTATTAGAAGCATTGAGATATCACATCTCATGCTATAGGAAGGGTCTCAGGATTGGAATGGGAAGGAGTTGGATATCGCATCTCATGTTATAGGAAGGATCTCAGGTTTGGTATTAGAAGCATTGAGATGTCACATCTCATGCTATAGGAAGGGTCTCAGGATTTGAATGGAAAGGAGTTGGATATCACATCTGATGCTAAAGGAAGGGTCTCAGTTTTGGTAGAAGCATTGAGATATCACATCTCATGCTATAGGAAGGGTCTCAGGATTGGAATGGGAAGGAGTTGGATATCACATCTCATGCTAAAGGGAGGGTCTCAGGTTTGGAAGGGGAAGGATTTGGATATCACATCTCATGTTATAGGAAGGATCTCAGGTTTGGTATTAGAAGCATTGAGATATCACATCTCATGCTATAGGAAGGGTCTCAGGATTGGAATGGGAAGGAGTTGGATATCGCATCTCCTGTTATAGGAAGGATCTCAGGTTTGGTATTAGTAGCATTGAGATATCACATCACATGCTATAGGAAGGGTCTCAGGATTGGAATGGGAAGGAGTTGGATATCACATCTGATGCTAAAGGAAGGGCCTCAGTTTTGGTAGAAGCATTGAGATATCACATCTCATGCTATAGGAAGGGTCTCAGGATTGGAATGGGAAGGAGTTGGATATCACATCTCATGCTATAGGAAGGGTCTCAGGTTTGGTAGAAGCATTGAGATATGAAGTCTCATTTTATAGGACGGGTCTCAGAATTGGAATGGGAAGGAGTTGGATATCACATCTCAAGCTATAGGAAGGGTCTCAGGATTGGAATGGGAAGGAGTTTGATATCACATCTCGTGCCATTGTATGGGTCTCAGGTTTTGTAGAGGCATTGGGATATCACATCTCATGCTATCGGAAGGGTATCAGGATTGGATTTGGAAGGAGTTGGATATCCCATCTCATGTTATAGGAAGGGTCTAAGGTTGTAATGGGAAGGAGTTGGATATCACATCTCATGTTATAGGAAGGGTCTCAGGATTGGAATGGGAAGGACTTGGATATAACATCTCATTCTATAGGAAGGCTCTCAGGGTTGGAAGGGGAAGGAGTTGGATATCACATTTCATGTTAGAGGTAGGATCTCAGGTTTGGTAATAGAGGCATTGAGATATCACATCTCATGCTGTAGGAAGGCTCTCAGGTTTGGTATTAGAAGCATTGAGATATCACATCTCATGCTATAGGAAGGGTCTCAGGATTGGAATGGGAAGGACTTGGATATCACATCTGATGCTAAAGGAAGGGCCTCAGTTTTGGTAGAAGCATTGAGATATCACATCTCATGCTATCGGAAGGGTCTCAGGTTTGGTATAAGCATTGAGATATCACATCTCTGCTATCGGAAGGGTCTCAGGATTGGAATGGGAAGGACTTGGATATTACAATTCATGTTATAGGAAAGGTCTCAGTTTTGGTATTAGAAGCATTGAGATATCACAGCTCATGCTATAGGAAGGGTTTCAGGATTGGAATGGGAAGGACTTGGATATCACATCTCATGTTATAGGAAGGGTCTCAGGTTTGGTATTAGAAGCATTGAGATATCACATCTCATGCTATAGGAAGGGTCTCAGGAATGGCATGGGAAGGACTTGGATATCACATCTCATGATAAAGGAAGGGTCGAAGGTTTGGAAGGGGAAGGATTTGGATATCACATCTCATGTTATTGGACCGGTCTCAGGTTTGGTATTAGAAGCATTGAGATATCAAGTCTCAAGGTATAGGACGGGAGTTTGATATCACATCTCATGCCATGGTATGGGTCTCAGGTTTTGTAGAAGCATTGGGATATCACATCTCATGGAAGGGTATCAGGATTGGATTTGGAAGGAGTTGGATATCCCATCTCATGCTATAGGAAGGCTCTCAGGTTTGGTATTAGAAGCATTGAGATATCACATCTCATGCTATAGGAAGGGTCTCAGGATTTGAATGGGAAGGAGTTGGATATCACATCTCATGCTAAAGGAAGGGTCTCAGTTTTGGTAGAAGCATTGAGATATCACATCTCATGCTATAGGAAGGGTCTCAGGATTGGAATGGGAAGGAGTTGGATATCGCATCTCATGTTATAGGAAGGATCTCAGGTTTGGTATTAGAAGCATTGAGATATCACATCACATGCTATAGGAAGGGTCTCAGGATTGGAATGGGAAGGAGTTGGATATCGCATCTCATGTTATAGGAAGGATCTCAGGTTTGGTATTAGAAGCATTGAGATATCACATCACATGCTATGGGAAGGGTCTCAGGATTGGAATGGGAAGGAGTTGGATATCACATCTCATGCTAAAGGGAGGGTCTCAGGTTTGGAAGGGGAAGGATTTGGATATCACATCTCATGTTATAGGAAGGATCTCAGGTTTGGTATTAGAAGCATTGAGATATCACATCTCATGCTATAGGAAGGGTCTCAGGATTGGAATGGGAAGGAGTTGGATATCGCATCTCATGTTATAGGAAGGATCTCAGGTTTGGTATTAGAAGCATTGAGATATCACATCACATGCTATAGGAAGGGTCTCAGGATTGGAATGGGAAGGAGTTGGATATCACATCTGATGCTAAAGGAAGGGCCTCAGTTTTGGTAGAAGCATTGAGATATCACATCTCATGCTATAGGAAGGGTCTCAGGATTGGAATGGGAAGGAGTTGGATATCACATCTCATGCTATAGGAAGGGTCTCAGGTTTGGTAGAAGCATTGAGATATGAAGTCTCATTTTATAGGACGGGTCTCAGAATTGGAATGGGAAGGAGTTGGATATCACATCTCAAGCTATAGGAAGGGTCTCAGGATTGGAATGGGAAGGAGTTTGATATCACATCTCGTGCCATGGTATGGGTCTCAGGTTTTGTAGAGGCATTGGGATATCACATCTCATGCTATCGGAAGGGTATCAGGATTGGATTTGGAAGGAGTTGGATATCCCATCTCATGCTATAGGAAGGGTCTAAGGTTGTAATGGGAAGGAGTTGGATATCACATCTCATGTTATAGGAAGGGTCTCAGGATTGGAATGGGAAGGACTTGGATATAACATCTCATTCTATAGGAAGGCTCTCAGGGTTGGAAGGGGAAGGAGTTGGATATCACATTTCATGTTAGAGGTAGGATCTCAGGTTTGGTAATAGAGGCATTGAGATATCACATCTCATGCTGTAGGAAGGCTCTCAGGTTTGGTATTAGAAGCATTGAGATATCACATCTCATGCTATAGGAAGGGTCTCAGGATTGGAATGGGAAGGACTTGGATATCACATCTGATGCTAAAGGAAGGGCCTCAGTTTTGGTAGAAGCATTGAGATATCACATCTCATGCTATCGGAAGGGTCTCAGGTTTGGTATAAGCATTGAGATATCACATCTCTGCTATCGGAAGGGTCTCAGGATTGGAATGGGAAGGACTTGGATATTACAATTCATGTTATAGGAAAGGTCTCAGTTTTGGTATTAGAAGCATTGAGATATCACAGCTCATGCTATAGGAAGGGTTTCAGGATTGGAATGGGAAGGACTTGGATATCACATCTCATGTTATAGGAAGGGTCTCAGGTTTGGTATTAGAAGCATTGAGATATCACATCTCATGCTATAGGAAGGGTCTCAGGAATGGCATGGGAAGGACTTGGATATCACATCTCATGATAAAGGAAGGGTCGAAGGTTTGGAAGGGGAAGGATTTGGATATCACATCTCATGTTATTGGACCGGTCTCAGGTTTGGTATTAGAAGCATTGAGATATCAAGTCTCAAGGTATAGGACGGGAGTTTGATATCACATCTCATGCCATGGTATGGGTCTCAGGTTTTGTAGAAGCATTGGGATATCACATCTCATGGAAGGGTATCAGGATTGGATTTGGAAGGAGTTGGATATCCCATCTCATGCTATAGGAAGGCTCTCAGGTTTGGTATTAGAAGCATTGAGATATCACATCTCATGCTATAGGAAGGGTCTCAGGATTTGAATGGGAAGGAGTTGGATATCACATCTCATGCTAAAGGAAGGGTCTCAGTTTTGGTAGAAGCATTGAGATATCACATCTCATGCTATAGGAAGGGTCTCAGGATTGGAATGGGAAGGAGTTGGATATCGCATCTCATGTTATAGGAAGGATCTCAGGTTTGGTATTAGAAGCATTGAGATATCACATCACATGCTATAGGAAGGGTCTCAGGATTGGAATGGGAAGGAGTTGGATATCGCATCTCATGTTATAGGAAGGATCTCAGGTTTGGTATTAGAAGCATTGAGATATCACATCACATGCTATGGGAAGGGTCTCAGGATTGGAATGGGAAGGAGTTGGATATCACATCTGATGCTAAAGGAAGGGCCTCAGTTTTGGAAGAAGCATTGAGATATCACATCTCATGCTATAGGAAGGGTCTCAGGATTGGAATGGGAAGGAGTTGGATATCACATCTCATGCTATAGGAAGGGTCTCAGGTTTGGTAGAAGCATTGAGATATCAAGTCTCATGGTGTAGGACGGGTCTCAGAATTGGAATGGGAAGGAGTTGGATATCACATCTCAAGCCATAGGAAGGCTCTCAGGGTTGGAAGGGGAAGGAGTTGGATATCACATTTCATGTTAGAGGTAGGATCTCAGGTTTGGTATTAGAGGCATTGAGATGTCACATCTCATGCTATCAGAAGGGTCTCAGGATTGGAATGGGAAGGAGTTGGATATCACATCTCATGCTAAAGGGAGGGTATAAGGTTTGGAAGGGGAAGGATTTGGATATCACATCTCATGTTATAGGAAGGATCTCAGGTTTGGTATTAGAAGCATTGAGATATCACATCTCATGCTATCGGAAGGGTCTCAGGTTTGGTATAAGCATTGAGATATCACATCTCTGCTATCGGAAGGGTCTCAGGATTGGAATGGGAAGGACTTGGATATTACAATTCATGTTATAGGAAAGGTCTCAGGTTTGGTATTAGAAGCATTGAGATATCACATCTCATGCTATAGGAAGGGTTTCAGGATTGGAATGGGAAGGACTTGGATATCACATCTCATGTTATTGGAAGGGTCTCAGGTTTGGTATTAGAAGCATTGAGATATCACATCTCATGCTATCAGAAGGGTCTCAGGATTGGAATGATGGAGTTGGATATCACATTCCAAACCTGAGATCCTTCCTATAACATGAGATGTGATATCCAACTACTTCCCATTCCAAACCTGAGACCCTTCCGATAGCATGAGATGTGATATCTCAATGCTTCAAAAACCAAACATGAGAACCATCCTATAACATGAGATGTGAAATCCAAATCCTTCCCTTCCCAAACCTGAGACTCTTCCTATAGCATGAGATGTGATATCTCAATGCTTCTACCAAACCTGAAACCCTTCCTATAGCATGAGATGTGATATCCAACTCCTTCCCATTCCAATCCTGACACACTTCCTATAGCATGAGATGTGATATCTCAATGCTTCTAATACCAAACCTGAGACCCGTCCTATAACATGAGATGTGATATCCAAATCCTTCCCCTTCCAAACCTGAGACCCTTCCTTTAGCATGAGATGTGATATCCAGCTCCTCCCATTCCAATCCTGAGACCCTTCCGATAGCATGAGATGTGATATCTCAATGCTTCTAATATCAAAATTGAGACCCTCCCTATAGCATGAGATGTGATATCTAAGTCCGTTCCATTCCAATCCTGAGACCCTTCCGATAGCAGAGATGTGATATCTCAATGCTTATACCAAACCTGAGACCCTTCCTATAGCATGAGATGTGATATCTCAATGCTTCTACCAAAACTGAGACCCTTCCTTTAGCATGAGATGTGATATCCAACTCCTTCCCATTCCAATCCTGAGACCCTTCCTATAGCATGAGATGTGATATCTCAATGCTTCTAATACCAAACCTGAGACCCTTCCTACAACATGAGATGTGATATCCAACTCCTTCCCATTGCAATCCTGAGACCCTTCCTATAGCATGAGATGTGATATCTCAATGCTTCTAATACCAAACCTGAGATCCTTCCGATAGCATGAGTTGTGCTATCTCAATGCTTCTAATACCAAACCTGGGATCCTTCCTATAACATGAGATGTGATATCCAAATCCTTCCCCTTCCAAACCTGAGACCCTCCCTTTAGCATGAGATGTGATATCCAACTCCTTCCCATTCCAATCCTGATACCCTTCTGATAGCATGAGATGTGATATCTCAATGCCTCTAATACCAAACCTGAGATCCTACCTCTAACATGAAATGTGATAGCCCACTCCTTCCCTTTCCAAACCTGAGAGCCTTCCTACAGCATGAGATGTGATATCCAAGTCCTTCCCATTCCAATCCTGAGACCCTTCCTATAACATCAGATGTGATATACAACTCCTTCCCATTCCAATCCTGAGACCCTTCCGATAGCATGAGATGTCATATCTCAATGCTTCTAATATCAAAACTGAGACCCTCCAAATAGCATGAGATGTGATATCTAAGTCCTTCCCATTCCAATCCTGAGACCCTTCCAATAGCAGAGATGTGATATCTCAATGCGTATACCAAACCTTAGACCCTTCCTATAGCATGAGATGTGATATCCAACTCCTTTCCATTCCAATCCTGAGACCCTTCCTATAGCATGAGATGTGATATCTCAATGCTTCTACCAAAACTGAGACC
Organism: Ambystoma mexicanum; assembly: GCF_040938575.1. Classification (NCBI taxonomy): domain Eukaryota; kingdom Metazoa; phylum Chordata; class Amphibia; order Caudata; family Ambystomatidae; genus Ambystoma; species Ambystoma mexicanum. Next base: position 216,760 of record NW_027182448.1, read on the forward strand.
CTTCCTTTAGCATGAGATGTGATATCCAACTCCTTCCCATTCCAATCCTGAGACCCTTCCTATAGCATGAGATGTGATATCTCAATGCTTCTAATACCAAACCTGAGATCCTTCCTATAACATGAGATGTGATATCCAACTCCTTCCCATTCCAATCCTGAGACCCTTCCTATAGCATGAGATGTGATATCTCAATGCTTCTAATACCAAACCTGAGATCCTTCCTATAACATGAGATGTGATATCCAAATCCTTCCCCTTCCAAACCTGAGACCCTCCCTTTAGCATGAGATGTGATATCCAACTCCTTCCCATTCCAATCCTGATACCCTTCTGATAGCATGAGATGTATTATCTCAATGCCTCTAATACCAAACCTGAGATCCTACCTCTAACATGAAATGTGATAGCCCACTCCTTCCCTTTCCAAACCTGAGAGCCTTCCTACAGCATGAGATGTGATATCCAAGTCCTTCCCATTCCAATCCTGAGACCCTTCCTATAACATGAGATGTGAAATCCAACTCCTTCCCATTCCAACCTTAGACCCTTCCTATAGCATGAGATGGGATATCCAACTCCTTCCATATCCAATCCTGATACCCTTCCGATAGCATGAGATGTGATATCCCAATGCTTCTACAAAACCTGAGACCCATACCATGGCATGAGATGTGATATCAAACTCCTTCCCATTCCAATCCTGAGACTCATCCTATAGCTTGAGATGAGATATCCAACTCCTTCCCATTCCAATCTGAGACCCTTCCTATAGCTTGAGATGTGATATCCAACTCCTTCCCATTCCAATTCTGAGACCCGTCCTATACCATGAGACTTGATATCTCAATGCTTCTAATACCAAACCTGAGACACTTCCTATAACATGTCGATGTGATATCCAAGTCCTTCCCATTACAATCCTGAGACCCTTCCCATAGCTTGAGATGTGATATCCAACTCCTTCCCATTCCAATTCTGAGACCCGTCCTATACCATGAGACTTGATATCTGAATGCTTCTAATGCCAAACCTGAGACCGGTCCTACACCATGAGATGTGATATACAAATCCTTCCCCTTCCAAACCTTAGACCCTTCCTATAGCATGAGATGTGATATCGCAATGCTTCTAATACCAAACCTGAGACCCTTCTTATAACGAGATGGGATATCCAACTCCTTCCGATTCCAATCCTGAGACCCTTCCTATAGCATGAGATGGGATATCTCAATGCTTATACCAAACCTGAGACCCTTCCTATAGCATGAGATGTGATATCCAACTCCTTCCCGTTCCAAACCTGATACCCTTCCTATAGCATGAGATGTGATATCCAACTCCTTCCCATCCCAATCCTGAGACACCTCCGATAGCAGAGATGTGATATCTCAATGCTTATACCAAACCTGAGACTCTTCCTATGACATGAGATGTGATATCCAACTCCTTCCCGTTCCAAACCTGATACCCTTCCTATAGCATGAGATGTGATATCCAACTCCTTCCCATTCCAATCCTGAGACCTTTCCGATAGCATGAGATGTGATATCTCAATGCTTCTAATACCAAACCTGTGATCCTTCCTATAACATGAGATGTGATATCCAAATCCTTCCCCTTCCAAACCTGAGACCCTCCCTTTAGCATGAGATGTGATATCCAACTCCTTCCCATTCCAATCCTGAGACCCTTCTGATAGCATGAGATGTGATATCTCAATGCCTCTAATACCAAACCTGAGATCCTTCCGATAGCATGAGATGTGATATCTCAATGCTTCTAATACCAAACCTGAGATCCTTCCTATAACATGAGATGTGATATCCAAATCCTTCCCCTTCCAAACCTGAGACCCTCCCTTAAGCATGAGATGTGATATCCAACTCCTTCCCATTCCAATCCTGAGACCCTTCTGATAGCATGAGATGTGATATCTCAATGCCTCTAATACCAAACCTGAGATCCTACCTCTAACATGAAATGTGATATCCAACTCATTCCCTTCACAAACGTGAGACCCTCCCTATAGCATGAGATGTGATATCCAAGTCCTTCCCATTCCAGTCCTGAGACCCTTCCTATAACATGAGATGTGATATCTCAATGCTTCTAATATCAAACCTGAGACCCTTTCTATAACATAAGATGGGATATCCAACTCCTTCCCATTCCAATCCTGAGACCCTTCTGATAGCAGAGATGTGATATCTCAATGCTTATACCAAACCTGAGACCCTTCCTATGGCATGAGATGTCATATACAACTCCTTCCCATTCCAATCCTGAGACCCTTCCTATAGCATGAGATGTGATATATCAATGCTTATACCAAACCTGAGACCATTCCTATAGCATAAGATGTGATATCCAACTCCTTCCCATTACAATCCTGAGACCCTTTCTATAGCATGAGATGTGATGTCTCAATGCTTATACCAAACCTGAGACTCTTCCTATAACATGAGATGTGATATCCAACTCCTTCCAATTCCAAACCTGAGACCCTTCCTATAGCATGAGATGTGATATCTCAATGCTTCTAAGACCAAACCTGAGATCCTTCCTATAACATGAGATGTGATATCCAAATCCTTCCCCTTCCAACCCTGAGACCCTTCCTATACCATGAGATGTGATAGCCAACTCCTTCCCATTCCAATCCTGAGAACCTTCCTATAGCATGAGATGTGATATCTCAATGCTTCTAAGACCAAACCTGAGATCCTTCCTATAACATGAGATGTGATATCCAAATCCTTCCCCTTCCAACCCTGAGACCCTTCCTATACCATGAGATGTGATATCTCAATGCTTCTAATACCAAACCTGGGACCCGTCCTATAACATGAGATATGATATCCAAATCCTTCCCCTTCCAAACCTGAGACCCTTCCTTTAGCATGAGATGTGATATCCAAATCCTTCACATTCCAATCCTAAAACCCTTCCTGTAGCATGAGATGTGATATCTCAATGTTTCTAATAAAAAACCTTAGACCCTTCCTATAACATGAGATGTGATATCCAACTCCTTCCCATTCCAACCTGAGACCCTATAGTATGAGAAATGATATCCAACTCCTTCCCAATCCAATCCTGAGACCCTTCCGATAGCAGAGATGTGATATCTCAATGCTTATACCAAACCTGAGACCCTTCCTATGGCATGAGATGTGATATCCAAATCCTTCACATTCCAATCCTGAGACCCTTCCTATAGCATGAGATGTGATATCTCAATGCTTCTAATACCAAACCTGAGATCCTTCCTATAACATGAGATGTGATATCCAACTACTTCCCATTCCAAACCTGAGACCCTTCCGATAGCATGAGATGTGATATCTCAATGCTTCAAAAACCAAACATGAGAACCATCCTATAACATGAGATGTGAAATCCAAATCCTTCCCTTCCCAAACCTGAGACTCTTCCTATAGCATGAGATGTGATATCTCAATGCTTCTACCAAACCTGAAACCCTTCCTATAGCATGAGATGTGATATCCAACTCCTTCCCATTCCAATCCTGACACACTTCCTATAGCATGAGATGTGATATCTCAATGCTTCTAATACCAAACCTGAGACCCCTCCTATAACATGAGATGTGATATCCAAATCCTTCCCCTTCCAAACCTGAGACCCTTCCTTTAGCATGAGATGTGATATCCAGCTCCTCCCATTCCAATCCTGAGACCGTTCCGATAACATGAGATGTGATATCTCAATGCTTCTAATATCAAAACTGAGACCCTCCCTATAGCATGAGATGTGATATCTAAGTCCTTCCCATTCCAATCCTGAGACCCTTCCGATAGCAGAGATGTGATATCTCAATGCTTATACCAAACCTGAGACCCTTCCTATAGCATGAGATGTGATATCCAACTCCTTCCCATTCCAATCCTGAGACCCTTCCTATAGCATGAGATGTGATATCTCAATGCTTCTACCAAAACTGAGACCCTTCCTTTAGCATGAGATGTGATATCCAACTCCTTCCCATTCCAATCCTGAGACCCTTCCTATAGCATGAGATGTGATATCTCAATGCATCTAATACCAAACCTGAGATCCTTCCTATAACATGAGATGTGATATCCAACTCCTTCCCATTCCAATCCTGAGACCCTTCCTATAGCATGAGATGTGATATCGCAATGCTTCTAATACCAAACCTGAGATCCTTCCGATAGCATGAGTTGTGATATCTCAATGCTTCTAATACCAAACCTGAGATCCTTCCTATAACATGAGATGTGATATCCAAATCCTTCCCCTTCCAAACCTGAGACCCTCCCTTTAGCAGGAGATGTGATATCCAACTCCTTCCCATTCCAATCCTGATGCACTTCTGATACCATGAGATGTGATATCTCAATGCCTCTAATACCAAACCTGAGATCCTACCTCTAACATGAAATGTGATAGCCCACTCCTTCCCTTTCCAAACCTGAGAGCCTTCCAACAGCATGAGATGTGATTTCCAAGTCCTTCCAATTCCAATCCTGAGACCCTTCCTATAATATGAGATGTGATATCCAACTCCTTCCTATTCCAACCTGAGACCCTTCCTATAGCATGAGATGGGATATCCAACTCCTTCCAAATCCAATCCTGATACCCTTCCGATAGCATGAGATGTGATATCCCAATGCTTCTACAAAACCTGAGACCCATACCATGGCATGAGAAGTGATATCAAACTCCCGTCCTATACCATGAGACTTGATATCTCAATGCTTCTAATACCAAACCTGAGACCGGTCCAATAACATGAGATGTGATATCCAAATCCTTCCCCTTCCAAACCTTAGACCCTTCCTTTATCATGAGATGTGATATCCAACTCCTTCCCATTCCATTCCTGAGACCCTTCCTATAGCATGAGATGTGATATCTCAATGCTTCTAATACCAAACCTGAGACCCTTCCTATAACATGAGATGTGATATCCAAGTCCTTCCCATTCCAATCCTGAGACCCTTCCTATAGCATGAGATGTGATATCTCAATGCTTCTAATACCAAACCTGAGACCCTTCCTATAACATGAATTGTGATATCCAAGTCCTTCCCATTCCAATCCTGAGACCCTTCCGATAGCAGAGATGTGATATTTCAATGCTTATACCAAACCTGAGACCCTTCCAATAGCATGAGATGTGATATCTCAATGCTTCTAATACCAAACCTGAGATCCTTCCTATAACATGAGATGTGATATCCAAATCCTTCTCCTTCCGAACCGTAGACCCTCCCTTTAGCATGAAATGTGATATCCAACTCCTTCCCATTCCAATCCTGAGACCCTTCTGATAGCATGAGATGTGATATCTCAATGCCTCTAAAGCCAAACCTGAGATCCTACCTCTAACATGAAATGTGATATCCAACCCCTTCCCCTTCCAACTCTGAGAGCCTTCCTATAGAATGAGATATGACATCCAAGTCCTTCCCATTCCAATCCTGAGACCCTTCCTATAACATGAGATGTGATATCCAAATCCTTCCCATTCCAACCTTAGACCCTTCCTATTGCATGAGATGGGATATCCAACTCCTTCCAAATCCAATCCTGATACCCTTCCGATAGCATGAGATGTGATATCCCAATGCTTCTACAAAACCTGAGACCCATACCATGGCATGAGATGTGATATCAAACTTCTTCCCATTCCAATCCTGAGACTCTTCGTATAGCTTGAGATGTGATATCCAACTCCTTCCCATTCCAATCCTGAGACCCTTCCTATAGCTTGAGATGTGATATCCAACTCCTTCCCATTCCAATTCTGAGACCCGTCCTATACCATGAGACTTGATATCTCAATGCTTCTAATACCAAACCTGAGACCCTTCCTATAACATGAGATGTGATATCCAAGTCCTTCCCATTCCAATCCTGAGACCCTTCCTATAGCTTGAGATGTGATATCCAACTCCTTCCCATTCCAATTCTGAGACCCATCCTATACCATGAGACTTGATATCTCAATGCTTCTAATACCACACCTGAGACCGGTCCGTTAACATGAGATGTGATATACAAATCCTTCCCCTTCCAAACCTTAGACCCTTCCTATAGCATGAGATGTGATATCTCAATGCTTCTAATACCAAACCTGAGACCCTTCTTATAACGAGATGGGATATCCAACTCCTTCCCATTCCAATCCTGAGACCCTTCCAATAGCAGAGATGTGATATCTCAATGCTTATACCAAACCTGAGACCCTTCCTATGGCATGAGATGTCATATACAACTCCTTCCGATTCCAATCCTGAAACCCTTCCTATAGCATGAGATGGGATATCTCAATGCTTATACCAAACCTGAGACCCTTCCTATAGCATGAGATGTGATATCCAACTCCTTCCCATTCCAATCCTGAGACCCTTCCTATAGCATGAGATGTGATATCTCAATGCTTCAAATACCAAACCTGAGATCCTTCATATAACATGAGATGTGATATCAAACTCCTTCCCCTTCCAAACCTGAGACCCTCCCTTTAGCATGAGATGTGATATCCAAATCCTTCCCCTTCCAAACCTGAGACCCCCCCTTTAGCATGAGATGTGATATCCAACTCCTTCCCATTCCAATCCTGAGACCCTTCCTATAGCTTGAGATGTGATATCCAACTCCTTCCCATTCCAATTCTGAGACCCGTCCTATACCATGAGACTTGATATCTCAATGCTTCTAACACCAAACCTGAGACCCTTCCTATAACATGAGATGTGATATCCAAGTCCTTCCCATTCCAATCCTGAGACCCTTCCTATAGCTTGAGATGTGATATCCAACTCCTTCCCATTCCAATTCTGAGACCCATCCTATACCATGAGACTTGATATCTCAATGCTTCTAATACCAAACCTCAGACCGGTCCTATAACATGAGATGTGATATACAAATCCTTCCCCTTCCAAACCTTAGACCCTTCCTATAGCATGAGATGTGATATCTCAATGCTTCTAATACCAAACCTGAGACCCTTCTTATAACGAGATGGGATATCCAACTCCTTCCCATTCCAATCCTGAGACCCTTCCGATAGCAGAGATGTGATATCTCAATGCTTATACCAAACCTGAGACCCTTCCTATGGCATGAGATGTCATATACAACTCCTTCCGATTCCAATCCTGAGACCCTTCCTATAGCATGAGATGGGATATCTCAATGCTTATACCAAACCTGAGACCCTTCCTATAGCATGAGATGTGATATCCAACTCCTTCCCATTCCAATCCTGAGACCCTTCCTATAGCATGAGATGTGATATCTCAATGCTTCTAATACCAAACCTGAGATCCTTCCTATAACATGAGATGTGATATCAAACTCCTTCCCCTTCCAAACCTGAGACCCTCCCTTTAGCATGAGATGTGATATCCAAATCCTTCCCCTTCCAAACCTGAGACCCTCCCTTTAGCATGAGATGTGATATCCAACTCCTTCCCATTCCAATCCTGAGACCCTTCTGATAGCATGAGATGTGATATCTCAATGCCTCTAATACCATTCCTGAGACCCTTCCTATAACATGAGTGTTAGGAAAGATTCCGTAATTGTAGGTAATTTTCCTTCCATGTGGCAACTCCTAAACTTTTTGCTGTTGTTTTTTACCTTGTTCTTGACTTTGCCAGAGAAGTGCAGCCTTCTGCCGCACTCCTCTGGGCTTTCGCTCCTTTCTTACGGGGAAACTGACATGCCCTTAAGACAGTCAGTACCGGGGAACGCTGTTTCCCGTAGTTTCTTTTATCATGTTGCGGCTTTCGTGCAACATGACACAAGAAGGCACTGTAAGCTAAGTTACAGCTCTCTTGGGTCTCTAGCCTTCTACAGGCCCTAGATACTCGTTTAGGATTGTATCTGATCGGTGCAAGTGATTCAGGGACGGGAATGGTGGCAGCGATCGTTTCTTGTGTTTTGAGCTCCTTTTGGCGTTCTAAGCGCGTTTTTCACGCTTAACCCAAAATGGTGGCCTGGCTCCCAAAATGGCCAGACCACGAGGCTCCTTTGTCCTGTCCGCTGACCGTCTTGCTCCCTTCACCTTCCCCAGGTCGAGCCGACCCGGGGCCTTCCTTATTTGGGCATGTACTTTCCCGCGAAACACGGATGCTTTCGCGAGCTTCTACATGTCTTGTGTGTGCCTCCAGGATGTGGGCTGGGATGTCTGGTCCCAATACACATCCTGGGTGCCAGAGAGTCTAGGGTGGTGTGAATGTCTGGGACCACCGTGGTCCGTGATTGGTCCACGAATGGTGTGAGTGTTGATGAGCGGATCTCCCATTGGGTCCCCTCTGTTTTGGCACGAAGGGAACCGTGGATCAGAGGGGGCTGGAAACACCACTACCATGTCGATCTCCTGAGTTCTCACGAACGAAGGAATACAGGAGCCAAGTATCCTGCAACCAAGAGGCTGAACCGAGGAATCGCTGGTGACCCGCTGAAGGACTTCTCCTCTGCACTGCTGTCGTCTTGTGAAACCCTTTTCACCTTTGATCGAACCAGAAGGCCTGTACTGGTACTTCGACCCTTTGGAATAGCGGGAACAGCTATTCTCGGCATCTTCACCATCTCCTGCCAGTAAGCCTTCGGAAGTGTCTCTGGGCCATCCAGCTGACTGACCAGCTTACACGGGAGTCTTGCTCTGTAACCGCCGCCAGGTTGTGTAGTATTTCGAGTCCTTGTCACTCTCACACGCTTCGTACACTTGGCGTTCCCAAGTCGGAAGTGAGTAGTGTACATTTGGCTCAGATACACATGGCCGCTCCGTTGCCCTGCTGTGGTAACAAACTGTGCAGGTTTCTTCGATTGGGACGTCTTTTTACTCAACACGACGACGAGGCGTTCCCTGCTCTTCTGAACCTGCCAGCTGCTGAAACTGATGCGGAGAAGCCTGGGTCTGCTTGCATCGGGGACCGGTGAGTAGCATAGCTAGGATCTGGTCGCCCTCCTGCAGGAGCCCATTGCTTTTCCCCGCTGTGTAAAACAGCAACCCTTTTCTGTACTCGCGCTCTGCTTCTGCCCACTGTGGAGGCTGCGCTTGAGTCGCGGAACTTGTTCTTCTTCTTTTGTGCACTAAACTGAACTGCCTGATTTCCCTCGAAGAGCTTCTCCTTTTGCCCGTTGGCACCAGCGCGTGCAGGTACTTTTGAGCACAAGGCTCCACTCTCCGCAGGGCTCGGACTTCCATCTAGTTAGGTGCCTCTGAAGGCGAACTGGGTCTAAGCATTATTTCGCACTGCCTGTCTTCCTTCCCTTTTAGGTGGACTACCCATTTCGTGCATATAACGCTTGAGACTGTCGTATTTGTATATATATTGTGTTGATATGGTATGTGTTGGTTTAATATAGTTATATTGTGATTTTCTCGCTACGGTCATTGTTTTAAAGGCCTTGAAATAAATGTGTATATATTTTTAATATAACAACTGTTTGGAGTAGTTTGTAAGTGATCTTGCTTTGTGTGCTCATTGCGGGTTTTCAGTCACCCTCACCCCTCTTGAGACCTAGTCTTGACAGCCTAGATCGCTACCTTGATTGGTCTGGCTCGTCCAGAGGTTACCCTGTTCCAAGTAATTAGGTTGGCCTTCTGAACTTCTGCGCCACCAGGACAGAGTTCAGAAATCTGTCTTAACAAATTGGTGTACAGCGGTGGGATACGACTGAAGGTATCCAGTGTTGCGCACGAACTAAGGCATTTCAGGTTATTCCAACCAGGACACGTAGTGAATTGTTGTAGTATAACTTTAAAAAGGCCATAGTCCTATCTAACAGTATGGAAACAAATACCTTGTTAACTTTAAATGCTTCCAAATCAGAAACATTGAAAAAGATGTGTGCGGAGAGAGGTGTTTCCTCTCAAGGCACGAAATTGGAAATGATCCAAAGAATCGTGGCGTGGCAAGAAGCGCAGCTTGACGCTATAACTTCTGAGGATAGTGCGGAAGGTGGTGGGGCTGCTCTCACTGGTAGAACCGACGGTTCTGCCGCTGCACTGATCCATCGCGACTACGAGGACAGGGAGGACGAGATGTCTAATGTTTCCTCTGCCAGTGCTGATAGGGAGGCTATGCTTGAATTCAAGAAGCAAGAGCTGCGGTTTAGGCAGCAGGAGCTTGAATTCAGCATAGCCAAACTAAAAATCGAACAGGCAGAAAAACAAAAAGACAGGGATCACCTGTTGGAACTGGCCAAGCTTCAGTTTGCAAATGGGTCCAAGGGTCCTAGACATGGGTCTGGGGCCTCCTCTCATCCACGGTTTCCGAAAGATCTGCTCAGTGTGTATGAAGAAAGGAATGACATTATGGACTGGCTGAATGCGTTTGAGTATGCATGCGAAGTTCAACAAGTTGACAATGCTGATAAGATTGCCTGGTTACTCAGCAGACTGCCCCATTCTGGCTGTAGTGCCATTATGGAAATGTCGAAGGCTGAGCGAGCTGATTTCGCAATGTTAAAGCAAACTCTCATTTTAAAGTTTGGGAAGACTCCGGCCCAATATTTGAAACGTTTCAGAGAGTACAAGAAAAAGGAAGGTGGTACTTGGGTATCTTATGTCACTGAATCCTTGAAAAACTTAACTGGCTGGGTCGAAGGTTATAAGGTTTCTACCTTCGAAGGCATGATAAATCTTGTCATGCTGGAACACATTTTTGCATCTTCTTCCCCGGAGCTTGAGCAGCATTTGGCCGATTCGAAGGAGATAGATCCTAAGAAGCTGGCCATTGCAGCAGACTTATGTCACATCGAGTGTCCCATAAGGACAAAACTCATCCTGGTAAGCAGAAGGAAGGGAAAAAGTCCAAAGATATGGAGGGTGGAGAATCTGCTAAATCTTCTTCTCATAAGGGCCACAAAAAGAAACATAAGGGTAAGACACAAGAGAACTCGCAGGGTAGTGGAGGTCAGCCTCCGAAACAGAACTCTGGTTACAATAAGCCTCCCTATGTAAACAGACCCAATGGATCTTGTTTTGCTTGTGGAGCAACTGACCACGTGAAGGGGGATCCGCGGTGTAAGGTTAGACCTTTGGGGGTCCACTCCGCTAATCTAGCCTTCTCCTCCTACGAGGAAGAAGAGATTACAGGAGCATCCTTCTCCTCAGACTCATTTCCCAGCGGGATAGAGGCTGAGGTAGTTTTAGTTTCCCTGGGTTCCTGGGAGCCTAAAGTCGCAGAGGCTTATGCTAGGATTCCGGATAATACCAAGCACTACTTTAAAGACAGTGTGCTGATCAATGGGGTAGATACTCCAGCTCTTAGGGATAGTGGGTGCAGTCACACTGTAGTGGATTCTACCTTGGTAGACTCAGAGGAAGTTGCCAGAGCTACTCTGATGCCCACTAAGTTGGCTGACGGCCCACTCCGTATGTTCCCAGTAATACCTGTAAATCTTACTTTAAATGGTACAGCAGTCAGGATTCCAGTGAGCATTCAGAGAAACGTCCGGGGAAAGGTCTTGTTAGGTAATGATCTCAGAGCTTTAGGGCTCGTAGGAGACACTCCCGAAAGACCCTACACACGGTCTCAAGCACAGGCAGCATTGGCCAAGACCAATACGCCGCCCCAGCCGAAGGGGAAACCCAAGGCGAAAGGAGTCGACAAGTCAAGACGAGGGAAAGAGAATATTCCCCCGAGCTCGCCTACCACTGCGGTGGAGGAAGTTGGTCAATCGCCCGGGCCTGACGAGGAGGTGGCGATGCCTGAAGTATTTGACCCCAACGATCATCCTGAACTAAAAGACTTGTTAGTTGAAGGAGGTCCTGATAGGGACGAATTCAGTAAAGGCCAACGTGAGTGCCCATCTCTGGAAGGCCTAAGGAGACATGCCTGCTCCCAGCTTGAGGGTGAACCTCCTGGGACGCATAGGATTTATTGGGAAGGTGGACTCCTGTAGTGTGAGCCCACAGAGTCTACAGAAGGAGACCATAGGAGGTTGGTGGTTCCCCTTGCTGTTAGGCCCTTCCTCCTGCAGTTGGTGCATGAAGTTCCCCTTGCTGGTCACCTTGGTATGAAGAGGACCAAGCAAAGGTTAGTTATCCATGCACTTCTACTGGCCCAAGATGGGGGTGCAAGAAGAAAGTCACTGCAGGAGTTGTGCCTCCTGCCAGTTGTCTGGTAAGGTTGGCGCGACAATCCAAGCTCCGTTGGTACCGCTCCCAGTTGTGGGGGTACCATTTGAAAGGGTAGGGATCGACATCGTTGGTCCCCTTGACCCGCAAACATCCTCGGGCAATATGTTTATCCCGGTGCTGGTCGACCATGCAACCAGATATCCTGAGGCCATCCCATTGAAAACTGTAACTGCCAAGTCAGTTGCAAAAGCTTTACTTGGCATATTTACTAGGGTTGGCTTCCCTAAAGAAGTTGTGTCGGATCGTGGCACCAACTTTATGTCGAAGTATATGCAGGCTATGTGGAAAGAATGTGGGGTCACCTACAAGTTCTCTTCTGCATACCACCCCCAGACCAATGGTCTGATGGAACGTTTCAACAGAACGTTAAAGAGCATGATTGGGGCTCTGGAGGAACCTCAGAGAAGAAAATGGGATCTTCTTTTATCATGCTTACTGTTTGCCTACCGAGAGGTACCACAGGAGGGTGTTGGCTTCAGCCCCTTCGAACTTCTGTTCGGTCATCCCGTACGGGGACCCTTAGCCATCGTCAAAGAGGGATGGGAGATGCCCACTCCCCCTGTTACTACCAACGTAGTTGATTATGTGCTAGGGCTCAGAAAACGGATGGTACTTCTGATGGGCTTGGCTAGTGATAAATTGAAGGCAGGACAAGCGCTGGTGAAACATTGGTACGACCAGAAAGCTTCCCTCATCAACTTTACACCTGGTCAGCAAGTCCTGATCATGAATCCCATAAGGCCTCGAGCTTTACAGGACAAATGGTCAGGCCCTTACACAGTGGTGGAGCCCCTGGGTGAGGTTAACTATTTTGTGGACCTTGGAAGGCCTGGACAGGCTCCAAAAGTGTTCCATGTGAATAGGCTGAAGGCTTTCATCCCAAGAGTCGAAATCGCAGCACTGCTACTGGCTTCAGATGTTGAGGAAGAGGAGTCTGAACCTCTCCCCGACCTGTTCCAAAGCGGTCCTTCAGATAGCTCCTTTGAGGGTGTCCGAGTGGCCCCTCACCTGACTTCTGATCAGCAGGCTGAGGTGAAAAGTTTGCTTAGGCAGTTTTCCCCCCTGTTCTCACAGTCGCCTGGTTTGACACCTTGGTGCACACATAACATTGACACAGGAGACAGTGTACCTACCAAAAGTAGGGGATACAGGATGTCAGATAAAGTACGGTCTTATATTAAGACCGAGGTCAACAAAATGTTAGACCTTGGGGTGATTGAAACCTCTAGTAGTCCTTGGTCCAGCCCTGTGGTTTTGGTTCCAAAGGCAGGCACTTCTGAATTGAGGTTCTGCGTGGACTACAGGGCTCTGAATGCTGTCACCAAGACAGATGCACACCCCTTGCCTCGAACAGATGAGCTGGTGGATACTTTGGGTGCCTCCAAGTACCTCAGCACGTTTGACCTCACTGCTGGCTATTGGCAAATAGCTTTAGCAGAACATGCCAAGGAGAAGACAGCATTTTCTACTCCAGACGGCCTTTACCAATTCCGGGTAATGCCGTTCGGGTTGAAGAATGCACCTGCCACTTTCCAGAGGCTTGTGAATCATGTGTTGAATGGGTTGGACGAATTCTGTCTTGCATATCTGGACGATATAGCAGTTTTCAGTGCCACCTGGGAAGACCATGTGAAACACCTCGGGATTGTGCTCCATGCTCTTCAGAAAGCACACCTGACCATAAAGGCTAGTAAATGCCAGATTGGACAAGGCTCCGTGGTTTACCTTGGACATGAAGTAGGTGGAGGGAGGATACAGCCTCTTCCCAGTAAAGTACAAACAGTACGAGACTGGCCTACCCCCACTACACAAACCCAAGTGAGAGCCTTCTTAGGACTCACAGGGTATTACCGCATTTTTGTGGCAGACTATGGCACCATAGCTGCCCCTCTGACTGCCCTCACAACTCCGAAGAAACCCAAGAAGGTAACTTGTACCGACGAGTGTGAGAAGGCCTTCAATGGCTTAAAAGACTCCTTGTGCCAGGCCCCTGTCCTCAGGGCCCCTGATTATCAAAGACCTTTTATCGTGCAGACGGATGCCTCTGACACTGGGATAGGAGCTGTACTATCACAAGTAGATGAGAAGGGTAAGGAACACCCTATTGGTTTTATTAGCCGCCAGCTTAAGGACAGAGAGCTCAGATGGTCCACGGTAGAGAAAGAATGTTTCTCTGTTGTGTGGGCCCTAAGGAAGCTGAGGCCCTACCTCTATGGGACCCACTTTACTGTGCAAACTGACCATAAGCCTTTAAAGTGGCTAATGAACATGAAGGGGGAGAATCCAAAGTTGCTTAGGTGGTCCATAAGTCTACAAGGCTTCGACTTCACTATTGAGCATAGGCCAGGTGTCCAACATAGCAATGCTGATGGGTTGTCCAGAATGTTTAACCGACCTGAACAAGAGACTCATACAGGGGTGGATTAGTTCCCCCTGTCCATAGTCTGGGAGGGGCGAGTGTTAGGAAAGATTTCGTAATTGTAGGTAATTTTCCTTCCATGTGGCAAACCCTAAACTTTTTGCTGTTGTTTTTCACCTTGTTCTTGACTTTGCCAGAGAAGTGCAGCCTTCTGCCGCACTCCTCTGGGCTTTCGCTCCTTTCTTACGGGGAAACTGACATGCCCTTAAGACAGTCAGTACCGGGGAACGCTGTTTCCCGTAGTTTCTTTTATAATGTTGCGGCTTTCGTGCAACATGACACAAGAGGGCACTGTAAGCTAAGTTACAGCTCTCTTGGGTCTCTAGCCTTCTACAGGCCCTAGATACTTGTTTAGGATTGTATCTGATCGGTGCAAGTGATTCAGGGACGGGAATGGTGGCAGCGATCGTTTCTTGTGTTTTGAGCTCCTTTTGGCGTTCTAAGCGTGTTTTCCGCGCTTAACCCAAAATGGTGGCCTGGCTCCCAAAATGGCCAGACCACGAGGCTCCTTTGTCCTGTCCGCTGACCGTCTTGCTCCCTTCACCTTCCCCAGGTCGAGCCGACCCGGGGCCTTCCTTATTTGGGCATGTACTTTCCCGCGAAACACGGATGCTTTCGCGGGCTTCTACATGTCTTGTGTGTGCCTCCAGGATGTGGGCTGGGATGTCTGGTCCCAATACACATCCTGGGTGCCAGAGAGTCTAGGGTGGTGTGAATGCCTGGGACCACCGTGGTCCGTGATTGGTCCACGAATGGTGTGAGTGTTGATGAGCGGATCTCCCATTGGGTCCCCTCCGTTTTGGCGCGAAGGGAACCGTGGATAAGAGGGGGCTGGAAACACCACTACCATGTCGATCTCCTGAGTTCTCACGAATGAAGGAATACAGGAGCCAAGTATCCTGCAACCAAGAGGCTGAACCGAGGAATCGCTGGTGACCCGCTGAAGGACTTCTCCTCTGCACTGCTGTCGTCTTGTGAAACCCTTTTCACCTTTGATCGAACCAGAAGGCCTGTACTGGTACTTCGACCCTTTGGAATAGCGGGAACAGCTATTCTCAGCATCTTCACCATCTCCTGCCAGTAAGCCTTCGGAAGTGTCTCTGGGCCATCCAGCTGACTGACCAGCTTACACGGGAGTCTTGCTCTGTAACCGCCGCCAGGTTGTGTAGTATTTCAAGTCCTTGTCACTCTCACACGCTTCGTACACTTGGCGTTCCCAAGTCGGAAGTGAGTAGTGTACATTTGGCTCAGATACACACGGCCGCTCCGTTGCCCTGCTGTGGTAACAAACTGTGCAGTTTTCTTCGATTGGGACGTCTTTTTACTCAACACGACGACGAGGCGTTCCCTGCTCTTCTGAACCTGCCAGCTGCAGAAACTGACGCGGAGAAGCATGGGTCTGCTTGCATCGGGGACCGGTGAGTAGCATAGCTAGGATCTGGTCGCCCTCCTGCAGGAGCCCATTGCTTTTCCCCGCTGTGTAAAACAGCAACCCTTTTCCGTACTCGCGCTCTGCTTCTGCCCACTGTGGAGGCTGCGCTTGAGTCGCGGAACTTGTTCTTCTTCTTTTGTGCACTAAACTGAACTGCCTGATTTCCCTCGAAGAGCTTCTCCTTTTGCCCGTTGGCACCAGCGCGTGCAGGTACTTTTGAGCACAAGGCTCCACTCTTCGCAGGGCTCAGACTTCCATCTAGTTAGGTGCCTCTGAAGGCGAACTGGGTCTAAGCATTATTTCGCACTGCCTGTCTTCCTTCCCTTTTAGGTGGACTACCCATTTTGTGCATATAACGCTTGAGACTGTCGTATTTGTATATATATTGTGTTGATATGGTATGTGTTGGTTTAATATAGTTATATTGTGATTTTTTCGCTACGGTCATTGTTTTAAAGGCCTTGAAATAAATGTGTATATATTTTTAATATAACAACTGTTTGGAGTAGTTTGTAAGTGATCTTGCTTTGTGTGCTCATTGCGGGCTTTCAGTCACCCTCACCCCTCTTGAGACCTAGTCTTGACCGCCGCGATCGCTACCTTGATTGGTCTGGCTCGTCCAGAGGTTACCATGTTCCAAGTAATTAGGTTGGCCTTCTGAACTTCTGCGCCACCAGGACAGAGTTCAGAAATCCATCTTAACAATGAGATGTGATATCCAACTCCTTCCCATTCCAACCTGAGACCCTTCTTATAGCATGAGATGGGATATCCAACTCCTTCCAAATCCAATTCTGATACCCTTCCGATAGCATGAGATGTGATATCCCAATGCTTCTACCAAACCTGAGACCCATACTATGGCATGAGATGTGATATCAAACTCCTTCCCATTCCAATCCTGAGACCCTTCCTATAGCTTGAGATGTGATATCCAACTCCTTCCCATTCCAATCCTGAGACCCTTCCGATATCATGAGATGTGATATCTCAATGCTTCTAATATCAAACTTGAGACCCTCCCTATAGCATGAGATGTGATATCCAAGTCCTTCCCATTCCAATCCTGAGACCCTTCCTATAGCATGAGATGTGATATCCCAATGCTTCTAATACCAAACCTGAGACCCTTCCTATAACATGAGATAGGAATATCCAACTCCTTCCCATTCCAATCCTGAGACCCTTCCGATAGCAGAGATGTGATATCTGAATGCTTATGCCAAACCTGAGATCCTTCCTACAACATGAGATGTGATATCCAACTCCTTCCCATTCCAATCCTGAGACACTTCCTATAGCATGAGATGTGATATCTCACTGCTTATACCAAACCTGAGATCCTTCCTATAACATGAGATGTGATATCCAACTCCTTCCCATTCCAATCCTGAGACACTTCCTATAGCATGAGATGTGATATCTCACTGCTTATACCAAACCTGAGACCCTTCCTATAGCATGAGATGTGATATCCAACTCCTTCCCATTCCAATCCTGAGACCCTTCCTATAGCATGAGATGTGATATCCAACTCCTTCCCATTCCAATCCTGAGACCCTCCCTATAGCATGAGATGTGATATCCAAGTCCTTCCCATTCCAATCCTGAGACACTTCCTATAGCATGAGATGTGATATCTCAAAGCTTCTAATACCAAACCTGAGACTCTTCCTATAACATGAGATGGGATATCCAACTCCTTCCCATTCCAATCCTGAGACCCTTTCGATTGCAGAGATGTGATATCTCAATGCTTATACCAAACCTGAGACGCTTCCTACGGCATGAGATGTGATATCCAACTCCTTCCAATTCCAATCCTGAGACCTTTCCTATAGCATGGATGTGATGTCTCGATGCTTCTAATACCAAACCTGAGATCCTTCCTATAACATGAGATGTGATATCCAACTCATTCCATTCCAATCCAGAGACCCTTGCTATAGCATGAGATGTGATATCTCAATGCTTATACCAAACCTGAGACCCTTCCTATAGCATGAGATGTGATATCCAACTCCTTCCCATTCCAATCCTGAGACCCTTCCTATAGCATGAGATGTGATATCTCAATGCCTCTAATACCAAACCTGAGATCCTTCCTCTAACATGAAATGTGATATCCAACTCCTTCCCTTTCCAAACCTGAGAGCCTATCTATAGCATGAGATGTGATATCCAAGTCCTTCCCATTCCAATACTTAGACCCTTCCTACAGCATGCAATATGATATCTCAATGATTCTAATAACAAACCTGAGACCAGTCCTATAACATGAGATGGGATATCCAACTCCTTCCCATTCCAATCCTGAGACACTTCCGATAGCAGAGATATGATATCTCAATGCTTAACCAAACCTGAGACCCTTCCTATAACATGAGATGTGATATCCAACTCCTTCCCGTTCCAAACCTGAGACCCTTCCTTTAGCATGAGATGTGATATCCAGCTCCTTCCCATTCCAATCCTGAGACATTTCCGATAGCATGAGATGTGATATCTCAATGCTTCTACCAAACCTGAGACCCTTCCTTTAGCATGAGATGTGATATCCAACTCCTTCCCATTCCAATCCTGAGACCCTTCCTATAGCATGAGATGTGATATCTCAATACCTCTAATACCAAACCTGAGATCCTTCCGATAACATGAGATGTGATATCCAAATCCTTCCCCTTCCAAACCTGAGACCCTCCCTTTAGCATGAGATGTGATATCCAACTCCTTCCCTTTCCAATCCTGAGACCCTTCTGATAGCATGAGATGTGATATCTCAATGCTTCTAATACCAAACCTGAGATCCTTCCGATAGCATGAGATGTGATATCTCAATGCTTCTAATACCAAACCTGATATCCTTCCTATAACATGAGATGTGATATCCAAATCCTTCCCCTTCCAAACCGGAGACCCTCCCTTTAGCATGAGATGTGATATCCAACTCCTTCCCATTCCAATCCTGAGACCCTTCTGATAGCATGAGATGTGATATCCCAATGCCTCTAATACCAATCCTGAGACCCTTCCTATAACATGAGATGTGATATCCAACTCCTTCCCATTTCAACCTGAGACCCTTCCTATAGCATGAGATGGGATATCCAACGGCTTCCAAATCCAATTCTGATACCCTTCCGATAGCATGAGATGTGATATCCCAATGCTTCTACCAAACCTGAGACCCATACTATGGCATGAGATGTGATATCAAACTCCTTCCCATTCCAATCCTGAGACCCTTCCTATAGCATGAGATGTGATGTCTCAATGCTTCTAATACCAAACCTGAGATCCTTCCTATAACATGAGATGTGATATCCAACTCCTTCCCATTCCAATCCTGAGACCCTTCCTATAGCATGAGATGTGATATCTTAATGCTTATACCAAACCTGAGACCCTTCCTATAGCATGAGATGTGATATCCAACTCCTTCCGATTCCAATCCTGAGACCCTTCCTATAGCATGAGATGTGATATCTCAATGCCTCTAATACCAAACCTGAGATCCTTCCTCTAACATGAAATGTGATATCCAACTCCTTTCCTTTCCAAACCTGAGAGCCTACCTATAGCATGAGATGTGATATCCAAGTCCTTCCCATTCCAATCCTTAGACCCTTCCTACAGCATGCAATATGATATCTCAATGATTCTAATAACAAACCTGAGACCCGTCCTATAACATGAGATGGGATATCAACTCCTGCCCATTCCAATCCTGAGACACTTCCGATAGCAGAGATGTGATATCTCAATGCTTATACCAAACCTGAGACCCTTCCTATAACATGAGATGTGATATCCAACTCCTTCCCGTTCCAAACCTGAGACCCTTCCTATAGCATATGTGATATCCAACTCCTTCCCATTCCAAACATGAGACCCTTCCTATAGCAATAATGTAATATCCAACTCCTTCCCATTCCAATCCTGAGACCATTCCTATAGCATGAGATGTGATATCTCAATGCTTCTAATACCAAACCTGAGATCCTTCCTATGACATGAGATGTGATATCCAACTCCTTCCCATTCCAATCCTGAGACCCTTCTGATAGCATGAGATGTGATATCTCAATGCCTCTAATACCAATCCTGAGACCCTTCCTATAACATGAGATGTGATATCCAACTCCTTCCCATTTCAACCTGAGACCCTTCCTTTAGCATGACATGGGATATCCAACTCCTTCCAAATCCAATTCTGATACCCTTCCGATAGCATGAGATGTGACATCCCAATGTTTCTACCAAACCTGAGACCCATACTATGGCATGAGATGTGATATCAAACTCCTTCCCATTCCAGTCCTGAGACCCTTCCTATAGCATGAGATGTGATGTCTCAATGCTTCTAATACCAAACCTGAGATCCTTCCTATAACATGAGATGTGATATCCAACTCCTTCCCATTCCAATCCTGAGACCCTTCCTATAGCATGAGATGTGATATCTCAATGCTTATACCAAACCTGAGACCCTTCCTATAGCATGAGATGTGATATCCAACTCCTTCCGATTCCAATCCTGAGACCCTTCCTATAGCATGAGATGTGATATCTCAATGCCTCTAATACCAAACCTGAGATCCTTCCTCTAACATGAAATGTGATATCCAACTCCTTTCCTTTCCAAACCTGAGAGCCTACCTATAGCATGAGATGTGATATCCAAGTCCTTCCCATTCCAATCCTTAGACCATTCCTACAGCATGCAATATGATATCTCAATGATTCTAATAACAAACCTGAGACCCGTCCTATAACATGAGATGGGATATCCAACTCCTTCCCATTCCAATCCTGAGACACTTCCGATAGCAGAGATGTGATATCTCAATGCTTATATCAAACCTGAGACCCTTCCTATAACATGAGATGTGATATCCAACTCCTTCCCGTTCCAAACCTGAGACCCTTCCTATAGCATATGTGATATCCAACTCCTTCCCATTCCACACATGAGACCCTTCCTATAGCAAGAATGTAATATCCAACTCCTTCCCATTCCAATCCTGAGACCATTCCTATAGCATGAGATGTGATATCTCAATGCTTCTAATACCAAACCTGAGACCAGTCCTATAACATGAGATGGGATATCCAACTCCTTCCCCTTCCAAACCTGAGACCCTTGCTATAGCATGAGATGTGATATCCAACTCCTTCCCATCCCAATCCTGAGATGCTTCCGATTGCAGAGATGTGATATCTCAATGCTTATACCAAACCTGAGACTCTTCCTATAACATGAGATGTGATATCCAACTCCTTCCCGTTCCAAACCTGAGACCCTTCCTATAGCATGAGATGTGATATCCAACTCCTTCCGATTCCAATCCTGAGACCCTTCCGATAGCATGAGATGTGATATCTCAATGCTTCTAATACCAAACCTGAGAACCTTCCTATAACATGTGATGTGATATCCAAATCCTTCCCCTTCCAAACCTGAGACCCTCCCTTTAGCATAGATGTGCTATCCAACTCCTTCCCATTCCAATCCTGAGACCCTTATGATAGCATGAGATGTGATATCTCAATGCCTCTAATACCAAACCTGAGATACTTCCGATAGCATGAGATGTGATATCTCAATGCTTCTAATACCAAACCTGAGATCCTTTCTATAACATGAGATGTGATATCCAAATCCTTCCCCTTCCAAACCTGAGACCCTCCCTTTAGCATGAGATGTGATATCCAACTCCTTCCGATTCCAATCCTGAGACCCTTCCTATAGCATGAGATGTGATATCTCAATGCCTCTAATACCAAACCTGAGATCCTTCCTCTAACATGAAATGTGATATCCAACTCCTTTCCTTTCCAAACCTGAGAGCCTACCTATAGCATGAGATGTGATATCCAAGTCCTTCCCATTCCAATCCTTAGACCCTTCCTACAGCATGCAATATGATATCTCAATGATTCTAATAACAAACCTGAGACCCGTCCTATAACATGAGATGGGATATCAACTCCTGCCCATTCCAATCCTGAGACACTTCCGATAGCAGAGATGTGATATCTCAATGCTTATACCAAACCTGAGACCCTTCCTATAACATGAGATGTGATATCCAACTCCTTCCCGTTCCAAACCTGAGACCCTTCCTATAGCATATATGATATCCAACTCCTTCCCATTCCAAACATGAGACCCTTCCTATAGCAAGAATGTAATATCCAACTCCTTCCCATTCCAATCCTGAGACCATTCCTATAGCATGAGATGTGATATCTCAATGCTTCTAATACCAAACCTGAGATCCTTCCTATGACATGAGATGTGATATCCAACTCCTTCCCATTCCAATCCTGAGACCCTTCTGATAGCATGAGATGTGATATCTCAATGCCTCTAATACCAATCCTGAGACCCTTCCTATAACATGAGATGTGATATCCAACTCCTTCCCATTTCAACCCGAGACCCTTCCTTTAGCATGACATGGGATATCCAACTCCTTCCAAATCCAATTCTGATACCCTTCCGATAGCATGAGATGTGACATCCCAATGTTTCTACCAAACCTGAGACCCATACTATGGCATGAGATGTGATATCAAACTCCTTCCCATTCCAGTCCTGAGACCCTTCCTATAGCATGAGATGTGATGTCTCAATGCTTCTAATACCAAACCTGAGATCCTTCCTATAACATGAGATGTGATATCCAACTCCTTCCCATTCCAATCCTGAGACCCTTCCTATAGCATGAGATGTGATATCTCAATGCTTATACCAAACCTGAGACCCTTCCTATAGCATGAGATGTGATATCCAACTCCTTCCGATTCCAATCCTGAGACCCTTCCTATAGCATGAGATGTGATATCTCAATGCCTCTAATACCAAACCTGAGATCCTTCCTCTAACATGAAATGTGATATCCAACTCCTTTCCTTTCCAAACCTGAGAGCCTACCTATAGCATGAGATGTGATATCCAAGTCCTTCCCATTCCAATCCTTAGACCATTCCTACAGCATGCAATATGATATCTCAATGATTCTAATAACAAACCTGAGACCCGTCCTATAACATGAGATGGGATATCCAACTCCTTCCCATTCCAATCCTGAGACACTTCCGATAGCAGAGATGTGATATCTCAATGCTTATACCAAACCTGAGACCCTTCCTATAACATGAGATGTGATATCCAACTCCTTCCCGTTCCAAACCTGAGACCCTTCCTATAGCATATGTGATATCCAACTCCTTCCCATTCCACACATGAGACCCTTCCTATAGCAAGAATGTAATATCCAACTCCTTCCCATTCCAATCCTGAGACCATTCTTATAGCATGAGATGTGATATCTCAATGCTTCTAATACCAAACCTGAGACCAGTCCTATAACATGAGATGGGATATCCAACTCCTTCCCCTTCCAAACCTGAGACCCTTCCTATAGCATGAGATGTGATATCCAACTCCTTCCCATCCCAATCCTGAGATGCTTCCGATTGCAGAGATGTGATATCTCAATGCTTATACCAAACCTGAGACTCTTCCTATAACATGAGATGTGATATCCAACTCCTTCCCGTTCCAAACCTGAGACCCTTCCTATAGCATGAGATGTGATATCCAACTCCTTCCGATTCCAATCCTGAGACCCTTCCGATAGCATGAGATGTGATATCTCAATGCTTCTAATACCAAACCTGAGAACCTTCCTATAACATGTGATGTGATATCCAAATCCTTCCCCTTCCAAACCTGAGACCCTCCCTTTAGCATGAGATGTGCTATCCAACTCCTTCCCATTCCAATCCTGAGACCGTTATGATAGCATGAGATGTGATATCTCAATGCCTCTAATACCAAACCTGAGATACTTCCGATAGCATGAGATGTGATATCTCAATGCTTCTAATACCAAACCTGAGATCCTTCCTATAACATGAGATGTGATATCCAAATCCTTCCCCTTCCAAACCTGAGACCCTCCCTTTAGCATGAGATGTGATATCCAACTCCTTCCCATTCCAATCCTGAGACCCTTCTGATAGCATGAGATGTGATATCTCAATGCCTCTAATACCAAACCTGAGATCCTACCTCTAACATGAAATGTGATATCCAACTCCTTCCCTTTCCAAACCTGAGACCCTGCCTATAGCATGAGATGTGATATCCAAGTCCTTCCCATTCCAATCCTGAGACCCTTCCTATAGCATGTGATGTGATATCTCAATGCTTATACCAAATCTGAGACCCTTCCTATGGCATGAGATGTCATATACAACTCCTTCCCATTCCAATCCGGAGACCCTTCCTATAGCATGAGATGTGATATCTCAATGCTTATACCAAACCTGAGACCCTTCCTATAGCATGAGATGTGATATCCAACTTCTTCCCATTCCAATCCTGAGACCCTTCCTTTAGCATGAGATGTGATATCCAGCTCCTTCCCATTCCAATCCTGAGACATTTCCGATAGCATGAGATGTGATATCTCAATGCTTCTACCAAACCTGAGACCCTTCCTTTAGCATGAGATGTGATATCCAACTCCTTCCCATTCCAATCCTGAGACCCTTCCTAGAGCATGAGATGTGATATCTCAATACCTCTAATACCAAACCTGAGATCCTTCCGATAACATGAGATGTGATATCCAAATCCTTCCCCTTCCAAACCTGAGACCCTCCCTTTAGCATGAGATGTGATATCCAACTCCTTCCCTTTCCAATCCTGAGACCCTTCTGATAGCATGAGATGTGATATCTCAATGCTTCTAATACCAAACCTGAGATCCTTCCGATAGCATGAGATGTGATATCTCAATGCTTCTAATACCAAACCTGATATCCTTCCTATAACATGAGATGTGATATCCAAATCCTTCCCCTTCCAAACCGGAGACCCTCCCTTAAGCATGAGATGTGATATCCAACTCCTTCCCATTCCAATCCTGAGACCCTTCTGATAGCATGAGATGTGATATCCCAATGCCTCTAATACCAATCCTGAGACCCTTCCTATAACATGAGATGTGATATCCAACTCCTTCCCATTTCAACCTGAGACCCTTCCTATAGCATGAGATGGGATATCCAACGCCTTCCAAATCCAATTCTGATACCCTTCCGATAGCATGAGATGTGATATCCCAATGCTTCTACCAAACCTGAGACCCATACTATGGCATGAGATGTGATATCAAACTCCTTCCCATTCCAATCCTGAGACCCTTCCTATAGCATGAGATGTGATGTCTCAATGCTTCTAATACCAAACCTGAGACCCTTCCTATAGCATGAGATGTGATATCCAACTCCTTCCGATTCCAATCCTGAGACCCTTCCTATAGCATGAGATGTGATATCTCAATGCCTCTAATACCAAACCTGAGATCCTTTCTCTAACATGAAATGTGATATCCAACTCCTTTCCTTTCCAAACCTGAGAGCCTACCTATAGCATGAGATGTGATATCCAAGTCCTTCCCATTCCAATCCTTAGACCCTTCCTACAGCATGCAATATGATATCTCAATGATTCTAATAACAAACCTGAGACCCGTCCTATAACATGAGATGGGATATCAACTCCTTCCCATTCCAATCCTGAGACACTTCCGATAGCAGAGATGTGATATCTCAATGCTTATACCAAACCTGAGACCCTTCCTATAACATGAGATGTGATATCCAACTCCTTCCCGTTCCAAACCTGAGACCCTTCCTATAGCATATGTGATATCCAACTCCTTCCCATTCCAAACATGAGACCCTTCCTATAGCAAGAATGTAATATCCAACTCCTTCCCATTCCAATCCTGAGACCATTCCTATAGCATGAGATGTGATATCTCAATGCTTCTAATACCAAACCTGAGATCCTTCCTATGACATGAGATGTGATATCCAACTCCTTCCCATTCCAATCCGGAGACCCTTCTGATAGCATGAGATGTGATATCTCAATGCCTCTAATACCAATCCTGAGACCCTTCCTATAACATGAGATGTGATATCCAACTCCTTCCCATTTCAACCTGAGACCCTTCCTTTAGCATGACATGGGATATCCAACTCCTTCCAAATCCAATTCTGATACCCTTCCGATAGCATGAGATGTGACATCCCAATGTTTCTACCAAACCTGAGACCCATACTATGGCATGAGATGTGATATCAAACTCCTTCCCATTCCAGTCCTGAGACCCTTCCTATAGCATGAGATGTGATGTCTCAATGCTTCTAATACCAAACCTGAGATCCTTCCTATAACATGAGATGTGATATCCAACTCCTTCCCATTCCAATCCTGAGACCCTTCCTATAGCATGAGATGTGATATCTCAATGCTTATACCAAACCTGAGACCCTTCCTATAGCATGAGAGTTGATATCCAACTCCTTCCGATTCCAATCCTGAGACCCTTCCTATAGCATGAGATGTGATATCTCAATGCCTCTAATACCAAACCTGAGATCCTTCCTCTAACATGAAATGTGATATCCAACTCCTTTCCTTTCCAAACCTGAGAGCCTACCTATAGCATGAGATGTGATATCCAAGTCCTTCCCATTCCAATCCTTAGACCATTCCTACAGCATGCAATATGATATCTCAATGATTCTAATAACAAACCTGAGACCCGTCCTATAACATGAGATGGGATATCCAACTCCTTCCCATTCCAATCCTGAGACACTTCCGATAGCAGAGATGTGATATCTCAATGCTTATACCAAACCTGAGACCCTTCCTATAACAATAGATGTGATATCCAACTCCTTCCCGTTCCAAACCTGAGACCCTTCCTATAGCATATGTGCTATCCAACTCCTTCCCATTCCACACATGAGACCCTTCCTATAGCAAGAATGTAATATCCAACTCCTTCCCATTCCAATCCTGAGACCATTCCTATAGCATGAGATGTGATATCTCAATGCTTCTAATACCAAATCTGAGACCAGTCCTATAACATGAGATGGGATATCCAACTCCTTCCCCTTCCAAACCTGAGACCCTTCCTATAGCATGAGATGTGATATCCAACTCCTTCCCATCCCAATCCTGAGATGCTTCCGATTGCAGAGATGTGATATCTCAATGCTTATACCAAACCTGAGACTCTTCCTATAACATGAGATGTGATATCCAACTCCTTCCCGTTCCAAACCTGAGACCCTTCCTATAGCATGAGATGTGATATCCAGCTCCTTCCGATTCCAATCCTGAGACCCTTCCGATAGCATGAGATGTGATATCTCAATGCTTCTAATACCAAACCTGAGATCCTTCCTATAACATGTGATGTGATATCCAAATCCTTCCCCTTCCAAACCTGAGACCCTCCCTTTAGCATGAGATGTGCTATCCAACTCCTTCCCATTCCAATCCTGAGACCCTTATGATAGCATGAGATGTGATATCTCAATGCCTCTAATACCAAACCTGAGATACTTCCGATAGCATGAGATGTGATATCTCAATGCTTCTAATACCAAACCTGAGATCCTTCCTATAACATGAGATGTGATATCCAAATCCTTCCCCTTCCAAACCTGAGACCCTCCCTTTAGCATGAGATGTGATATCCAACTCCTTCCCATTCCAATCCTGAGACCCTTCTGATAGCATGAGATGTGATATCTCAATGCCTCTAATACCAAACCTGAGATCCTACCTCTAACATGAGATGTGATATCCAAGTCCTTCCCATTCCAATCCTGAGACCCTTCCTATTGCATGTGATGTGATATCTCAATGCTTATACCAAACCTGAGACCCTTCCTATGGCATGAGATGTCATATACAACTCCTTCCCATTCCAATCCGGAGACCCTTCCTATAGCATGAGATGTGATATCTCAATGCTTATACCAAACCTGAGACCCTTCCTATAGCATGAGATGTGATATCCAACTTCTTCCCATTCCAATCCTGAGACCCTTCCTATAACATGAGATGTGATGTCTCAATGCTTCTAATACCAAACCTGAGATCTTTCCTATAACATGAGATGTGATATCCAACTCCTTCCCATTCCAATTCTGAGACCCTTCTGATAGCATGAGATGTGATATCTCAATGCCTCTAATACCAATCCTGAGACCCTTCCTATAACATGAGATGTGATATCCAACTCCTTCCCATTTCAACCTGAGACCCTTCCTATAGCATGAGATGGGATATCCAACTCCTTCCAAATCCAATTCTGATACCCTTCCGATAGCATGAGATGTGATATCCCAATGCGTCTACCAAACCTGAGACCCATACTATGGCATGAGATGTGATATCAAACTCCTTCCCATTCCAATCCTGAGACCCTTCCTATAGCATGAGATGTGATGTCTCAATGCTTCTAATACCAAACCTGAGATCCTTCCTATAGCATGAGATGGGATATCCAACTCCTTCCCATTCCAATCCTGAGACACTTCCGATAGCAGAGATGTGATATCTCAATGCTTATACCAAAACTGAGACCCTTCCTATAACATGAGATGTGATATCCAACTCCTTCCCGTTCCAAACCTGAGACCCTTCCTATAGCATATGTGATATCCAACTCCTTCCCATTCCAAACATGAGACCCTTCCTATAGCAAGAATGTAATATCCAACTCCTTCCCATTCCAATCCTGAGACCATTCCTATAGCATGAGATGTGATATCTCAATGCTTCTAATACCAAACCTAAGATCCTTCCTATGACATGAGATGTGATATCCAACTCCTTCCCATTCCAATCCTGAGACCCTTCTGATAGCATGAGATGTGATATCTCAATGCCTCTAATACCAATCCTGAGACCCTTCCTATAACATGAGATGTGATATCCAACTCCTTCCCATTTCAACCTGAGACCCTTCCTATAGCATGACATGGGATATCCAACTTTTCCAAATCCAATTCTGATACCCTTCCGATAGCATGAGATGTGATATCCCAATGCTTCTACCAAACCTGAGACCCATACTATGGCATGAGATGTGATATCAAACTCCTTCCCATTCCAATCCTGAGACCCTTCCTATAGCATGAGATGTGATGTCTCAATGCTTCTAATACCAAACCTGAGATCCTTCCTATAACATGAGATGTGATATCCAACTCCTTCCCATTCCAATCCTGAGACCCTTCCTATAGCATGAGATGTGATATCTCAATGCTTATACCAAACCTGAGACCCTTCCTATAGCATGAGATGTGATATCCAACTCCTTCCGATTCCAATCCTGAGACCCTTCCTATAGCATGAGATGTGATATCTCAATGCCTCTAATACCAAACCTGAGATCCTTCCTCTAACATGAAATGTGATATCCAACTCCTTTCCTTTCCAAACCCGAGAGCCTACCTATAGCATGAGATGTGATATCCAAGTCCTTCCCATTCCAATCCTTAGACCCTTCCTACAGCATGCAATATGATATCTCAATGATTCTAATAACAAACCTGAGACCCGTCCTATAACATGAGATGGGATATCCAACTCCTTCCCATTCCAATCCTGAGACACTTCCGATAGCAGAGATGTGATATCTCAATGCTTATACCAAACCTGAGACCCTTCCTATAACATGAGATGTGATATCCAACTCCTTCCCGTTCCAAACCTGAGACCCTTCCTATAGCATATGTGATATCCAACTCCTTCCCATTCCACACATGAGACCCTTCCTATAGCAAGAATGTAATATCCAACTCCTTCCCATTCCAATCCTGAGACCATTCCTAATCCTGAGACCATTCCTATAGCATGAGATGTGATATCTCAATGCTTCTAATACCAAACCTGAGACCAGTCCTATAACATGAGATGGGATATCCAACTCCTTCCCCTGAGACCCTTCCTATAGCATGAGATGTGATATCCAACTCCTTCCCATCCCAATCCTGAGACACTTCCGATTGCAGAGATGTGATATCTCAATGCTTATACCAAACCTGAGACTCTTCCTATAACATGAGATGTGATATCCAACTCCTTCCCGTTCCAAACCTGAGACCCTTCCTATAGCATGAGATGTGATATCCAACTCCTTCCGATTCCAATCCTGAGACCCTTCCGATAGCATGAGATGTGATATCTCAATGCTTCTAATACCAAACCTGAGATCCTTCCTATAACATGTGATGTGATATCCAAATCCTTCCCCTTCCAAACCTGAGACCCTCCCTTTAGCATGAGATGTGCTATCCAACTCCTTCCCATTCCAATCCTGAGACCCTTATGATAGCATGAGATGTGATATCTCAATGCCTCTAATACCAAACCTGAGATACTTCCGATAGCATGAGATGTGATATCTCAACGCTTCTAATACCAAACCTGAGATCCTTCCTATAACATGAGATGTGATATCCAAATCCTTCCCCTTCCAAACCTGAGACCCTCCCTTTAGCATGAGATGTGATATCCAACTCCTTCCCATTCCAATCCTGAGACCCCTCTGATAGCATGAGATGTGATATCTCAACGCCTCTAATACCAAACCTGAGATCCTACCTCTAACATGAAATGTGATATCCAACTCCTTCCCTTTCCAAACCTGAGACCCTGCCTATAGCATGAGATGTGATATCCATGTCCTTCCCATTCCAATCCTGAGACCCTTCCTATAGCATGTGATGTGATATCTCAATGCTTATACCAAACCTGAGACCCTTCCTATGGCATGAGATGTCATATACAACTCCTTCCCATTCCAATCCTGAGACCCTTCCTATAGCATGAGATGTGATATCTCAATGCTTATACCAAACCTGAGACCCTTCCTATAGCATGAGATGTGATATCCAACTTCTTCCCATTCCAATCCTGAGACCCTTCCTATAACATGAGATGTGATGTCTCAATGCTTCTAATACCAAACCTGAGATCTTTCCTATAACATGAGATGTGATATCCAACTCCTTCCCATTCCAATTCTGAGACCCTTCCTATAGCATGAGATGTGATATCTCAATGCTTATACCAAACCTGAGACCCTTCCTATAGCTTGAGATGTGATATCCAACTCCTTCCCATTCCAATCCTGAGACCCTTCCCATAGCATGAGATGTGATATCCAACTTCTTCCCATTCCAATCCTGAGACCCTTCCTATAACATGAGATGTGATGTCTCAATGCTTCTAATACCAAACCTGAGAACTTTCCTATAACATGAGATGTGATATCCAACTCCTTCCCATTCCAATTCTGAGACCCTTCTGATAGCATGAGATGTGATATCTCAATGCCTCTAATACCAATCCTGAGACCCTTCCTATAACATGAGATGTGATATCCAACTCCTTCCCATTTCAACCTGAGACCCTTCTGATAGCATGAGATGTGATATCTCAATGCCTCTAATACCAAACCTGAGATCCTACCTCTAACATAAAATGTGATATCCAACTCCTTCCCTTTCCAAACCTGAGACCCTGCCTATAGCATGAGATGTGATATCCAAGTCCTTCCCATTCCAATCCTGAGACCCCTCCTATAGCATGTGATGTGATATCTCAATGCTTATACCAAACCTGAGACCCTTCCTATGGCATGAGATGTCATATACAACTCCTTCCCATTCCAATCCTGAGACCCTTCCTATAGCATGAGATGTGATATCTCAATGCTTATACCAAACCTGAGTCCCTTCCTATAGCATGAGATGTGATATCCAACTCCTTCCCGTTCCAAACCTGAGACCCTTCCTATAGCATATGTGATATCCAACTCCTTCCCATTCCAAACATGAGACCCTTCCTATAGCAAGAATGAAATATCCAACTCCTTCCCATTCCAATCCTGAGACCATTCCTATAGCATGAGATGTGATATCTCAATGCTTCTAATACCAAACCTGAGATCCTTCCTATGACATGAGATGTGATATCCAACTCCTTCCCATTCCAATCCTGAGACCCTTCTGATAGCATGAAATGTGATATCTCAATGCCTCTAATACCAATCCTGAGACCCTTCCTATAACATGAGATGTGATATCCAACTCCTTCCCATTTCAACCTGAGACCCTTCCTATAGCATGACATGGGATATCCAACTCCTTCCAAATCCAATTCTGATACCCTTCCGATAACATGAGATGTGATATCCCAATGCTTCTACCAAACCTGAGACCCATACTATGGCATGAGATGTGATATCAAACTCCTTCCCATTCCAATCCTGAGACCCTTCCTATAGCATGAGATGTGATATCTCAATGCTTCTAATACCAAACCTGAGATCCTTCCTATAACATGAGATGTGATATCCAAATCCTTCCCATTCCAATCCTGAGACCCTTCCTATAGCATGAGATGTGATATCTCAATGCTTATACCAAACCTGAGACCCTTCCTATAGCATGAGATGTGATATCCAACTCCTTCCGATTCCAATCCTGAGACCCTTCCTATAGCATGAGATGTGATATCTCAATGCCTCTAATACCAAACCTGAGATCCTTCCTCTGACATGAAATGTGATATCCAACTCCTTTCCTTTCCAAACCTGAGAGCCTACCTATAGCATGAGATGTGATATCCAAGTCCTTCCCATTTCAATCCTTAGACCCTTCCTACAGCATGCAATATGATATCTCAATGATTCTAATAACAAACCTGAGACCCGTCCTATAACATGAGATGGGATATCCAACTCCTTCCCATTCCAATCCTGAGACACTTCCGATAGCAGAGATGTGATATCTCAATGCTTATACCAAACTTGAGACCCTTCCTATAACATGAGATGTCATATCCAACTCCTTCCCGTTCCAAACCTGAGACCCTTCCTATAGCATATGTGATATCCAACTCCTTCCCATTCCACACATGAGACCCTTCCTATAGCAAGAATGTAATATCCAACTCCTTCCCATTCCAATCCTGAGACCATTCCTATAGCATGAGATGTGATATCTCAATGCTTCTAATACCAAACCTGAGACCAGTCCTATAACATGAGATGGGATATCCAACTCCTTCCCCTTCCAAACCTGAGACCCTTCCTATAGCATGAGATGTGATATCCATCTCCTTCCCATCCCAATCCTGAGACACTTCTGATTGCAGAGATGTGATATCTCAATGCTTATACCAAACCTGAGACTCTTCCTATAACATGAGATGTGATATCCAACTCCTTCCCGTTCCAAACCTGAGACCCTTCCTATAGCATGAGATGTGATATCCAACTTCTTCCGATTCCAATCCTGAGACCCTTCCGATAGCATGAGATGTGATATCTCAATGCTTCTAATACCAAACCTGAGATCCTTCCTATAACATGTGATGTGATATCCAAATCCTTCCCCTTATAAACCTGAGACCCTCCCTTTAGCATGAGATGTGCTATCCAACTCCTTCCCATTCCAATCCTGAGACCCTTATGATAGCATGAGATGTGATATCTCAATGCCTCTAATACCAAACCTGAGATACTTCCGATAGCATGAGATGTGATATCTCAATGCTTCTAATACCAAACCTGAGATCCTTCCTATAACATGAGATGTGATATCCAAATCCTTCCCCTTTAAACCTGAGACCCTCCCTTTAGCATGAGATGTGATATCCAACTCCTTCCCATTCCGATCCTGAGACCCTTCTGATAGCATGAGATGTGATATCTCAATGCCTCTAATACCAAACCTGAGATCCTACCTCTAACATGAAATGTGATATCCAACTCCTTCCCTTTCCAAACCTGAGACCCTGCCTATAGCATGAGATGTGATATCCAAGTCCTTCCCATTCCAATCCTGAGACCCTTCCTATAGCATGTGATGTGATATCTCAATGCTTATACCAAACCTGAGACCCTTCCTATGGCATGAGATGTCATACACAACTCCTTCCCATTCCAATCCTGAGACCCTTCCTATAGCATGAGATGTGATATCCAACTTCTTCCCATTCCAATCCTGAGACCCTTCCTATAACATGAGATGTGATGTCTCAATGCTTCTAATACCAAACCTGAGATCTTTCCTATAACATGAGATGTGATATCCAACTCCTTCCCATTCCAATTCTGAGACCCTTCCTATAGCATGAGATGTGATATCTCAATGCTTATACCAAACCTGAGACCCTTCCTATAGCTTGAGATGTGATATCCAACTCCTTCCCATTCCAATCCTGAGACCCTTCCTATAGCATGAGATGTGATATCCAACTTCTTCCCATTCCAATCCTGAGACCCTTCCTATAACATGAGATGTGATGTCTCAATGCTTCTAATACCAAACCTGAGATCTTTCCTATAAAATGAGATGTGATATCCAACTCCTTCCCATTCCAATTCTGAGACCCTTCTGATAGCATGAGATGTGATATCTCAATGCCTCTAATACCAATCCTGAGACCCTTCCTATAACATGAGATGTGATATCCAACTCCTTCCCATTTCAACCTGAGACCCTTCCTATAGCATGAGATGGGATATCCAACTCCTTCCAAATCCAATTCTGATACCCTTCCGATAGCATGAGATGTGATATCCCAATGCTTCTACCAAACCTGAGACCCATACTATGGCATGAGATGTGATATCAAACTCCTTCCCATTCCAATCCTGAGACCCTTCCTATAGCATGAGATGTGATGTCTCAATGCTTCTAATACCAAACCTGAGATCCTTCCTATAACATGAGATGTGATATCCAACTCCTTCCCATTCCAATCCTGAGACCCTTCCTATAGCATGAGATGTGATATCTCAATGCTTATACCAAACCTGAGACCCTTCATATAGCATGAGATGTGATATCCAACTCCTTCCGATTCCAATCCTGAGACCCTTCCTATAGCATGAGATGTGATATCTCAATGCCTCTAATACCAAACCTGAGATCCTTCCTCTAACATGAAATGTGATATCCAACTCCTTTCCTTTCCAAACCTGAGAGCCTACCTATAGCATGAGATGTGATATCCAAGTCCTTCCCATTCCAATCCTTAGACCCTTCCTACAGCATGCAATATGATATCTCAATGATTCTAATAACAAACCTGAGACCCGTCCTATAAGATGAGATGGGACATCCAACTCCTTCCCATTCCAATCCTGAGACACTTCCGATAGCAGAGATGTGATATCTCAATGCTTATACCAAACCTGAGACCCTTCCTATAACATGAGATGTGATATCCAACTCCTTCCCGTTCCAAACCTGAGACTCTTCCTATAGCATATGTGATATCCAACTCCTTCCCATTCCAAACATGAGACCCTTCCTATAGCAAGAATGTAATTTCCAACTCCATCCCATTCCAATCCTGAGACCATTCCTATAGCATGAGATGTGACATCTCAATGCTTCTAATACCAAACCTGAGACCAGTCCTATAACATGAGATGGGATATCCAACTCCTTCCCCTTCCAAACCTGAGACCCTTCCTATAGCATGAGATGTGATATCCAACTCCTTCCCATCCCAATCCTGAGACACTTCCGATTGCAGAGATGTGATATCTCAATGCTTATACCAAACCTGAGACTCTTCCTATAACATGAGATGTGATATCCAACTCCTTCCTGTTCCAAACCTGAGACCCATCCTATAGCATGAGATGTGATATCCAACTCCTTCCGATTCCAATCCTGAGACCCTTCCGATAGCATGAGATGTGATATCTCAATGCTTCTAATACCAAACCTGAGACCCTTCCGATAACATGTGATGTGATATCCAAATCCTTCCCCTTCCAAACCTGAGATCATCCCTTTAGCATGAGATGTGCTATCCAACTCCTTCCCATTCCAATCCTGAGACCCTTATGATAGCATGAGATGTGATATCTCAATGCCTCTAATACCAAACCTGAGATACTTACGATAGCATGAGATGTGATATCTCAATGCTTCTAATACCAAACCTGAGATCCTTCCTATAACATGAGATGTGATATCCAAATCCTTCCCCTTCCAAACCTGAGACCCTCCCTTTAGCATGAGATGTGATATCCAACTCCTTCCCATTCCAATCCTGAGACCCTTCTGATAACATGAGATGTGATATCTCAATGCCTCTAATACCAAACCTGAGATCCTACCTCTAACATGAAATGTGATATCCAACTCCTTCCCTTTCCAAACCTGAGACCCTGCCTATAGCATGAGATGTGATATCCAAGTCCTTCCCATTCCAATCCTGAGAGCCTTCCTATAGCATGTGATGTGATATCTCAATGCTTATACCAAACCTGGGACCCTTCCTATGGCATGAGATGTCATATACAACTCCTTCCCATTCCAATCCTGAGACCCTTCCTATAGCATGAGATGTGATATCTCAATGCTTATACCAAACCTGAGACCCTTCCTATAGCATGAGATGTGAGATCCAACTTCTTCCCATTCCAATCCTGAGACCCTTCCTATAACATGAGATGTGATGTCTCAATGCTTCTAATACCAAACCTGAGATCTTTCCTATAACATGAGATGTGATATCCAACTCCTTCCAATTCCAATTCTGAGACCCTTTATATAGCATGAGATGTGATATCTCAATGCTTATACCAAACCTGAGACTCTTCCTATAGCTTGAGATGTGATATCCAACTCCTTCCCATTCCAATCCTGAGACCCTTCCTATAGCATGAGATGTGATATCTCAATGCTTCTAATGCCAAACCTGAGATCCTTCCTCTAACATGAAATGTGATATCCAACTCCTTCCCCTTCCAAACCTGAGAGCCTTCCCATAGCATGAGATATGATATCCAAGTCCTTCCCATTCCAATCCGGAGACCCTTCCTATAACATGAGATGTGATATCCAACTCCTTCCCATTCCAATCCTGAGACCCTTCTGATAGCATGAGATGTGATATCTCAATGCCTCTAATACCAATCCTGAGACCCTTCCTATAACATGAGATGTGATATCCAACTCCTTCCCATTCCAATCCTGAGACCCTTATGATAGCATGAGATGTGATATCTCAATGCCTCTAATACCAAACCTGAGATACTTACGATAGCATGAGATGTGATATCTCAATGCTTCTAATACCAAACCTGAGATCCTTCCTATAACATGAGATGTGATATCCAAATCCTTCCCCTTCCAAACCTGAGACCCTCCCTTTAGCATGAGATGTGATATCCAACTCCTTCCCATTCCAATCCTGAGACCCTTCTGATAACATGAGATGTGATATCTCAATGCCTCTAATACCAAACCTGAGATCCTACCTCTAACATGAAATGTGATATCCAACTCCTTCCCTTTCCAAACCTGAGACCCTGCCTATAGCATGAGATGTGATATCCAAGTCCTTCCCATTCCAATCCTGAGAGCCTTCCTATAGCATGTGATGTGATATCTCAATGCTTATACCAAACCTGGGACCCTTCCTATGGCATGAGATGTCATATACAACTCCTTCCCATTCCAATCCTGAGACCCTTCCTATAGCATGAGATGTGATATCTCAATGCTTATACCAAACCTGAGACCCTTCCTATAGCATGAGATGTGAGATCCAACTTCTTCCCATTCCAATCCTGAGACCCTTCCTATAACATGAGATGTGATGTCTCAATGCTTCTAATACCAAACCTGAGATCTTTCCTATAACATGAGATGTGATATCCAACTCCTTCCAATTCCAATTCTGAGACCCTTTATATAGCATGAGATGTGATATCTCAATGCT
Source organism: Ambystoma mexicanum (assembly GCF_040938575.1). Classification (NCBI taxonomy): domain Eukaryota; kingdom Metazoa; phylum Chordata; class Amphibia; order Caudata; family Ambystomatidae; genus Ambystoma; species Ambystoma mexicanum. Next base: position 254,429 of record NW_027182448.1, read on the forward strand.
TCTAATACCAAACCTGAGATCCTTCCTATAACATGAGATGTGATATCCAAATCCTTCCCCTTCTAAACCTGAGACCCTCCCTTTAGCATGAGATGTGATATCCAACTCCTTCCCATTCCAATCCTGAGACCCTTCTGATAACATGAGATGTGATATCTCAATGCCTCTAATACCAAACCTGAGATCCTACCTCTAACATGAAATGTGATATCCAACTCCTTCCCTTTCCAAACCTGAGACCCTGCCTATAGCATGAGATGTGATATCCAAGTCCTTCCCATTCCAATCCTGAGAGCCTTCCTATAGCATGTGATGTGATATCTCAATGCTTATACCAAACCTGGGACCCTTCCTATGGCATGAGATGTCATATACAACTCCTTCCCATTCCAATCCTGAGACCCTTCCTATAGCATGAGATGTGATATCTCAATGCTTATACCAAACCTGAGACCCTTCCTATAGCATGAGATGTGAGATCCAACTTCTTCCCATTCCAATCCTGAGACCCTTCCTATAACATGAGATGTGATGTCTCAATGCTTCTAATACCAAACCTGAGATCTTTCCTATAACATGAGATGTGATATCCAACTCCTTCCAATTCCAATTCTGAGACCCTTTATATAGCATGAGATGTGATATCTCAATGCTTATACCAAACCTGAGACTCTTCCTATAGCTTGAGATGTGATATCCAACTCCTTCCCATTCCAATCCTGAGACCCTTCCTATAGCATGAGATGTGATATCTCAATGCTTCTAATGCCAAACCTGAGATCCTTCCTCTAACATGAAATGTGATATCCAACTCCTTCCCCTTCCAAACCTGAGAGCCTTCCCATAGCATGAGATATGATATCCAAGTCCTTCCCATTCCAATCCGGAGACCCTTCCTATAACATGAGATGTGATATCCAACTCCTTCCCATTCCAATCCTGAGACCCTTCTGATAGCATGAGATGTGATATCTCAATGCCTCTAATACCAATCCTGAGACCCTTCCTATAACATGAGATGTGATATCCAACTCCTTCCCATTCCAATCCTGAGACCCTTATGATAGCATGAGATGTGATATCTCAATGCCTCTAATACCAAACCTGAGATACTTACGATAGCATGAGATGTGATATCTCAATGCTTCTAATACCAAACCTGAGATCCTTCCTATAACATGAGATGTGATATCCAAATCCTTCCCCTTCCAAACCTGAGACCCTCCCTTTAGCATGAGATGTGATATCCAACTCCTTCCCATTCCAATCCTGAGACCCTTCTGATAACATGAGATGTGATATCTCAATGCCTCTAATACCAAACCTGAGATCCTACCTCTAACATGAAATGTGATATCCAACTCCTTCCCTTTCCAAACCTGAGACCCTGCCTATAGCATGAGATGTGATATCCAAGTCCTTCCCATTCCAATCCTGAGAGCCTTCCTATAGCATGTGATGTGATATCTCAATGCTTATACCAAACCTGGGACCCTTCCTATGGCATGAGATGTCATATACAACTCCTTCCCATTCCAATCCTGAGACCCTTCCTATAGCATGAGATGTGATATCTCAATGCTTATACCAAACCTGAGACCCTTCCTATAGCATGAGATGTGAGATCCAACTTCTTCCCATTCCAATCCTGAGACCCTTCCTATAACATGAGATGTGATGTCTCAATGCTTCTAATACCAAACCTGAGATCTTTCCTATAACATGAGATGTGATATCCAACTCCTTCCAATTCCAATTCTGAGACCCTTTATATAGCATGAGATGTGATATCTCAATGCTTATACCAAACCTGAGACTCTTCCTATAGCTTGAGATGTGATATCCAACTCCTTCCCATTCCAATCCTGAGACCCTTCCTATAGCATGAGATGTGATATCTCAATGCTTCTAATGCCAAACCTGAGATCCTTCCTCTAACATGAAATGTGATATCCAACTCCTTCCCCTTCCAAACCTGAGAGCCTTCCCATAGCATGAGATATGATATCCAAGTCCTTCCCATTCCAATCCTGAGACCCTTCCTATAACATGAGATGTGATATCCAACTCCTTCCCATTCCAATCCTGAGACCCTTCTGATAGCATGAGATGTGATATCTCAATGCCTCTAATACCAATCCTGAGACCCTTCCTATAACATGAGATGTGATATCCAACTCCTTCCCATTTCAACCTGAGACCCTTCCTATAGCATGAGATGGGATATCCAACTCCTTCCAAATCCAATTCTGATACCCTTCCGATAGCATGAGATGTGATATCCCAATGCTTCTACCAAACCTGAGACCCATACTATGGCATGAGATGTGATATCAAACTCCTTCCCACTCCAATCCAGAGTCCCTTCCTATAGCTTGAGATGTGATATCCAACTCCTTCCCATTCCAATTCCGAGACGCTTCCTATACCATGAGACTTGATATCTCAATGCTTCTAATACCAAACCTGAGACCCATCCTATAACATGAGATGTGATATCCAAATCCTTCCCCTTCCAAACCTTAGACCCTTCCTTTATCATGAGATGTGATATCCAACTCGTTCCCATTCCAATCCTGAGACCCTTCCGATATCATGAGATTTGTTATCTCAATGCTTCTAATATCAAACTTGAGACCCTCCCTATAGCATGAGATGTGACATCCGAGTCCTTCCCATTAAAATCCTGAGACCCTTCCGATAGCAGAGATGTCATATCTCAATGCTTATACCAAACCTGAGACCCTTCCTATGGCCTGAGATGTCATATACAACTCCTTCCCATTCCAATCCTGAGACCCTTCCTATAGCATGAGATGTGATATCTCAATGCTTATACCAAATCTGAGACCCTTCCTATAGCATGAGATGTGATATCCAACTCCTTCCCATTCCAATCCTGAGACCCTTCCTATAGCATGAGATGTGATGTCTCAATGCTTCTAATACCAAACCTGAGATCCTTCCTATAACATGAGATGTGATATCCAACTCCTTCTCATTCCAATCCTGAGACCCTTCCTGTAGCATGAGAAGTGCTATCTCCATGCTTATACCAAACCTGAGACCCTTCCTATAGCATGAGATGTGATATCCAAATCCTTCCCATTCCAATCCTGAGACCCTTCCTATAGCATGAGATGTGATATCTCAATGCTTATACCAAACCTGAGAGCCTACCTAGAGCATGAGATGTGATATCCAAGTCCATCCCATTCCAATCCTTAGACCCTTCCTACAGCATGCGATGTGATATCTCAATGATTCTAATACCAAACCAGAGACCTGTCCTATAACATGAGATGGGATATCCAACTCCTTCCCATTCCAAACCTGAGACCCTTCCTACAGCATGCAATGTGATATCTCAATGCTTCTAATACCAAACCTAAGACCAGTCCTATAACATGAGATGGGATATCCAACTCCTTCCCCTTCCAAACCTGAGACCCTTCCTATAGCATGAGATGTGATATCCAACTCCTTCCCATCCCAATCCTGAGACACTTCCGATTGCAGAGATGTGATATCTCAATGCTTATACCAAACCTGAGACCCTTCCTATAACATGAGATGTGATATCCAACTCCTTCCCGTTCCAAACCTGAGACACTTCCTATAGCATATGTGATATCCAACTCCTTCCCATTCCAAACATGAGACCCTTCCTATAGCAAGAATGTAATATCCAACTCCTACCCATTCCAATCCTGAGACCATTCCTATAGCATGAGATGTGATATATCAATGCTTCTAATACCAAACCTGAGATCCTTCCTATGACATGAGATGTGATATCCAAATCCTTCCCATTCCAATCCTGAGACCCTTCCTATAACATGAGATGTGATGTCTCAATGCTTCTAATACCAAACCTGAGATCTTTCCTATAACATGAGATGTGATATCCAACTCCTTCCCTTTCCAATTCTGAGACCCTTCCTATAGCATGAGATGTGATATCTCATTGCTTATACCAAACCTGAGACCCTTCCTATAGCTTGAGATGTGATATCCAACTCCTTCCCATTCCAATCCTGAAACCCTTCCTATAGCGTGAGATGATATATCTCAATGCCTCTAATACCAAACCTGAGATCCTTCCTCTAACATGAAATGTGATATCCAACTCCTTCCCCTTCCAAACCTGAGAGCCTTCCCATAGCATGAGATATGATATCCAAGTCCTTCCCATTCCAATCCTGAGACCCTTCCTATAAAATGAGATGTGATATCCAACTCCTTCCCATTCCAACCTGAGACCCTTCCTATAGCATGAGATGGGATATCCAACTCCTTCCATATCCAATACTGATACCCTTCCGATAGCATGAGATGTGATATCCCAATGCTTCTACCAAACCTGAGACCCATACTATGGCATGAGATGTGATATCAAACTCCTTCCCATTCCAATCCTGAGACCCTTCCTATAGCTTGAGATGTGATATCCAACTCCTTCCCATTCCAATTCTGAGACCCTTCCTATACCATGAGACTTGATATCTCAATGCTTCTAATACCAAACCTGAGACCCATCCTATAACATGGGATGTGATATCCAAATCCTTCCCCTTCCAAACCTTAGACCCTTCCTTTATCATGAGATGTGATATCCAACTCCTTCCCTTTCCAATCCTGAGACCCTTCCGATATCATGAGATTTGTTATCTCAATGCTTCTAATATCAAACCTGAGACCCTCCCTATAGCATGAGATGTGACATCCATGTCCTTCCCATTAAAATCCTGAGACACTTCGGATAGCAGAGATGTGATATCTCAATGCTTATACCAAACCTGAGACCCTTCCTATGGCCTGAGATGTCATATACAACTCCTTCCCATTAAAATCCTGAGACCCTTCCTATAGCATGAGATGTGATATCCAACTCCTTCCCATTCCAATCCTGAGACCCTTCCTATAGCATGAGATCTTATGTCTGAATGCTTCTAATAGCAAACCTGAGATCCTTCCTATAACATGAGATGTGATATCCAACTCCTTCCCATTCCAATCCTGAGACCCTTCCTATAGCATGAGAAGTGATATCTCCATGCTTATACCAAACCTGAGACCCTTCCTATGGCCTGAGATGTCATATACAACTCCTTCCCATTCCAACCTGAGACCCTTCCTATAGCATGAGATGGGATATCCAACTCCTTCCCATTCCAATCCTGAGACCCTTCCTATAGCATGAGATGTGATGTCTGAATGCTTCTAATACCAAACCTGAGATCCTTCCTATAACATGAAATGTGATATCCAACTCCTTCCCCTTCCAAACCTGAGAGCCTTCCCATAGCATGAGATATGATATCCAAGTCCTTCCCATTCCAATCCTGAGACCCTTCCTATAACATGAGATGTGATATCCAAATCCTTCCCATTCCAATCCTGAGACCCTTCCTATAACATGAGATGTGATATCCAACTCCTTCCCATTCCAACCTGAGACCCTTCCGATAGCATGAGATGTGATATCCCAATGCTTCTACCAAACCTGAGACCCATACTATGGCATGAGATGTGATATCAAACTCCTTCCCATTCCATTCCTGAGACCCTTCCTATAACATGAGATGTGATATCCAACTCCTTCCCATTCCAACCTGAGACCCTTCCGATAGCATGAGATGTGATATCCCAATGCTTCTACCAAACCTGAGACCCATACTATGGCATGAGATGTGATATCAAACTCCTTCCCATTCCATTCCTGAGACCCTTCCTATAGCTTGAGATGTGATATCCAAGTCCTTCCCATTCCAATCCTGAGACCCTTCCTATAACATGAGATGTGATATCCAAATCCTTCCCATTCCAATCCTGAGACCCTTCCTATAACATGAGATGTGATATCCAACTCCTTCCCATTCCAACCTGAGACCCTTCCGATAGCATGAGATGTGATATCCCAATGTTTCTACCAAACCTGAGACCCATACGATGGCATGAGATGTGATATCAAACTCCTTCCCATTCCATTCATGAGACCCTTCCTATAGCTTGAGATGTGATATCCAACTCCTTCCCATTCCAATTCTGAGACCCTTCCTATACCATGAGACTTGATATCTCAATGCTTATACCAAACCTGAGACCCTTCCTATAGCATGAGATGTGATATCCAACTTCTTCCCATTCCAATCCTGAGACCCTTCCTATAACATGAGATGTGATGTCTCAATGCTTCTAATACCAAACCTGAGATCCTTCCTATAACATGAGATGTGATATCCAACTCCTTCCCATTTCCATCCTGAGACACTTCCTATAACATGAGATGTGATATCCAACTCCTTCCCATTCCAACCTGAGACCCTTCCGATAGCATGAGATGTGATATCCCAATGCTTCTACAAAACCCGAGACCCATACTATGGCATGAGATGTGATAATAAACTCCTTCCCATTCCAATCCTGAGACCCTTCCTATAGCTTGAGATGTGATATCCAACTCCTTCCCATTCCAATTCTGAGACCCTTCCTATACCATGAGACTTGATATCTCAATGCTTCTAATACCAAACCTGAGACCCATCCTATAACATGGGATGTGATATCCAAATCCTTCCCCTTCCAAACCTTAGACCCTTCCTTTATCATGAGATGTGATATCCAACTCCTTCCCATTCCAATCCTGAGACCCTTCCGATATCATGAGATTTGTTATCTCAATGCTTCTAATATCAAACTTGAGACCCTCCCTATAGCATGAGATGTGACATCCAAGTCCTTCCCATTAGAATCCTGAGACCCTTCCGATAGCAGAGATGTGATATCTCAATGCTTATACCAAACCTGAGACCCTTCCTATGGCCTGAGATGTCATATACAACTCCTTCTCATTAAAATCCTGAGACCCTTCCTATAGCATGAGATTTGATATCCAACTCCTTCCCATTCCAATTATGATACCCTTCCTATAGCATGAGATGTGATATCTCAATGCTTATACCAAACCTGAGACCCTTCCTATAGCATGAGATGTGATATCCAACTTCTTCCCATTCCAATCCTGAGACCCTTCCTATAACATGAGATGTGATGTCTCAATGCTTCTAATACCAAACCTGAGATCCTTCCTATAACATGAGATGTGATATCCAACTCCTTCCCATTCCAATCCTGAGACCCTTCCTATAGCATGAGATGTGATATCTCCATGCTTATACCAAACCTGAGACCCTTTCTATGGCCTGAGATATCATATCCAACTCCTTCCCATTCCAATCCTGAGACCCTTCCTATAGCATGAGATCTGATGACTGAATGCTTCTAATAGCAAACCTGAGATCCTTCCTATAACATGAGATGTGATATCCAACTCCTTCCCATTCCAATCCTGAGACCCTTCCTATAGCATGAGAAGTGATATCTCCATGCTTATACCAAACCTGAGACCCTTCCTATGGCCTGAGATGTCATATACAACTCCTTCCCATTCCAACCTGAGACCCTTCCTATAGCATGAGATGGGATATCCAACTCCTTCCCATTCCAATCCTGAGACCCTTCCTATAGCATGAGATGTGATGTCTGAATGCTTCTAATACCAAACCTGAGATCCTTCCTATAACATGAAATGTGATATCCAACTCCTTCCCCTTCCAAACCTGAGAGCCTTCCCATAGCATGAGATATGATATCCAAGTCCTTCCCATTCCAATCCTGAGACCCTTCCTATAACATGAGATGTGATATCCAAATCCTTCCCATTCCAATCCTGAGACCCTTCCTATAACATGAGATGTGATATCCAACTCCTTCCCATTCCAACCTGAGACCCTTCCGATAGCATGAGATGTGATATCCCAATGCTTCTACCAAACCTGAGACCCATACTATGGCATGAGATGTGATATCAAACTCCTTCCCATTCCATTCCTGAGACCCTTCCTATAACATGAGATGTGATATCCAACTCCTTCCCATTCCAACCTGAGACCCTTCCGATAGCATGAGATGTGATATCCCAATGCTTCTACCAAACCTGAGACCCATACTATGGCATGAGATGTGATATCAAACTCCTTCCCATTCCATTCCTGAGACCCTTCCTATAGCTTGAGATGTGATATCCAAGTCCTTCCCATTCCAATCCTGAGACCCTTCCTATAACATGAGATGTGATATCCAAATCCTTCCCATTCCAATCCTGAGACCCTTCCTATAACATGAGATGTGATATCCAACTCCTTCCCATTCCAACCTGAGACCCTTCCGATAGCATGAGATGTGATATCCCAATGTTTCTACCAAACCTGAGACCCATACTATGGCATGAGATGTGATATCAAACTCCTTCCCATTCCATTCATGAGACCCTTCCTATAGCTTGAGATGTGATATCCAACTCCTTCCCATTCCAATTCTGAGACCCTTCCTATACCATGAGACTTGATATCTCAATGCTTCTAATACCAAACCTGAGACCCATCCTATAACATGGGATGTGATATCCAAATCCTTCCGCTTCCAAACCTTAGACCCTTCCTTTATCATGAGATGTGATATCCAACTCCTTCCCATTCCAATCCTGAGACCCTTCCGATATCATGAGATTTGTTATCTCAATGCTTCTAATATCAAAATTGAGACCTTACCTATAGCATGAGATGTGACATCCAAGTCCTTCCCATTAGAATCCTGAGACCCTTCCGATAGCAGAGATGTGATATCTCAGTGCTTATACCAAACCTGAGACCCTTCCTATGGCCTGAGATGTCATATACAACTCCTTCTCATTAAAATCCTGAGACCCTTCCTATAGCATGAGATGTGATATCCAACTCCTTCCCATTCCAATCCTGATACCCTTCCTATAGCATGAGATGTGATATCTCAATGCTTATACCAAACCTGAGACCCTTCCTATAGCATGAGATGTGATATCCAACTTCTTCCCATTCCAATCCTGAGACCCTTCCTATAACATGAGATGTGATGTCTCAATGCTTCTAATACCAAACCTGAGATCCTTCCTATAACATGAGATGTGATATCCAACTCCTTCCCATTCCCATCCTGAGACACTTCCTATAACATGAGATGTGATATCCAACTCCTTCCCATTCCAACCTGAGACCCTTCCGATAGCATGAGATGTGATATCCCAATGCTTCTACAAAACCCGAGACCCATACTATGGCATGAGATGTGATAACAAACTCCTTCCCATTCCAATCCTGAGACCCTTCCTATAGCTTGAGATGTGATATCCAACTCCTTCCCATTCCAATTCTGAGACCCTTCCTATACCATGAGACTTGATATCTCAATGCTTCTAATACCAAACCTGAGACCCATCCTATAACATGGGATGTGATATCCAAATCCTTCCCCTTCCAAACCTTAGACCCTTCCTTTATCATGAGATGTGATATCCAACTCCTTCCCATTAGAATCCTGAGACCCTTCCGATAGCAGAGATGTGATATCTCAATGCTTATACCAAACCTGAGACCCTTCCTATGGCCTGAGATGTCATATACAACTCCTTCTCATTAAAATCCTGAGACCCTTCCTATAGCATGAGATTTGATATCCAACTCCTTCCCATTCCAATTATGATACCCTTCCTATAGCATGAGATGTGATATCTCAATGCTTATACCAAACCTGAGACCCTTCCTATAGCATGAGATGTGATATCCAACTTCTTCCCATTCCAATCCTGAGACCCTTCCTATAACATGAGATGTGATGTCTCAATGCTTCTAATACCAAACCTGAGATCCTTCCTATACCATGAGATGTGATATCCAACTCCTTCCCATTCCAATCCTGAGACCCTTCCTATAGCATGAGAAGTGATATCTCCATGCTTATACCAAACCTGAGACCCTTTCTATGGCCTGAGATATCATATACAACTCCTTCCCATTCCAATCTTGAGGCCCTTCCTATAGCATGAGATGTGATATCCAACTCGTTCCCATTCCAAGCTGAGACCCTTCCTATAGCATGAGATGGGATATCCAACTCCTTCCAAATCCAATACTGATACCCTTCCGATAGCATGAGATGTGATATCCCAATGCTTCTACCAAACCTGAGGCCCATACTATGGCATGAGATGTGATATCAAACTCCTTCCCATTCCAATCCTGAGACCCTTCCTATAGCTTGAGATGTGATATCCAACTCCTTCCCATGTCAATTCTGAGACCCTTCCTATACCATGAGACTTGATATCTCAATGCTTCTAATACCAAACCTGAGACCCGTCCTATAACATGAGATGTGATATCCAAATCCTTCCCCTTCCAAACCTTAGACCCTTCCTTTATCATGAGATGTGATATCCAACTCCTTCCCATTCCAATCCTGAGACCCTTCCGATATCATGAGATTTGTTATCTCAATGCTTCTAATATCAAACTTGAGACCCTCCCTATAGCATGAGATGTGACATCTAAGTCCTTCCCATTCCAATCCTGAGACCCTTCCTATAGCATGAGATGTGATATCTCAATGCATCTAATACCAAACCTGAGACCCTTCCTATAACATGAGATGGGATATCCAACTCCTTCCCATTCCAATCCTGAGACCCTTCCGATAGCAGAGATGTTATATCTCAATGCTTATACCAAACCTGAGACCCTTCCTATGGCCTGAGATGTCATATACAACTCCTTCCCATTCCAATCCTGAGACCCTTCCTATAGCATGAGATGTGATATCTCAATGCTTATACCAAATCTGAGACCCTTCCTATAGCATGAGATGTGATATCCAACTCCTTCCCATTCCAATCCTGAGACCCTTCCTATAGCATGAGATGTGATGTCTCAATGCTTCTAATACCAAACCTGAGATCCTTCCTATAACATGAGATGTGATATCCAACTCCTTCCCATTCCAATCCTGAGACCCTTCCTATAGCATGAGAAGTGATATCTCCATGCTTATACCAAACCGGAGACCCTTCCTATAGCATGAGATGTGATATCCAAATCCTTCCCATTCCAATCCTGAGACCCTTCCTATAGCATGAGATGTGATATCTAAATGCTTATCCCAAACCTGAGAGCCTACCTATAGCATGAGATGTGATATCCAAGTCCATCCCATTCCAATCCTTAGACCCTTCCTACAGCATGGATATCCCATCTCATGCTATAGGAAGGGTCTCAGGTTGGAATGGGAAGGAGTTGGATATCACATCTCATGTTATAGGAAGGGTCTCAGAATTGGAATGGGAAGGAGTTGGATATCACATCTCATGCTATAGGAAGGGTCTCAGGTTTGGTATAAGCATTGAGATATCACATCTCATGCTATAGGAAGGGTCTCAGGATTGGAATGGGAAGAAGTTGGATATCACATCTCATGCTATAGGAAGGATCTCAGATTTGGTATTAGAAGCATTGAGATATCACATCTCATGCTATCGGAAGGGTCTCAGGATTGGAATGGGAAGGATTTGGATATCACATCTCATGTCATAGGAAGGATCTCAGGTTTGGTATTAGAAGCATTGATATATCACATCTCATGCTATAGGAATGGTCTCAGGATTGGAATGGGTAGGAGTTGGATATTACATTCTTGCTATAGGAAGGGTCTCATGTTTGGAATGGGAAGGAGTTGGATATCACATATGCTATAGGAAGGATCTCAGGTTTGGTATTAGAAGCATTGAGATATCACATTTCATGCTATCGGAAGGGTCTCAGGATTGGAATGGGAATGATTTGGATATCACATCTCATGTTATAGGAAGGGTCTCAGGTTTGGTATAAGCATTGAGATATCACATCTCTGCTATCGGAAGTGGCTCAGGATTGGAATGGGAAGAAGTTGGATATCCCATCTCATGTTATAGGACGGGTCTCTGGTTTGGTATTAGAATCATTGAGATATCACATTGCATGCTGTAGGAAGGGTCTAAGGATTGGAATGGGATGGACTTGGACATAACATCTCATGCTATAGGTAGGCTTTCAGGTTTGGTATAAGCATTGAGATATCACATCTCATGCTATAGGAAGGGTCTCAGGATTGGAATGGGACGGATTTGGATATCACATCTCATGCTATAGGAAGGGTCTCAGGTTTGGTATACGCATGGAGATATCACTTCTCATGCTATAGGAAGGGTCTCAGGATTGGAATGGGAAGGAGTTGGATATCACATCTCATGCTATAGGAAGGGTCTCAGATTTGGTATAAGCATTGAGATATCACATCTCATGCTATAGGAAGGGTCTCAGGATTGGAATGGGAAGGAGTTGTATATGACATCCCAGGCTATAGGAAGGGTCTCAGGTTTGGTATAAGCATTGAGATATCACATCTCTGCTATCGGAAGGGTCTCAGGATTGGAATGGGAAGGAGTTGGATATCACATCTCATGATATAGGAAGGGTCTAAGGTTTGGAAGGGGAAGGATTTGGATATCACATCTCATGTTATAGGACGGGTCTCAGGTTTCGTATTAGAAGCATTGAGATATCAAGTCTCATGGTATAGGAAGGGTCTCAGAATTGGAATGGGAAGGAGTTGGATAACACATCTCAAGCTATAGGAAGGGTCTCAGGATTGGAATGGGAAGAAGTTTGATATCACATCTCATGCCATAGTATGGGTCTCAGGTTTGGTAGAAGCATTGGGATATCACATCTCATGCTATCGGAAGGGTATCAGTATTGGATTTGGAAGGAGTTGGATATCCCATCATGCTATAGGAAGGGTCTCAGGTTGGAATGGGAAGGATTTGGATATCACATCTCATGTTATAGGAAGGGTCTCAGGATTGGAATGGGAAGGACTCGGATATCATATCTCATGCTATGGGAAGGCTCTCAGGTTTGGAAGGGGAAGGAGTTGGATATCACATCTCAAGCTATAGGAAGGGTCTCAGGTTTGGTATTAGAAGCATTGAGATATCACATCTCATGCTATAGGAAGGGTCTCAGGATTGGAATGGGAAGGAGTTGGATATCACATCTCAAGCTATAGGAAGAGTCTCAGGTTTGGTATAAGCATTGAGATATCACATCTCATGCTATAGGAAGGGTCTCAGAATTGGAATGGGAAGAAGTTGGCTATCACATCTCATGTTATAGGAAAGATCTCAGGTTTGGTATTAGAAGCATTGAGACATCAAATCTCATGTTATAGGAAGGGTCTCAGGATTGGAATGGGAAGAAGTTGGATATCACATCTCATGCTATAGGAAGGGTCTCAGGATTGGAATGGGAAGGAATTGGATATCATATCTCATGGAAGTGTCTCAGAATTGGAATGGGAAGGAGTTGGATATCACATATGTTATAGGAAAGATCTCAGGTTTGGTATTAGAAGCATTGAGATATCACTTCTCATGCTATAGGAAGGGTCTCAGGATTGGAATGGGAAGGATTTGGATATCACATCTCATGCTATAGGGAGGGTCTCAAGTTTGATATTAGAAGCATTGAGATATCACGTCTCATGATATCGGAAGGGTCTCAGGATTGGAATGGGAAGGATTTGGATATCACATCTCATGTTATAGGACGGGTCTCAGGTTTGGTATCAGAAGCATTGAGATATCAAGTCTCATGGGATAGGAAGGGTCTCAGAATTGGAATGGGAAGGAGTTGGATATCACATCTCAAGCTATAGGAAGGGTCTCAGGATTGGAATGGGAAGGAGTTTGATATCACATCTCATGCCATAGTATGGGTCTCAGGTTTGGGAGAAGCATTGGGATATCACATCTCATGCTATCGGAAGGGTATCAGTATTGGATTTGGAAGGAGTTGGATATCCCATCTCATGCTATAGGAAGGGTCTCAGGTTGGAATGGGAAGGAGTTGGATATCACATCTCATGTTATAGGAAGGGTCTCAGGATTGGAATGGGAAGGACTTGGATATCATATCTCATGCTATAGGAAGGGTCTCATAATTGGAATGGGAAGGAGTTGGATATCACATCTCATGTTATAGGAAAGATCTCAGGTTTGGTATTAGAAGCATTGAGACATCACAACTCATGTTATAGGAAGGGTCTCAGGATTGGAATGGGAAGAAGTTGGATATCACATCTCAAGCTATAGGAAGGGTCTCAGGTTTGGTATAAGCATTGAGATATCACATCTCATGCTATAGGAAGGGTCTCAGGATTGGAATGGGAAGAAGTTGGATATCACATATGCTATAGGAAGGATCTCAGATTTGGTATTAGAAGCATTGAGATATCAAGTCTCATGGTATAGGAAGGGTCTCAGAATTGGAATGGGAAGGAGTTGGATATCACATCTCAAGCTATAGGAAGGGTCTCAGGATTGGAATGGGAAGGAGTTTGATATCACATCTCATTCCATAGTATGGGTCTCAGGTTTGGTAGAAGCATTGGGATATCACATCTCATGCTATCGGAAGGGTATCAGTATTGGATTTGGAAGGAGTTGGATATCCCATCTCATGCTATAGGAAGGGTCTCAGGTTGGAATGGGAAGGAGTTGGATATCACATCTCATGTTATAGGAAGGGTCTCAGAATTGGAATGGGAAGGAGTTGGATATCACATCTCATGCTATAGGAAGGGTCTCAGGTTTGGTATAAGCATTGAGATATCACATCTCATGCTATAGGAAGGGTCTCAGGATTGGAATGGGAAGAAGTTGTATATCACATCTCATGCTATAGGAAGGATCTCAGATTTGGTATTAGAAGCATTGAGATATCACATTTCATGCTATCGGAAGGGTCTCAGGATTGGAATGGGAAGGATTTGGATATCACATCTCATGTCATAGGAAGGATCTCAGGTTTGGTATTAGAAGCATTGATATATCACATCTCATGCTATAGGAATGGTCTCAGGATTGGAATGGGTAGGAGTTGGATATTACATTCTTGCTATAGGAAGGGTCTCATGTTTGGAATGGGAAGGAGTTGGATATCACATATGCTATAGGAAGGATCTCAGGTTTGGTATTAGAAGCATTGAGATATCACATTTCATGCTATCGGAAGGGTCTCAGGATTGGAATGGGAATGATTTGGATATCACATCTCATGTTATAGGAAGGGTCTCAGGTTTGGTATAAGCATTGAGATATCACATCTCTGCTATCGGAAGTGGCTCAGGATTGGAATGGGAAGAAGTTGGATATCCCATCTCATGTTATAGGACGGGTCTCTGGTTTGGTATTAGAATCATTGAGATATCACATTGCATGCTGTAGGAAGGGTCTAAGGATTGGAATGGGATGGACTTGGACATCACATCTCATGCTATAGGTAGGCTTTCAGGTTTGGTATAAGCATTGAGATATCACATCTCATGCTATAGGAAGGGTCTCAGGATTGGAATGGGACGGATTTGGATATCACATCTCATGCTATAGGAAGGGTCTCAGGTTTGGTATACGCATGGAGATATCACTTCTCATGCTATAGGAAGGGTCTCAGGATTGGAATGGGAAGGAGTTGGATATCACATCTCATGCTATAGGAAGGGTCTCAGATTTGGTATAAGCATTGAGATATCACATCTCATGCTATAGGAAGGGTCTCAGGATTGGAATGGGAAGGAGTTGTATATGACATCCCAGGCTATAGGAAGGGTCTCAGGTTTGGTATAAGCATTGAGATATCACATCTCTGCTATCGGAAGGGTCTCAGGATTGGAATGGGAAGGACTTGGATGTCACATCTCATGCTATAGGGAGGGTCTCAAGTTTGATATTAGAAGCATTGAGATAACAAATCTCATGATATCGGAAGGGTCTCAGGATTGGAATGGGAAGGAGTTGGATATCACATCTCATGATATAGGAAGGGTCTAAGGTTTGGAAGGGGAAGGATTTGGATATCACATCTCATGTTATAGGACGGGTCTCAGGTTTGGTATTAGAAGCATTGAGATATCACATCTCATGCTATCGGAAGGGTCTCAGGATTGGAATGGGAAGGATTTGGATATCACATCTCATGTCATAGGAAGGATCTCAGGTTTGGTATTAGAAGCATTGATATATCACATCTCATGCTATAGGAATGGTCTCAGGATTGGAATGGGTAGGAGTTGGATATTACATTCTTGCTATAGGAAGGGTCTCATGTTTGGAATGGGAAGGAGTTGGATATCACATATGCTATAGGAAGGATCTCAGGTTTGGTATTAGAAGCATTGAGATATCACATTTCATGCTATCGGAAGGGTCTCAGGATTGGAATGGGAATGATTTGGATATCACATCTCATGTTATAGGAAGGGTCTCAGGTTTGGTATAAGCATTGAGATATCACATCTCTGCTATCGGAAGTGGCTCAGGATTGGAATGGGAAGAAGTTGGATATCCCATCTCATGTTATAGGACGGGTCTCTGGTTTGGTATTAGAATCATTGAGATATCACATTGCATGCTGTAGGAAGGGTCTAAGGATTGGAATGGGATGGACTTGGACATAACATCTCATGCTATAGGTAGGCTTTCAGGTTTGGTATAAGCATTGAGATATCACATCTCATGCTATAGGAAGGGTCTCAGGATTGGAATGGGACGGATTTGGATATCACATCTCATGCTATAGGAAGGGTCTCAGGTTTGGTATACGCATGGAGATATCACTTCTCATGCTATAGGAAGGGTCTCAGGATTGGAATGGGAAGGAGTTGGATATCACATCTCATGCTATAGGAAGGGTCTCAGATTTGGTATAAGCATTGAGATATCACATCTCATGCTATAGGAAGGGTCTCAGGATTGGAATGGGAAGGAGTTGTATATGACATCCCAGGCTATAGGAAGGGTCTCAGGTTTGGTATAAGCATTGAGATATCACATCTCTGCTATCGGAAGGGTCTCAGGATTGGAATGGGAAGGAGTTGGATATCACATCTCATGATATAGGAAGGGTCTAAGGTTTGGAAGGGGAAGGATTTGGATATCACATCTCATGTTATAGGACGGGTCTCAGGTTTCGTATTAGAAGCATTGAGATATCAAGTCTCATGGTATAGGAAGGGTCTCAGAATTGGAATGGGAAGGAGTTGGATAACACATCTCAAGCTATAGGAAGGGTCTCAGGATTGGAATGGGAAGAAGTTTGATATCACATCTCATGCCATAGTATGGGTCTCAGGTTTGGTAGAAGCATTGGGATATCACATCTCATGCTATCGGAAGGGTATCAGTATTGGATTTGGAAGGAGTTGGATATCCCATCATGCTATAGGAAGGGTCTCAGGTTGGAATGGGAAGGATTTGGATATCACATCTCATGTTATAGGAAGGGTCTCAGGATTGGAATGGGAAGGACTCGGATATCATATCTCATGCTATGGGAAGGCTCTCAGGTTTGGAAGGGGAAGGAGTTGGATATCACATCTCAAGCTATAGGAAGGGTCTCAGGTTTGGTATTAGAAGCATTGAGATATCACATCTCATGCTATAGGAAGGGTCTCAGGATTGGAATGGGAAGGAGTTGGATATCACATCTCAAGCTATAGGAAGAGTCTCAGGTTTGGTATAAGCATTGAGATATCACATCTCATGCTATAGGAAGGGTCTCAGAATTGGAATGGGAAGAAGTTGGCTATCACATCTCATGTTATAGGAAAGATCTCAGGTTTGGTATTAGAAGCATTGAGACATCAAATCTCATGTTATAGGAAGGGTCTCAGGATTGGAATGGGAAGAAGTTGGATATCACATCTCATGCTATAGGAAGGGTCTCAGGATTGGAATGGGAAGGAATTGGATATCATATCTCATGGAAGTGTCTCAGAATTGGAATGGGAAGGAGTTGGATATCACATATGTTATAGGAAAGATCTCAGGTTTGGTATTAGAAGCATTGAGATATCACTTCTCATGCTATAGGAAGGGTCTCAGGATTGGAATGGGAAGGATTTGGATATCACATCTCATGCTATAGGGAGGGTCTCAAGTTTGATATTAGAAGCATTGAGATATCACGTCTCATGATATCGGAAGGGTCTCAGGATTGGAATGGGAAGGATTTGGATATCACATCTCATGTTATAGGACGGGTCTCAGGTTTGGTATCAGAAGCATTGAGATATCAAGTCTCATGGGATAGGAAGGGTCTCAGAATTGGAATGGGAAGGAGTTGGATATCACATCTCAAGCTATAGGAAGGGTCTCAGGATTGGAATGGGAAGGAGTTTGATATCACATCTCATGCCATAGTATGGGTCTCAGGTTTGGGAGAAGCATTGGGATATCACATCTCATGCTATCGGAAGGGTATCAGTATTGGATTTGGAAGGAGTTGGATATCCCATCTCATGCTATAGGAAGGGTCTCAGGTTGGAATGGGAAGGAGTTGGATATCACATCTCATGTTATAGGAAGGGTCTCAGGATTGGAATGGGAAGGACTTGGATATCATATCTCATGCTATAGGAAGGGTCTCATAATTGGAATGGGAAGGAGTTGGATATCACATCTCATGTTATAGGAAAGATCTCAGGTTTGGTATTAGAAGCATTGAGACATCACATCTCATGTTATAGGAAGGGTCTCAGGATTGGAATGGGAAGAAGTTGGATATCACATCTCAAGCTATAGGAAGGGTCTCAGGTTTGGTATAAGCATTGAGATATCACATCTCATGCTATAGGAAGGGTCTCAGGATTGGAATGGGAAGAAGTTGGATATCACATATGCTATAGGAAGGATCTCAGATTTGGTATTAGAAGCATTGAGATATCAAGTCTCATGGTATAGGAAGGGTCTCAGAATTGGAATGGGAAGGAGTTGGATATCACATCTCAAGCTATAGGAAGGGTCTCAGGATTGGAATGGGAAGGAGTTTGATATCACATCTCATTCCATAGTATGGGTCTCAGGTTTGGTAGAAGCATTGGGATATCACATCTCATGCTATCGGAAGGGTATCAGTATTGGATTTGGAAGGAGTTGGATATCCCATCTCATGCTATAGGAAGGGTCTCAGGTTGGAATGGGAAGGAGTTGGATATCACATCTCATGTTATAGGAAGGGTCTCAGAATTGGAATGGGAAGGAGTTGGATATCACATCTCATGCTATAGGAAGGGTCTCAGGTTTGGTATAAGCATTGAGATATCACATCTCATGCTATAGGAAGGGTCTCAGGATTGGAATGGGAAGAAGTTGTATATCACATCTCATGCTATAGGAAGGATCTCAGATTTGGTATTAGAAGCATTGAGATATCACATTTCATGCTATCGGAAGGGTCTCAGGATTGGAATGGGAAGGATTTGGATATCACATCTCATGTCATAGGAAGGATCTCAGGTTTGGTATTAGAAGCATTGATATATCACATCTCATGCTATAGGAATGGTCTCAGGATTGGAATGGGTAGGAGTTGGATATTACATTCTTGCTATAGGAAGGGTCTCATGTTTGGAATGGGAAGGAGTTGGATATCACATATGCTATAGGAAGGATCTCAGGTTTGGTATTAGAAGCATTGAGATATCACATTTCATGCTATCGGAAGGGTCTCAGGATTGGAATGGGAATGATTTGGATATCACATCTCATGTTATAGGAAGGGTCTCAGGTTTGGTATAAGCATTGAGATATCACATCTCTGCTATCGGAAGTGGCTCAGGATTGGAATGGGAAGAAGTTGGATATCCCATCTCATGTTATAGGACGGGTCTCTGGTTTGGTATTAGAATCATTGAGATATCACATTGCATGCTGTAGGAAGGGTCTAAGGATTGGAATGGGATGGACTTGGACATCACATCTCATGCTATAGGTAGGCTTTCAGGTTTGGTATAAGCATTGAGATATCACATCTCATGCTATAGGAAGGGTCTCAGGATTGGAATGGGACGGATTTGGATATCACATCTCATGCTATAGGAAGGGTCTCAGGTTTGGTATACGCATGGAGATATCACTTCTCATGCTATAGGAAGGGTCTCAGGATTGGAATGGGAAGGAGTTGGATATCACATCTCATGCTATAGGAAGGGTCTCAGATTTGGTATAAGCATTGAGATATCACATCTCATGCTATAGGAAGGGTCTCAGGATTGGAATGGGAAGGAGTTGTATATGACATCCCAGGCTATAGGAAGGGTCTCAGGTTTGGTATAAGCATTGAGATATCACATCTCTGCTATCGGAAGGGTCTCAGGATTGGAATGGGAAGGACTTGGATGTCACATCTCATGCTATAGGGAGGGTCTCAAGTTTGATATTAGAAGCATTGAGATAACAAATCTCATGATATCGGAAGGGTCTCAGGATTGGAATGGGAAGGAGTTGGATATCACATCTCATGATATAGGAAGGGTCTAAGGTTTGGAAGGGGAAGGATTTGGATATCACATCTCATGTTATAGGACGGGTCTCAGGTTTCGTATTAGAAGCATTGAGATATCAAGTCTCATGGTATAGGAAGGGTCTCAGAATTGGAATGGGAAGGAGTTGGATAACACATCTCAAGCTATAGGAAGGGTCTCAGGATTGGAATGGGAAGAAGTTTGATATCACATCTCATGCCATAGTATGGGTCTCAGGTTTGGTAGAAGCATTGGGATATCACATCTCATGCTATCGGAAGGGTATCAGTATTGGATTTGGAAGGAGTTGGATATCCCATCATGCTATAGGAAGGGTCTCAGGTTGGAATGGGAAGGATTTGGATATCACATCTCATGTTATAGGAAGGGTCTCAGGATTGGAATGGGAAGGACTCGGATATCATATCTCATGCTATGGGAAGGCTCTCAGGTTTGGAAGGGGAAGGAGTTGGATATCACATCTCAAGCTATAGGAAGGGTCTCAGGTTTGGTATTAGAAGCATTGAGATATCACATCTCATGCTATAGGAAGGGTCTCAGGATTGGAATGGGAAGGAGTTGGATATCACATCTCAAGCTATTGGAAGAGTCTCAGGTTTGGTATAAGCATTGAGATATCACATCTCATGCTATAGGAAGGGTCTCAGAATTGGAATGGGAAGAAGTTGGCTATCACATCTCATGTTATAGGAAAGATCTCAGGTTTGGTATTAGAAGCATTGAGACATCAAATCTCATGTTATAGGAAGGGTCTCAGGATTGGAATGGGAAGAAGTTGGATATCACATCTCATGCTATAGGAAGGGTCTCAGGTTTGGTATAAGCATTGAGATATCACATCTCATGCTATAGGAAGGGTCTCAGGATTGGAATGGGAAGGAGTTTTATATGACATCTCATGCCATAGGAAGGGTTTCAGGTTTGGTATAAGCATTGAGATATCACATCACATGCTATAGGAAGGGTCTCGGGATTGGAATGGGAAGGACTTGGATATCACATCTCATGCTATAGGCAGGGTCTCAGGTTTGGAAAGGGAAGGAGTTGGATATCACATTTCATGTTAGAGGTAGGATCTCAGGTTTGGTATTAGAGGCATTGAGATATCACATCTCATGGTATAGGAAGGGTCTCAGGATTGGAATGGGAAGGAGTTGGATATCACATCTCAAGCTCTCTCAGGATTGGAATGGGAAGTTTGATATCACATCTCAAGCTATAGGAAGGGTCTCAGGATTGGAAACGAAAGGATCTGGATTTCACATCTCATGTTATAGGATGGTTCTAATGTTTGGTTTTAGAAGCATTGAGATATCACATATGCTATCGGAAGGGTATCAGGTTTGGAAAGGGAAGGATTTGGATTTCACATGTTATAGGATGGTTCTCAGGTTTGGTTTTAGAAGCATTAAGATATAAAATCTCATGCTATAGGAAGGGTCTCAGGTTTGGAATGGGAAGGAGTTGGTTATCACATCTCATGCTAAAGGAAAGGTCTCAGGTTGGGAAGGGGAAGGATTTGTATCTCACATCTCATGTTTTAGGACGGGTCTCAGGTTTCGTATTAGAAGCATTGAGATATCACATCTCTGCTATCGGAAGGGTCTCAGGATTGGATTGGGAAGGAGTTGGATATCCCTTCTCATGCTATAGGAAGGATCTCAGGTTGGAATGGGAAGGAGTTGGATATCACATCTCATGTTATAGGAAGGGTCTCAAGATTGGAATGGGAAGGATTTGGATATTACATCTCTTGCTATAGGAAGGGTCTCTGGTTTTTTATTAGAAACATTGAGATATCACATCTCATGCTATAGGAAGGGTTTCAGGATTGGAATGGGAAGGATTTGGATATCACATCTCATGCTAAAGGAAGGGTCTCAGGTTTGGAAGGGGAAGGATTTGGATATCATATCTCATGTTATAGGACGGGTCCCAGGTTTGGTATTAGAAGCATTGAGATATCACATCTCATGGTATAGGAAGGGTCTCAGGATTGGAATGGGAGGGAGTTGGATATCCCTTCTCATGCTATAGGAAGGGTCTCAGGTTGGAATGGGAAAGAGTTGGATATCACATCTCATTATAGGAAGGGTCTCAGGATTTGACTGGGAAGGATTTGGATATCACATCTCATGCTAAAGGAAGGGTCTCAGGTTTGGAAGGGGAAGGATTTGGATATCATATCTCATGTTATAGGACTGGTCCCAGGTTTGGTATTAGAAGCATTGAGATATCACATCTCATGCTGTAGGAAGAGTCTCAGGATTGGAATGGGAAGAAGTTGGCTATCACATCTCATGTTATAGGAAAGATCTCAGGTTTGGTATTAGAAGCATTGAGACATCAAATCTCATGTTATAGGAAGGGTCTCAGGATTGGAATGGGAAGAAGTTGGATATCACATCTCATGCTATAGGAAGGGTCTCAGGTTTGGTATAAGCATTGAGATATCACATCTCATGCTATAGGAAGGGTCTCAGGATTGGAATGGGAAGGAGTTGTATATGACATCTCATGCCATAGGAAGGGTTTCAGGTTTGGTATAAGCATTGAGATATCACATCACATGCTATAGGAAGGGTCTCGGGATTGGAATGGGAAGGACTTGGATATCACATCTCATGCTATAGGCAGGGTCTCAGGTTTGGAAAGGGAAGGAGTTGGATATCACATTTCATGTTAGAGGTAGGATCTCAGGTTTGGTATTAGAGGCATTGAGATATCACATCTCATGGTATAGGAAGGGTCTCAGGATTGGAATGGGAAGGAGTTGGATATCACATCTCAAGCTATCTCAGGATTGGAATGGGAAGTTTGATATCACATCTCAAGCTATAGGAAGGGTCTCAGGATTGGAAACGAAAGGATCTGGATTTCACATCTCATGTTATAGGATGGTTCTAATGTTTGGTTTTAGAAGCATTGAGATATCACATATGCTATCGGAAGGGTATCAGGTTTGGAAAGGGAAGGATTTGGATTTCACATGTTATAGGATGGTTCTCAGGTTTGGTTTTAGAAGCATTAAGATATAAAATCTCATGCTATAGGAAGGGTCTCAGGTTTGGAATGGGAAGGAGTTGGTTATCACATCTCATGCTAAAGGAAAGGTCTCAGGTTTGGAAGGGGAAGGATTTGTATCTCACATCTCATGTTTTAGGACGGGTCTCAGGTTTCGTATTAGAAGCATTGAGATATCACATCTCTGGAAGGGTCTCAGGATTGGATTGGGAAGGAGTTGGATATCCCTTCTCATGCTATAGGAAGGATCTCAGGTTGGAATGGGAAGGAGTTGGATATCACATCTCATGTTATAGGAAGGGTCTCAAGATTGGAATGGGAAGGATTTGGATATTACCTCTCTTGCTATAGGAAGGGTCTCTGGTTTTTTATTAGAAACATTGAGATATCACATCTCATGCTATAGGAAGGGTTTCAGGATTGGAATGGGAAGGATTTGGATATCACATCTCATGCTAAAGGAAGGGTCTCAGGTTTGGAAGGGGAAGGATTTGGATATCATATCTCATGTTATAGGACGGGTCCCAGGTTTGGTATTAGAAGCATTGAGATATCACATCTCATGGTATAGGAAGGGTCTCAGGATTGGAATGGGAAGGAGTTGGATATCCCTTCTCATGCTATAGGAAGGGTCTCAGGTTGGAATGGGAAAGAGTTGGATATCACATCTCATTATAGGAAGGGTCTCAGGATTTGACTGGGAAGGATTTGGATATCACATCTCATGCTAAAGGAAGGGTATCAGTATTGGATTTGGAAGGAGTTGGATATCCCATCATGCTATAGGAAGGGTCTCAGGTTGGAATGGGAAGGATTTGGATATCACATCTCATGTTATAGGAAGGGTCTCAGGATTGGAATGGGAAGGACTCGGATATCATATCTCATGCTATGGGAAGGCTCTCAGGTTTGGAAGGGGAAGGAGTTGGATATCACATCTCAAGCTATAGGAAGGGTCTCAGGTTTGGTATTAGAAGCATTGAGATATCACATCTCATGCTATAGGAAGGGTCTCAGGATTGGAATGGGAAGGAGTTGGATATCACATCTCAAGCTATAGGAAGAGTCTCAGGTTTGGTATAAGCATTGAGATATCACATCTCATGCTATAGGAAGGGTCTCAGAATTGGAATGGGAAGAGGTTGGCTATCACATCTCATGTTATAGGAAAGATCTCAGGTTTGGTATTAGAAGCATTGAGACATCAAATCTCATGTTATAGGAAGGGTCTCAGGATTGGAATGGGAAGAAGTTGGATATCACATCTCATGCTATAGGAAGGGTCTCAGGTTTGGTATAAGCATTGAGATATCACATCTCATGCTATAGGAAGGGTCTCAGGATTGGAATGGGAAGGAGTTTTATATGACATCTCATGCCATAGGAAGGGTTTCAGGTTTGGTATAAGCATTGAGATATCACATCACATGCTATAGGAAGGGTCTCGGGATTGGAATGGGAAGGACTTGGATATCACATCTCATGCTATAGGCAGGGTCTCAGGTTTGGAAAGGGAAGGAGTTGGATATCACATTTCATGTTAGAGGTAGGATCTCAGGTTTGGTATTAGAGGCATTGAGATATCACATCTCATGGTATAGGAAGGGTCTCAGGATTGGAATGGGAAGGAGTTGGATATCACATCTCAAGCTCTCTCAGGATTGGAATGGGAAGTTTGATATCACATCTCAAGCTATAGGAAGGGTCTCAGGATTGGAAACGAAAGGATCTGGATTTCACATCTCATGTTATAGGATGGTTCTAATGTTTGGTTTTAGAAGCATTGAGATATCACATATGCTATCGGAAGGGTATCAGGTTTGGAAAGGGAAGGATTTGGATTTCACATGTTATAGGATGGTTCTCAGGTTTGGTTTTAGAAGCATTAAGATATAAAATCTCATGCTATAGGAAGGGTCTCAGGTTTGGAATGGGAAGGAGTTGGTTATCACATCTCATGCTAAAGGAAAGGTCTCAGGTTGGGAAGGGGAAGGATTTGTATCTCACATCTCATGTTTTAGGACGGGTCTCAGGTTTCGTATTAGAAGCATTGAGATATCACATCTCTGCTATCGGAAGGGTCTCAGGATTGGATTGGGAAGGAGTTGGATATCCCTTCTCATGCTATAGGAAGGATCTCAGGTTGGAATTGGAAGGAGTTGGATATCACATCTCATGTTATAGGAAGGGTCTCAAGATTGGAATGGGAAGGATTTGGATATTACATCTCTTGCTATAGGAAGGGTCTCTGGTTTTTTATTAGAAACATTGAGATATCACATCTCATGCTATAGGAAGGGTTTCAGGATTGGAATGGGAAGGATTTGGATATCACATCTCATGCTAAAGGAAGGGTCTCAGGTTTGGAAGGGGAAGGATTTGGATATCATATCTCATGTTATAGGACGGGTCCCAGGTTTGGTATTAGAAGCATTGAGATATCACATCTCATGGTATAGGAAGGGTCTCAGGATTGGAATGGGAAGGAGTTGGATATCCCTTCTCATGCTATAGGAAGGGTCTCAGGTTGGAATGGGAAAGAGTTGGATATCACATCTCATTATAGGAAGGGTCTCAGGATTTGACTGGGAAGGATTAGGATATCACATCTCATGCTAAAGGAAGAGTCTCAGGTTTGGAAGGGGAAGGATTTGGATATCATATCTCATGTTATAGGACTGGTCCCAGGTTTGGTATTAGAAGCATTGAGATATCACATCTCATGCTGTAGGAAGAGTCTCAGGATTGGAATGGGAAGAAGTTGGCTATCACATCTCATGTTATAGGAAAGATCTCAGGTTTGGTATTAGAAGCATTGAGACATCAAATCTCATGTTATAGGAAGGGTCTCAGGATTGGAATGGGAAGAAGTTGGATATCACATCTCATGCTATAGGAAGGGTCTCAGGTTTGGTATAAGCATTGAGATATCACATCTCATGCTATAGGAAGGGTCTCAGGATTGGAATGGGAAGGAGTTGTATATGACATCTCATGCCATAGGAAGGGTTTCAGGTTTGGTATAAGCATTGAGATATCACATCACATGCTATAGGAAGGGTCTCGGGATTGGAATGGGAAGGACTTGGATATCACATCTCATGCTATAGGCAGGGTCTCAGGTTTGGAAAGGGAAGGAGTTGGATATCACATTTCATGTTAGAGGTAGGATCTCAGGTTTGGTATTAGAGGCATTGAGATATCAAATCTCATGGTATAGGAAGGGTCAAAGGATTGGAATGGGAAGGAGTTGGATATCACATCTCAAGCTATCTCAGGATTGGAATGGGAAGTTTGATATCACATCTCAAGCTATAGGAAGGGTCTCAGGATTGGAAACGAAAGGATCTGGATTTCACATCTCATGTTATAGGATGGTTCTAATGTTTGGTTTTAGAAGCATTGAGATATCACATATGCTATCGGAAGGGTATCAGGTTTGGAAAGGGAAGGATTTGGATTTCACATGTTATAGGATGGTTCTCAGGTTTGGTTTTAGAAGCATTAAGATATAAAATCTCATGCTATAGGAAGGGTCTCAGGTTTGGAATGGGAAGGAGTTGGTTATCACATCTCATGCTAAAGGAAAGGTCTCAGGTTTGGAAGGGGAAGGATTTGTATCTCACATCTCATGTTTTAGGACGGGTCTCAGGTTTCGTATTAGAAGCATTGAGATATCACATCTCTGGAAGGGTCTCAGGATTGGATTGGGAAGGAGTTGGATATCCCTTCTCATGCTATAGGAAGGATCTCAGGTTGGAATGGGAAGGAGTTGGATATCACATCTCATGTTATAGGAAGGGTCTCAAGATTGGAATGGGAAGGATTTGGATATTACCTCTCTTGCTATAGGAAGGGTCTCTGGTTTTTTATTAGAAACATTGAGATATCACATCTCATGCTATAGGAAGGGTTTCAGGATTGGAATGGGAAGGATTTGGATATCACATCTCATGCTAAAGGAAGGGTCTCAGGTTTGGAAGGGGAAGGATTTGGATATCATATCTCATGTTATAGGACGGGTCCCAGGTTTGGTATTAGAAGCATTGAGATATCACATCTCATGGTATAGGAAGGGTCTCAGGATTGGAATGGGAAGGAGTTGGATATCCCTTCTCATGCTATAGGAAGGGTCTCAGGTTGGAATGGGAAAGAGTTGGATATCACATCTCATTATAGGAAGGGTCTCAGGATTTGACTGGGAAGGATTTGGATATCACATCTCATGCTAAAGGAAGGGTCTCAGGTTTGGAAGGGGAAGGATTTGGATATCATATCTCATGTTATAGGACTGGTCCCAGGTTTGGTATTAGAAGCATTGAGATATCACATCTCATGCTGTAGGAAGAGTCTCGGGATTGGAATGGGAAGGAGTTGGATATCACGTCTCATGTTATAGGAAGGGTCTCAGGATTGGAATGGGAAGGAGTTGGATATCACATCTCATGCTAAAGGAAGGGTCTTAGGTTTGATAGAAGCATTGAGATATAACATCTCATGTTATAGGAAGGAACTCAGGATTGAAATGGGAAATGGGAAGGAGTTGGATATCACATCTCATGCCATAGGAAGGGTCATCAGGTTTGGTATAAGCATTGAGATATCACATCTCTGCTATCGGAAGGGTCTCAGGATAGGAATGGGAAGGACTTAGATATCACATCTCATGCTATAGGTAGGCTTTCAGGTTTGGTATAAGCATTGAGATATCACATCTCATGCTATAGGAAGGGTCTCAGGATTGGAATGGGACGGATTTGGATATCACATCTCATGCTATAGGAAGGGTCTCAGGTTTGGTATACGCATGGAGATATCACTTCTCATGCTATAGGAAGGGTCTCAGGATTGGAATGGGAAGGAGTTGGATATCACATCTCATGCTATAGGAAGGGTCTCAGATTTGGTATAAGCATTGAGATATCACATCTCATGCTATAGGAAGGGTCTCAGGATTGGAATGGGAAGGAGTTGTATATGACATCCCAGGCTATAGGAAGGGTCTCAGGTTTGGTATAAGCATTGAGATATCACATCTCTGCTATCGGAAGGGTCTCAGGATTGGAATGGGAAGGACTTGGATGTCACATCTCATGCTATAGGGAGGGTCTCAAATTTGATATTAGAAACATTGAGATAACAAATCTCATGATATCGGAAGGGTCTCAGGATTGGAATGGGAAGGAGTTGGATATCACATCTCATGATATAGGAAGGGTCTAAGGTTTGGAAGGGGAAGGATTTGGATATCACATCTCATGTTATAGGACGGGTCTCAGGTTTCGTATTAGAAGCATTGAGATATCAAGTATCATGGTATAGGAAGGGTCTCAGAATTGGAATGGGAAGGAGTTGGATAACACATCTCAAGCTATAGGAAGGGTCTCAGGATTGGAATGGGAAGAAGTTTGATATCACATCTCATGCCATAGTATGGGTCTCAGGTTTGGTAGAAGCATTGGGATATCACATCTCATGCTATCGGAAGGGTATCAGTATTGGATTTGGAAGGAGTTGGATATCCCATCATGCTATAGGAAGGGTCTCAGGTTGGAATGGGAAGGATTTGGATATCACATCTCATGTTATAGGAAGGGTCTCAGGATTGGAATGGGAAGGACTCGGATATCATATCTCATGCTATGGGAAGGCTCTCAGGTTTGGAAGGGGAAGGAGTTGGATATCACATCTCAAGCTATAGGAAGGGTCTCAGGTTTGGTATTAGAAGCATTGAGATATCACATCTCATGCTATAGGAAGGGTCTCAGGATTGGAATGGGAAGGAGTTGGATATCACATCTCAAGCTATAGGAAGAGTCTCAGGTTTGGTATAAGCATTGAGATATCACATCTCATGCTATAGGAAGGGTCTCAGAATTGGAATGGGAAGAAGTTGGCTATCACATCTCATGTTATAGGAAAGATCTCAGGTTTGGTATTAGAAGCATTGAGACATCAAATCTCATGTTATAGGAAGGGTCTCAGGATTGGAATGGGAAGAAGTTGGACATCACATCTCATGCTATAGGAAGGGTCTGAGGTTTGGTATAAGCATTGAGATATCACATCTCATGCTATAGGAAGGGTCTCAGGATTGGAATGGGAAGGAGTTTTATATGACATCTCATGCCATAGGAAGGGTTTCAGGTTTGGTATAAGCATTGAGATATCACATCACATGCTATAGGAAGGGTCTCGGGATTGGAATGGGAAGGACTTGGATATCACATTTCATGTTAGAGGTAGGATCTCAGGTTTGGTATTAGAGGCATTGAGATATCACATCTCATGGTATAGGAAGGGTCTCAGGATTGGAATGGGAAGGAGTTGGATATCACATCTCAAGCTCTCTCAGGATTGGAATGGGAAGTTTGATATCACATCTCAAGCTATAGGAAGGGTCTCAGGATTGGAAACGAAAGGATCTGGATTTCACATCTCATGTTATAGGATGGTTCTAATGTTTGGTTTTAGAAGCATTGAGATATCACATATGCTATCGGAAGGGTATCAGGTTTGGAAAGGGAAGGATTTGGATTTCACATGTTATAGGATGGTTCTCAGGTTTGGTTTTAGAAGCATTAAGATATAAAATCTCATGCTATAGGAAGGGTCTCAGGTTTGGAATGGGAAGGAGTTGGTTATCACATCTCATGCTAAAGGAAAGGTCTCAGGTTGGGAAGGGGAAGGATTTGTATCTCACATCTCATGTTTTAGGACGGGTCTCAGGTTTCGTATTAGAAGCATTGAGATATCACATCTCTGCTATCGGAAGGGTCTCAGGATTGGATTGGGAAGGAGTTGGATATCCCTTCTCATGCTATAGGAAGGATCTCAGGTTGGAATGGGAAGGAGTTGGATATCACATCTCATGTTATAGGAAGGGTCTCAAGATTGGAATGGGAAGGATTTGGATATGACATCTCTTGCTATAGGAAGGGTCTCTGGTTTTTTATTAGAAACATTGAGATATCACATCTCATGCTATAGGAAGGGTTTCAGGATTGGAATGGGAAGGATTTGGATATCACATCTCATGCTAAAGGAAGGGTCTCAGGTTTGGAAGGGGAAGGATTTGGATATCATATCTCATGTTATAGGACGGGTCCCAGGTTTGGTATTAGAAGCATTGAGATATCACATCTCATGGTATAGGAAGGGTCTCAGGATTGGAATGGGAAGGAGTTGGATATCCCTTCTCATGCTATAGGAAGGGTCTCAGGTTGGAATGGGAAAGAGTTGGATATCACATCTCATTATAGGAAGGGTCTCAGGATTTGACTGGGAAGGATTTGGATATCACATCTCATGCTAAAGGAAGGGTCTCAGGTTTGGAAGGGGAAGGATTTGGATATCATATCTCATGTTATAGGACTGGTCCCAGGTTTGGTATTAGAAGCATTGAGATATCACATCTCATGCTGTAGGAAGAGTCTCAGGATTGGAATGGGAAGAAGTTGGCTATCACATCTCATGTTATAGGAAAGATCTCAGGTTTGGTATTAGAAGCATTGAGACATCAAATCTCATGTTATAGGAAGGGTCTCAGGATTGGAATGGGAAGAAGTTGGATATCACATCTCATGCTATAGGAAGGGTCTCAGGTTTGGTATAAGCATTGAGATATCACATCTCATGCTATAGGAAGGGTCTCAGGATTGGAATGGGAAGGAGTTGTATATGACATCTCATGCCATAGGAAGGGTTTCAGGTTTGGTATAAGCATTGAGATATCACATCACATGCTATAGGAAGGGTCTCGGGATTGGAATGGGAAGGACTTGGATATCACATCTCATGCTATAGGCAGGGTCTCAGGTTTGGAAAGGGAAGGAGTTGGATATCACATTTCATGTTAGAGGTAGGATCTCAGGTTTGGTATTAGAGGCATTGAGATATCACATCTCATGTTATAGGAAGGGTCTCAGGATTGGAATGGGAAGGAGTTGGATATCACATCTCAAGCTATCTCAGGATTGGAATGGGAAGTTTGATATCACATCTCAAGCTATAGGAAGGGTCTCAGGATTGGAAACGAAAGGATCTGGATTTCACATCTCATGTTATAGGATGGTTCTAATGTTTGGTTTTAGAAGCATTGAGATATCACATATGCTATCGGAAGGGTATCAGGTTTGGAAAGGGAAGGATTTGGATTTCACATGTTATAGGATGGTTCTCAGGTTTGGTTTTAGAAGCATTAAGATATAAAATCTCATGCTATAGGAAGGGTCTCAGGTTTGGAATGGGAAGGAGTTGGTTATCACATCTCATGCTAAAGGAAAGGTCTCAGGTTTGGAAGGGGAAGGATTTGTATCTCACATCTCATGTTTTAGGACGGGTCTCAGGTTTCGTATTAGAAGCATTGAGATATCACATCTCTGGAAGGGTCTCAGGATTGGATTGGGAAGGAGTTGGATATCCCTTCTCATGCTATAGGAAGGATCTCAGGTTGGAATGGGAAGGAGTTGGATATCACGTCTCATGTTATAGGAAGGGTCTCAGGATTGGAATGGGAAGGAGTTGGATATCACATCTCATGCTAAAGGAAGGGTCTTAGGTTTGATAGAAGCATTGAGATATAACATCTCATGTTATAGGAAGGAACTCAGGATTGAAATGGGAAGGAATTGGATATCACATCTCATGCCATAGGAAGGGCCATCAGGTTTGGTATAAGCATTGAGATATCACATCTCTGCTATCGGAAGGGACTCAGGATAGGAATGGGAAGGACTTAGATATCACATCTCATGCTATAGGTAGGCTTTCAGGTTTGGTATAAGCATTGAGATATCACATCTCATGCTATAGGAAGGGTCTCAGGATTGGAATGGGACGGATTTGGATATCACATCTCATGCTATAGGAAGGGTCTCAGGTTTGGTATACGCATGGAGATATCACTTCTCATGCTATAGGAAGGGTCTCAGGATTGGAATGGGAAGGAGTTGGATATCACATCTCATGCTATAGGAAGGGTCTCAGATTTGGTATAAGCATTGAGATATAACATCTCATGTTATAGGAAGGAACTCAGGATTGGAATGGGAAGGAGTTGGATATCACATCTCATGCCATAGGAAGGGTCATCAGGTTTGGTATAAGCATTGAGATATCACATCTCTGCTATCGGAAGGGTCTCAGGATAGGAATGGGAAGGACTTAGATATCACATCTCATGCTATCGGAAGGGTCTCAGGATTGGAATGGGATGGAGTTGGATATCACATCTCAAGCTATCTCGGGATTGGAATGGGAAGGAGTTTGATATCACATCTCATGCTATAGGTAGGCTCTCAGGTTTGGAAAGGAAAGGAGTTGGATATCACATTTCATGTTAGAGGAAGGATCTCAGGTTTGGTATTAGAGGCATTGAGATATCACATCTCATGCTATCGGAAGGGTCTCAGGATTGGAATGGGAAGGAGTTGGATATCACATCTCATGTTATAGGAAGGATCTCAGGTTTGGTATTAGAAGCATTGAGACATCACATCTCATGCTATAGGAAGGGTCTCAGGACTGGAATGGGAAGGAGTTTGATATCACATCTCATGCCATAGTATGGGTCTCAGGTTTGGTAGAAACATTGGGATGTCACATCTCATGCTATCGGAAGGGTATCAGAATTGGATTTGGAAGGAGTTGGATATCCCATGTCATGCTAAAGGAAGGGTCTCAGGTTGAAATGGGAAGGAGTTGGATATCACATCTCATGTTATAGGAAGGGTCTCAGGATTGGTATTAGAGGCATTGAGATATCACATCTCATGCTATCAGAAGGGTCTCAGGATTGGAATGGGAAGGAGTTGGATATCACATCTCATGTCATAGGAAGGATCTCAGGTTTGGTATTAGAAGCATTGAGATATCACATCTCATGCTATAGGAATGGTCTCAGGATTGGAATGGGAAGGAGTTGGATATTACATTCTTGCTATAGGAAGGGTCTCATGTTTGGAATGGGAAGGAGTTGGATATCACATATGCTATAGGAAGGGTCTCAGGTTTGGAACGGGAAGGAGTTGGATATCACATCTCATGCTATAGGAAGGGTCTCAGGTTTGGTATAAGCATTGAGATATCACATCTCATGCTATAGGAAGGGTCTCAGGATTGGAATGGGAAGGAGTTGTATATGACATCTCATGCCATAGGAAGGGTCTCAGGTTTGGTATAAGCATTGAGATATCACATCACATGCTATAGGAAGGGTCTCAGGATTGGAATGGGAAGGACTTGGATATCACATCTCATGCTATAGGCAGGGTCTCAGGTTTGGAAAGGGAAGGAGTTGGATATCACATTTTATGTTAGAGGTAGGATCTCAGGTTTGGTATTAGAGGCATTGAGATATCACATCTCATGCTATCAGAAGGGTCTTAGGTTGAAATGGGAAGGAGTTGGATATCACATCTCATGTTATAGGAAGGGTCTCAGGATTGGTATTAGAGGCATTGAGATATCACATCTCATGCTATCAGAAGGGTCTCAGAATTGGAATGGGAAGGAGTTGGATATCACATCTCATGTTATAGGAAAGATCTCAGGTTTGGTATTAGAAGCATTGAGACATCACATCTCATGTTATAGGAAGGGTCTCAGGATTGGAATGGGAAGAAGTTGGATATCACATCTCATGTTATAGGAAGAGTCTCAGGTTTGGTATAAGCATTGAGATATCACATCTCATGCTATATAAAGGGTCTCAGGATTGGAATGGGAAGGAGTTGTATATGACATCTCATGCCGTAGGAAGGGTCTCAGGTTTGGAATGGGAAGGAGTTTTATATGACATCTCATGCCATAGGAAGGATCTCAGGTTTGGTATTAGAGGCATTGAGACATCACATCTCATGTTATAGGAAGGGTCTCAGGATTGGAATGGGAAGGAGTTGGATATCACATCTTATGCTATAGGAATGGTCTCAGGTTTGGTATAAGCATTGATATATCAGATCTCATGCTATAGGAAGGGTCTCAGGATTGGAATGGGAAGGAGTTGTATATGACATCTCATGCCATAGGAAGGGTCTCAGGTTTGGTATAAGCATTGAGATATCACATCTATGCTATCAGAAGGGTCTCAGGATTGGAATGGGAAGGAGTTGGATATCCCATCTTTTGTTATAGGAAGGGTCTCAGGTTTGATATTAGAAGCATTGAGATATCACATCTCATGTTATAGGAAGGGTCTCAGGACTGGAATGGGAAGGACTTGGATATCACATCTCATGCTATAGGGAGGGTCTCACGTTTGGAAAGGGAAGGAGTTGGATATCACATTTCATGTTAGAGGTAGGATCTCAGGTTTGGTATTAGAGGCATTGAGATATCACATCTCATGCTATCAGAAGGGTCTCAGGATTGGAATGGGAAGGAGTTGGATATCAC
This sequence comes from Ambystoma mexicanum, assembly GCF_040938575.1. NCBI lineage: Eukaryota > Metazoa > Chordata > Amphibia > Caudata > Ambystomatidae > Ambystoma > Ambystoma mexicanum. The sequence goes on from NW_027182448.1 coordinate 289,139, forward strand.
ATCTCATGCTAAAGGGAGGGTCTCAGGTTTGGAAGGGGAAGGATTTGGATATCACATCTCCTGTTATAGGAAGGATCTCAGGTTTGGTATTAGAAGCATTGAGATATCACATCTCATGCTATCGGAAGGATCTCAGGTTTGGTATTAGAGGCATTGAGATATCACATCTCATGCTATCAGAAGGGTCTCAGGATTGGAATGGGAAGGAGTTGGATATCACATCTCATGCTAAAAGGGAGGGTCTCAGGTTTGGAAGGGGAAGGATTTGGATATCACATCTCATGTTATAGGAAGGATCACAGGTTTGGTATTAGAAGGATTGAGATATCACATCTCATGCTATCGGAAGGGTCTCAGGATTGGAATGGGAAGGAGTTGGATATCACATCTCATGCTATAGGAAGGGTATCAGGTTTGGAACGGGAAGGAGTTGGATATCACATCTCATGTCATAGGAAGAGTCTCAGGTTTGGTATAAGCATTGAGATATCACACCTCTGCTATCGGAGGTGTCTCAGGATTGGGATGGGAAGGAGTTTGATATCACATCTCATGCTATAGGAAGGGTATCAGGTTTGGAACGGGAAGGAGTTGGATATCCCATCTCATGTTATAGGACGGGTCTCAGGTTTGGTATTAGAAGCATTGAGATATCACATCTCATGCTATCGGAAGGGTCTCAGGATTGGAATGGGAAGGAGTTGGATATCACATCTCATGCCATAGGAAGGGTCTCAGGTTTGGAACTGGAAGGAGTTGGATATCACATCTCATGTCATAGGAAGAGTCTCAGGTTTGGTATAAGCATTGAGATATCACATCTCTGCTATCGGAGGTGTCTCAGGATTGGGATGGGAAGGAGTTGGATATCACATCTCATGCTATAGGAAGGGTATCAGGTTTGGAACGGGAAGGAGTTGGATATCCCATCTCATGTTATAGGACGGGTCTCAGGTTTGGTATTAGAAGCATTGAGATATCACATCTCATGCTATAGGAAGGGTCTCAGGATTGGAATGGGAAGGAGTTGGATATCACATCTCATGTTATAGGAAGGGTCTCAGGATTGGAATGGGAAGGACTTCGATATCAAATCTCATGTTATAGGAACGCTCCCAGGTTTGGAAGGGGAAGGAGTTGGATATCACATTTCATGTTAGAGGTAGGATCTCAGGTTTGTTATTAGAGGCATTGGGATATAACATCTCATGCTATCAGAAGAGTCTCAGGATTGGAATGGGAAGGAGTTGGATATCACATCTCATGCTAAAGGGAGGGTCTCAGGTTTGGAAGGGGAAGGATTTGGATATCACATCTCGTGTTATAGGAAGGATCTCAGGTTTGGTATTAGAAGAATTGAGATATCACATCTCATGCTATCGGAAGGATCTCAGGTTTGGTATTAGAAGCATTGAAATATCACATCTAATGCTACCAGAACGGTCTCAGGATTGGAATGGGAAGGAGTTGGATATCACATCTCATGCTATAGGAAGGGTCTCAGGTTTGGTATAAGCATTGAGACATCACATCTCATGCTATAGGAAGGGTCTCAGGATTGGAATGGGAAGGAGTTGTATATGACATCTCATGCCATAGGAAGGGTCTCAGGTTTGGTATAAGCATTGAGATATCACATCTCTGCTATTGGAAGGGTCTCAGGATTGTAATGGGAAGGAGTTGGATATCCCATCTTATGTTCTTATGTTATAGGAAGGGTCTCAGGTTTGGTATTAGAAGCATTGAGATATCACATCTCATGCTATAGGAAGGGTCTCAGGATTGGAATGGGAAGGACTTGGATATCACATCTCATGCTAAAGGGAGGGTCTCAGGTTTGGAAGGGGAAGGATTTGGATATCACATCTCGTGTTATAGGAAGGATCTCAGGCTTGGTATTAGAAGAATTGAGATATCACATCTCATGCTATCGGAAGGATCTCAGGTTTGGTATTAGAAGCATTGAAATATCACATCTCATGCTATCAGAACGGTCTCAGGATTGGAATGGGAAGGAGTTGGATATTACATCTCATGCTAAAGGGAGGGTCTCAGGTTTGGAAGGGGAAGGATTTGGATATCACATCTCATGTTATAGGAAGGATCTCAGGTTTGGTATTAGAAGCATTGAGATATCACATCTCATGCTATCGGAAGATTCTCAGGTTTGGTATTAGAGGCATTGAGATATCACATCGCATGCTATCAGAAGGGTCTCAGGATTGGAATGGGAAGGAGTTGGATATCACATCTCATGCTAAAGGGAGGGTCTCAGGTTTGGAAGGGGAAGGATTTGGATATCACATCTCATGTTATAGGAAGGATCACAGGTTTGGTATTAGAAGGATTGAGATATCACATCTCATGCTATCGGAAGGGTCTCAGGATTGGAATGGGAAGGAGTTGGATATCACATCTCATGCTATAGGAAGGGTATCAGGTTTGGAACGGGAAGGAGTTCGATATCACATCTCATGTCATAGGAAGAGTCTCAGGTTTGGTATAAGCATTGAGATATCACACCTCTGCTATCGGAGGTGTCTCAGGATTGGGATGGGAAGGAGTTGGATATCACATCTCATGCTATAGGAAGGGTATCAGGTTTGGAACGGGAAGGAGTTGGATATCCCATCTCATGTTATAGGACGGGTCTCAGGTTTGGTATTAGAAGCATTGAGATATCACATCTCATGCTATCGGAAGGGTCTCAGGATTGGAATGGGAAGGAGTTGGATATCACATCTCATGCTATAGGAAGGGTCTCAGGTTTGGAACTGGAAGGAGTTGGATATCACATCTCATGTCATAGGAAGAGTCTCAGGTTTGGTATAAGCATTGAGATATCACATCTCTGCTATCGGAGGTGTCTCAGGATTGGGATGGGAAGGAGTTGGATATCACATCTCATGCTATAGGAAGGGTATCAGGTTTGGAACGGGAAGGAGTTGGATATCCCATCTCATGTTATAGGACGGGTCTCAGGTTTGGTATTAGAAGCATTGAGATATCACATCTCATGCTATAGGAAGGGTCTCAGGATTGGAATGGGAAGGAGTTGGATATCACATCTCATGTTATAGGAAGGGTCTCAGGATTGGAATGGGAAGGACTTCGATATCAAATCTCATGTTATAGGAACGCTCCCAGGTTTGGAAGGGGAAGGAGTTGGATATCACATTTCATGTTAGAGGTAGGATCTCAGGTTTGTTATTAGAGGCATTGGGATATAACATCTCATGCTATCAGAAGAGTCTCAGGATTGGAATGGGAAGGAGTTGGATATCACATCTCATGCTAAAGGAGGGTCTCAGGTTTGGAAGGGGAAGGATTTGGATATCACATCTCGTGTTATAGGAAGGATCTCAGGTTTGGTATTAGAAGAATTGAGATATCACATCTCATGCTATCGGAAGGATCTCAGGTTTGGTATTAGAAGCATTGAAATATCACATCTCATGCTATCAGAACGGTCTCAGGATTGGAATGGGAAGGAGTTGGATATCACATCTCATGCTATAGGAAGGGTCTCAGGTTTGGTATAAGCATTGAGACATCACATCTCATGCTATAGGAAGGGTCTCAGGATTGGAATGGGAAGGAGTTGTATATGACATCTCATGCCATAGGAAGGGTCTCAGGTTTGGTATAAGCATTGAGATATCACATCTCTGCTATTGGAAGGGTCTCAGGATTGTAATGGGAAGGAGTTGGATATCCCATTTTATGTTATAGGAAGGGTCTCAGGTTTGGTATTAGAAGCATTGAGATATCACATCTCATGCTATAGGAAGGGTCTCAGGATTGGAATGGGAAGGACTTGGATATCACATCTCATGCTAAAGGGAGGGTCTCAGGTTTGGAAGGGGAAGGATTTGGATATCACATCTCGTGTTATAGGAAGGATCTCAGGCTTGGTATTAGAAGAATTGAGATATCACATCTCATGCTATCGGAAGGATCTCAGGTTTGGGATTAGAAGCATTGAAATATCACATCTCATGCTATCAGAACGGTCTCAGGATTGGAATGGGAAGGAGTTGGATATCACATCTCATGCTAAAGGGAGGGTCTCAGGTTTGGAAGGGGAAGGATTTGGATATCACATCTCATGTTATAGGAAGGATCTCAGGTTTGGTCTTAGTAGCATTGAGATATCACACCTCATGCTATAGGAAGGGTCTCAGGATTGGAATGGGAAGGAGTTGGATATCACATCTCATGCTATAGGAAGGGTCTCAGGAATGGAATGGGAAGGAGTTTTATATGACATCTCATGCCATAGGGAGGATCTCAGGTTTGGTAGTAGAAGCATTGAGACATACCATCTCATGTTATAGGAAGGGTTTCAGGATTGGAATGGGAAGGAGTTGGATATCACATCTCATGCTATCGGAAGGGTCTCAGGTTTGGTATAAGCATTGAGATATCACATCTCATGCTATACGAAGGGTCTCAGGATTGGAATGGGAAGGAGTTGTATATGACATCTCATGCCACAGGAAGGTCTCAGGTTTGGTATAAGCATTGGGATATCACATCTCTGCTATTGGAAGGGTCTCAGGATTGTAATGGGAAGGAGTTGGATATCCCATCTTATGTTCTTATGTTATAGGAAGGGTCTCAGGTTTGGTATTAGAAGCATTGAGATATCACATCTCATGCTATAGGAAGGGTCTCAGGATTGGAATGGGAAGGACTTGGATATCACATCTCATGCTAAAGGGAGGGTCTCAGGTTTGGAAGGGGAAGGATTTGGATATCACATCTCGTGTTATAGGAAGGATCTCAGGCTTGGTATTAGAAGAATTGAGATATCACATCTCATGCTATCGGAAGGATCTCAGGTTTGGTATTAGAAGCATTGAAATATCACATCTCATGCTATCAGAACGGTCTCAGGATTGGAATGGGAAGGAGTTGGATATTACATCTCATGCTAAAGGGAGGGTCTCAGGTTTGGAAGGGGAAGGATTTGGATATCACATCTCATGTTATAGGAAGGATCTCAGGTTTGGTATTAGAAGCATTGAGATATCACATCTCATGCTATCGGAAGATTCTCAGGTTTGGTATTAGAGGCATTGAGATATCACATCGCATGCTATAGGAATGGTCTCAGGATTGGAATGGGAAGGAGTTGGATATTACATTCTTGCTATAGGAAGGGTCTCATGTGTGGAATGGGAAGGAGTTGGATATCACATATGCTATAGGAAGGGTCTCAGGTTTGGAACGGGAAGGAGTTGGATATGACATCTCATGTTATAGGAAGTGTCTCAGGTTTGGTATAAGCATTGAGATATCACATCTCTGCTATCGGAAGTGTCTCAGGATTGGAATGGGAAGGAGTTGGATATCCCATCTCATGTTATAGGACGGGTCTCAGGTTTGTTATTAGAATCATTGAGATATCATATTGCATGCTGTAGGAAGGGTCTAAGGATTGGAATGGGAAGGACTTGGATATCACATCTCATGCTATAGGTAGGCTCTCAGGTTTGGAAAGGAAAGGAGTTGGATATCACATTTCATGTCAGAGGAAGGATCTCAGGTTTGGTATTAGAGGCATTGAGATATCACATCTCATGCTATAGGAAGGGTCTCAGGATTGGAATCGGAAGGAGTTGGATATCACATCTCATGCTATAGGAAGGGTCTCAGGTTTGGTATAAGCATTGAGATATCACATCTCATGCTATAGGAAGGGTCTCAGGATTGGAATGGGAAGGATTTGGATATCACATCTCATGTTATAGGAAGGATCTCAGGTTTGGTATTAGAAGCATTGAGACATCACATCTCATGCTATAGGAAGGGTCTCAGGATTGGAATGGGAAGGAGTTTGATATCACATCTCATGCCATAGTATGGGTCTCAGGTTTGGTAGAAGCATTGGGATATCACATCTCATGCTATCGGAAGGGTATCAGAATTGGATTTGGAAGGAGTTGGATATCCCATGTCATGCTATAGGAAGGGTCTCAGGTTGAAATGGGAAGGAGTTGGATATCACATCTCATGTTATAGGAAGGGTCTCAGGATTGGTATTAGAGGCATTGAGATATCACATCTCATGCTATCAGAAGGGTCTCAGGATTGGAATGGGAAGGAGTTGGATATCACATCTCATGTCATAGGAAGGATCTCAGGTTTGGTATTAGAAGCATTGAGATATCACATCTCATGCTATAGGAATGGTCTCAGGATTGGAATGGGAAGGAGTTGGATATTACATTCTTGCTATAGGAAGGGTCTCATGTTTGGAATGGGAAGGAGTTGGATATCACATATGCTATAGGAAGGGTCTCAGGTTTGGAACGGGAAGGAGTTGGATATCACATCTCATGCTATAGGAAGGGTCTCAGGTTTGGTATAAGCATTGAGATATCACATCTCATGCTATAGGAAGGGTCTCAGGATTGGAATGGGAAGGAGTTGTATATGACATCTCATGCCATAGGAAGGGTCTCAGGTTTGGTATAAGCATTGAGATATCACATCACATGCTATAGGAAGGGTCTCAGGATTGGAATGGGAAGGACTTGGATATCACATCTCATGCTATAGGCAGGGTCTCAGGTTTGGAAAGGGAAGGAGTTGGATATCACATTTTATGTTAGAGGTAGGATCTCAGGTTTGGTATTAGAGGCATTGAGATATCACATCTCATGCTATCAGAAGGGTCTTAGGTTGAAATGGGAAGGAGTTGGATATCACATCTCATGTTATAGGAAGGGTCTCAGGATTGGTATTAGAGGCATTGAGATATCACATCTCATGCTATCAGAAGGGTCTCAGAATTGGAATGGGAAGGAGTTGGATATCACATCTCATGTTATAGGAAAGATCTCAGGTTTGGTATTAGAAGCATTGAGACATCACATCTCATGTTATAGGAAGGGTCTCAGGATTGGAATGGGAAGAAGTTGGATATCACATCTCATGTTATAGGAAGAGTCTCAGGTTTGGTATAAGCATTGAGATATCACATCTCATGCTATATAAAGGGTCTCAGGATTGGAATGGGAAGGAGTTGTATATGACATCTCATGCCGTAGGAAGGGTCTCAGGTTTGGAATGGGAAGGAGTTTTATATGACATCTCATGCCATAGGAAGGATCTCAGGTTTGGTATTAGAAGCATTGAGACATCACATCTCATGTTATAGGAAGGGTCTCAGGATTGGAATGGGAAGGAGTTGGATATCACATCTTATGCTATAGGAATGGTCTCAGGTTTGGTATAAGCATTGATATATCAGATCTCATGCTATAGGAAGGGTCTCAGGATTGGAATGGGAAGGAGTTGTATATGACATCTCATGCCATAGGAAGGGTCTCAGGTTTGGTATAAGCATTGAGATATCACATCTATGCTATCAGAAGGGTCTCAGGATTGGAATGGGAAGGAGTTGGATATCCCATCTTTTGTTATAGGAAGGGTCTCAGGTTTGATATTAGAAGCATTGAGATATCACATCTCATGTTATAGGAAGGGTCTCAGGACTGGAATGGGAAGGACTTGGATATCACATCTCATGCTATAGGGAGGGTCTCACGTTTGGAAAGGGAAGGAGTTGGATATCACATTTCATGTTAGAGGTAGGATCTCAGGTTTGGTATTAGAGGCATTGAGATATCACATCTCATGCTATCAGAAGGGTCTCAGGATTGGAATGGGAAGGAGTTGGATCTCACATCTCATGCTAAAGGGAGGGTCTCAGGTTTGGAAGGGGAAGGATTTGGATATCACATCTCCTGTTATAGGAAGGATCTCAGGTTTGGTATTAGAAGCATTGAGATATCACATCTCATGCTATCGGAAGGATCTCAGGTTTGGTATTAGAGGCATTGAGATATCACATCTCATGCTATCAGAAGGGTCTCAGGATTGGAATGGGAAGGAGTTGGATATCACATCTCATGCTAAAAGGGAGGGTCTCAGGTTTGGAAGGGGAAGGATTTGGATATCACATCTCATGTTATAGGAAGGATCACAGGTTTGGTATTAGAAGGATTGAGATATCACATCTCATGCTATCGGAAGGGTCTCAGGATTGGAATGGGAAGGAGTTGGATACCACATCTCATGCTATAGGAAGGGTATCAGGTTTGGAACGGGAAGGAGTTGGATATCACATCTCATGTCATAGGAAGAGTCTCAGGTTTGGTGTAAGCATTGAGATATCACACCTCTGCTATTGGAGGTGTCTCAGGATTGGGATGGGAAGGAGTTGGATATCACATCTCATGCTATAGGAAGGGTATCAGGTTTGGAACGGGAAGGAGTTGGATATCCCATCTCATGTTATAGGACGGGTCTCAGGTTTGGTATTAGAAGCATTGAGATATCACATCTCATGCTATAGGAATGGTCTCAGGATTGGAATGGGAAGGAGTTGGATATTACATTCTTGCTATAGGAAGGGTCTCATGTGTGGAATGGGAAGGAGTTGGATATCACATATGCTATAGGAAGGGTCTCAGGTTTGGAACGGGAAGGAGTTGGATATGACATCTCATGTTATAGGAAGTGTCTCAGGTTTGGTATAAGCATTGAGATATCACATCTCTGCTATCGGAAGTGTCTCAGGATTGGAATGGGAAGGAGTTGGATATCCCATCTCATGTTATAGGACGGGTCTCAGGTTTGTTATTAGAATCATTGAGATATCATATTGCATGCTGTAGGAAGGGTCTAAGGATTGGAATGGGAAGGACTTGGATATCACATCTCATGCTATAGGTAGGCTCTCAGGTTTGGAAAGGAAAGGAGTTGGATATCACATTTCATGTCAGAGGAAGGATCTCAGGTTTGGTATTAGAGGCATTGAGATATCACATCTCATGCTATAGGAAGGGTCTCAGGATTGGAATCGGAAGGAGTTGGATATCACATCTCATGCTATAGGAAGGGTCTCAGGTTTGGTATAAGCATTGAGATATCACATCTCATGCTATAGGAAGGGTCTCAGGATTGGAATGGGAAGGATTTGGATATCACATCTCATGTTATAGGAAGGATCTCAGGTTTGGTATTAGAAGCATTGAGACATCACATCTCATGCTATAGGAAGGGTCTCAGGATTGGAATGGGAAGGAGTTTGATATCACATCTCATGCCATAGTATGGGTCTCAGGTTTGGTAGAAGCATTGGGATATCACATCTCATGCTATCGGAAGGGTATCAGAATTGGATTTGGAAGGAGTTGGATATCCCATGTCATGCTATAGGAAGGGTCTCAGGTTGAAATGGGAAGGAGTTGGATATCACATCTCATGTTATAGGAAGGGTCTCAGGATTGGTATTAGAGGCATTGAGATATCACATCTCATGCTATCAGAAGGGTCTCAGGATTGGAATGGGAAGGAGTTGGATATCACATCTCATGTCATAGGAAGGATCTCAGGTTTGGTATTAGAAGCATTGAGATATCACATCTCATGCTATAGGAATGGTCTCAGGATTGGAATGGGAAGGAGTTGGATATTACATTCTTGCTATAGGAAGGGTCTCATGTTTGGAATGGGAAGGAGTTGGATATCACATATGCTATAGGAAGGGTCTCAGGTTTGGAACGGGAAGGAGTTGGATATCACATCTCATGCTATAGGAAGGGTCTCAGGTTTGGTATAAGCATTGAGATATCACATCTCATGCTATAGGAAGGGTCTCAGGATTGGAATGGGAAGGAGTTGTATATGACATCTCATGCCATAGGAAGGGTCTCAGGTTTGGTATAAGCATTGAGATATCACATCACATGCTATAGGAAGGGTCTCAGGATTGGAATGGGAAGGACTTGGATATCACATCTCATGCTATAGGCAGGGTCTCAGGTTTGGAAAGGGAAGGAGTTGGATATCACATTTTATGTTAGAGGTAGGATCTCAGGTTTGGTATTAGAGGCATTGAGATATCACATCTCATGCTATCAGAAGGGTCTTAGGTTGAAATGGGAAGGAGTTGGATATCACATCTCATGTTATAGGAAGGGTCTCAGGATTGGTATTAGAGGCATTGAGATATCACATCTCATGCTATCAGAAGGGTCTCAGAATTGGAATGGGAAGGAGTTGGATATCACATCTCATGTTATAGGAAAGATCTCAGGTTTGGTATTAGAAGCATTGAGACATCACATCTCATGTTATAGGAAGGGTCTCAGGATTGGAATGGGAAGAAGTTGGATATCGCATCTCATGTTATAGGAAGAGTCTCAGGTTTGGTATAAGCATTGAGATATCACATCTCATGCTATATAAAGGGTCTCAGGATTGGAATGGGAAGGAGTTGTATATGACATCTCATGCCGTAGGAAGGGTCTCAGGTTTGGAATGGGAAGGAGTTTTATATGACATCTCATGCCATAGGAAGGATCTCAGGTTTGGTATTAGAGGCATTGAGACATCACATCTCATGTTATAGGAAGGGTCTCAGGATTGGAATGGGAAGGAGTTGGATATCACATCTTATGCTATAGGAATGGTCTCAGGTTTGGTATAAGCATTGATATATCAGATCTCATGCTATAGGAAGGGTCTCAGGATTGGAATGGGAAGGAGTTGTATATGACATCTCATGCCATAGGAAGGGTCTCAGGTTTGGTATAAGCATTGAGATATCACATCTATGCTATCAGAAGGGTCTCAGGATTGGAATGGGAAGGAGTTGGATATCCCATCTTTTGTTATAGGAAGGGTCTCAGGTTTGATATTAGAAGCATTGAGATATCACATCTCATGTTATAGGAAGGGTCTCAGGACTGGAATGGGAAGGACTTGGATATCACATCTCATGCTATAGGGAGGGTCTCACGTTTGGAAAGGGAAGGAGTTGGATATCACATTTCATGTTAGAGGTAGGATCTCAGGTTTGGTATTAGAGGCATTGAGATATCACATCTCATGCTATCAGAAGGGTCTCAGGATTGGAATGGGAAGGAGTTGGATATCACATCTCATGCTAAAGGGAGGGTCTCAGGTTTGGAAGGGGAAGGATTTGGATATCACATCTCCTGTTATAGGAAGGATCTCAGGTTTGGTATTAGAAGCATTGAGATATCACATCTCATGCTATCGGAAGGATCTCAGGTTTGGTATTAGAGGCATTGAGATATCACATCTCATGCTATCAGAAGGGTCTCAGGATTGGAATGGGAAGGAGTTGGATATCACATCTCATGCTAAAAGGGGGGGTCTCAGGTTTGGAAGGGGAAGGATTTGGATATCACATCTCATGTTATAGGAAGGATCACAGGTTTGGTATTAGAAGGATTGAGATATCACATCTCATGCTATCGGAAGGGTCTCAGGATTGGAATGGGAAGGAGTTGGATATCACATCTCATGCTATAGGAAGGGTATCAGGTTTGGAACGGGAAGGAGTTGGATATCACATCTCATGTCATAGGAAGAGTCTCAGGTTTGGTATAAGCATTGAGATATCACACCTCTGCTATCGGAGGTGTCTCAGGATTGGGATGGGAAGGAGTTGGATATCACATCTCATGCTATAGGAAGGGTATCAGGTTTGGAACGGGAAGGAGTTGGATATCCCATCTCATGTTATAGGACGGGTCTCAGGTTTGGTATTAGAAGCATTGAGATATCACATCTCATGCTATCGGAAGGGTCTCAGGATTGGAATGGGAAGGAGTTGGATATCACATCTCATGCCATAGGAAGGGTCTCAGGTTTGGAACTGGAAGGAGTTGGATATCACATCTCATGTCATAGGAAGAGTCTCAGGTTTGGTATAAGCATTGAGATATCACATCTCTGCTATCGGAGGTGTCTCAGGATTGGGATGGGAAGGAGTTGGATATCACATCTCATGCTATAGGAAGGGTATCAGGTTTGGAACGGGAAGGAGTTGGATATCCCATCTCATGTTATAGGACGGGTCTCAGGTTTGGTATTAGAAGCATTGAGATATCACATCTCATGCTATAGGAAGGGTCTCAGGATTGGAATGGGAAGGAGTTGGATATCACATCTCATGTTATAGGAAGGGTCTCAGGATTAGAATGGGAAGGACTTCGATATCAAATCTCATGTTATAGGAACGCTCCCAGGTTTGGAAGGGGAAGGAGTTGGATATCACATTTCATGTTAGAGGTAGGATCTCAGGTTTGTTATTAGAGGCATTGGGATATAACATCTCATGCTATCAGAAGAGTCTCAGGATTGGAATGGGAAGGAGTTGGATATCACATCTCATGCTAAAGGGAGGGTCTCAGGTTTGGAAGGGGAAGGATTTGGATATCACATCTCGTGTTATAGGAAGGATCTCAGGTTTGGTATTAGAAGAATTGAGATATCACATCTCATGCTATCGGAAGGATCTCAGGTTTGGTATTAGAAGCATTGAAATATCACATCTAATGCTACCAGAACGGTCTCAGGATTGGAATGGGAAGGAGTTGGATATCACATCTCATGCTATAGGAAGGGTCTCAGGTTTGGTATAAGCATTGAGACATCACATCTCATGCTATAGGAAGGGTCTCAGGATTGGAATGGGAAGGAGTTGTATTTGACATCTCATGCCATAGGAAGGGTCTCAGGTTTGGTATAAGCATTGAGATATCACATCTCTGCTATCGGAAGGGTCTCAGGATTGTAATGGGAAGGAGTTGGATATCCCATCTTATGTTCTTATGTTATAGGAAGGGTCTCAGGTTTGGTATTAGAAGCATTGAGATATCACATCTCATGCTAAAGGAAGGGTCTCAGGATTGGAATGGGAAGGACTTGGATATCACATCTCATGCTAAAGGGAGGGTCTCAGGTTTGGAAGGGGAAGGATTTGGATATCACATCTCGTGTTATAGGAAGGATCTCAGGCTTGGTATTAGAAGAATTGAGATATCACATCTCATGCTATCGGAAGGATCTCAGGTTTGGTATTAGAAGCATTGAAATATCACATCTCATGCTATCAGAACGGTCTCAGGATTGGAATGGGAAGGAGTTGGATAATACATCTCATGCTAAAGGGAGGGTCTCAGGTTTGGAAGGGGAAGGATTTGGATATCACATCTCATGTTATAGGAAGGATCTCAGGTTTGGTATTAGAAGCATTGAGATATCACATCTCATGCTATCGGAAGATTCTCAGGTTTGGTATTAGAGGCATTGAGATATCACATCGCATGCTATCAGAAGGGTCTCAGGATTGGAATGGGAAGGAGTTGGATATCACATCTCATGCTAAAGGGAGGGTCTCAGGTTTGGAAGGGGAAGGATTTGGATATCACATCTCATGTTATAGGAAGGATCACAGGTTTGGTATTAGAAGGATTGAGATATCACATCTCATGCTATCGGAAGGGTCTCAGGATTGGAATGGGAAGGAGTTGGATATCACATCTCATGCTATAGGAAGGGTATCAGGTTTGGAACGGGAAGGAGTTCGATATCACATCTCATGTCATAGGAAGAGTCTCAGGTTTGGTATAAGCATTGAGATATCACACCTCTGCTATCGGAGGTGTCTCAGGATTGGGATGGGAAGGAGTTGGATATCACATCTCATGCTATAGGAAGGGTATCAGGTTTGGAACGGGAAGGAGTTGGATATCCCATCTCATGTTATAGGACGGGTCTCAGGTTTGGTATTAGAAGCATTGAGATATCACATCTCATGCTATCGGAAGGGTCTCAGGATTGGAATGGGAAGGAGTTGGATATCACATCTCATGCTATAGGAAGGGTCTCAGGTTTGGAACTGGAAGGAGTTGGATATCACATCTCATGTCATAGGAAGAGTCTCAGGTTTGGTATAAGCATTGAGATATCACATCTCTGCTATCGGAGGTGTCTCAGGATTGGGATGGGAAGGAGTTGGATATCACATCTCATGCTATAGGAAGGGTATCAGGTTTGGAACGGGAAGGAGTTGGATATCCCATCTCATGTTATAGGACGGGTCTCAGGTTTGGTATTAGAAGCATTGAGATATCACATCTCATGCTATAGGAAGGGTCTCAGGATTGGAATGGGAAGGAGTTGGATATCACATCTCATGTTATAGGAAGGGTCTCAGGATTGGAATGGGAAGGACTTCGATATCAAATCTCATGTTATAGGAACGCTCCCAGGTTTGGAAGGGGAAGGAGTTGGATATCACATTTCATGTTAGAGGTAGGATCTCAGGTTTGTTATTAGAGGCATTGGGATATAACATCTCATGCTATCAGAAGAGTCTCAGGATTGGAATGGGAAGGAGTTGGATATCACATCTCATGCTAAAGGAGGGTCTCAGGTTTGGAAGGGGAAGGATTTGGATATCACATCTCGTGTTATAGGAAGGATCTCAGGTTTGGTATTAGAAGAATTGAGATATCACATCTCATGCTATCGGAAGGATCTCAGGTTTGGTATTAGAAGCATTGAAATATCACATCTCATGCTATCAGAACGGTCTCAGGATTGGAATGGGAAGGAGTTGGATATCACATCTCATGCTATAGGAAGGGTCTCAGGTTTGGTATAAGCATTGAGACATCACATCTCATGCTATAGGAAGGGTCTCAGGATTGGAATGGGAAGGAGTTGTATATGACATCTCATGCCATAGGAAGGGTCTCAGGTTTGGTATAAGCATTGAGATATCACATCTCTGCTATTGGAAGGGTCTCAGGATTGTAATGGGAAGGAGTTGGATATCCCATTTTATGTTATAGGAAGGGTCTCAGGTTTGGTATTAGAAGCATTGAGATATCACATCTCATGCTATAGGAAGGGTCTCAGGATTGGAATGGGAAGGACTTGGATATCACATCTCATGCTAAAGGGAGGGTCTCAGGTTTGGAAGGGGAAGGATTTGGATATCACATCTCGTGTTATAGGAAGGATCTCAGGCTTGGTATTAGAAGAATTGAGATATCACATCTCATGCTATCGGAAGGATCTCAGGTTTGGTATTAGAAGCATTGAAATATCACATCTCATGCTATCAGAACGGTCTCAGGATTGGAATGGGAAGGAGTTGGATATCACATCTCATGCTAAAGGGAGGGTCTCAGGTTTGGAAGGGGAAGGATTTGGATATCACATCTCATGTTATAGGAAGGATCTCAGGTTTGGTCTTAGTAGCATTGAGATATCACACCTCATGCTATAGGAAGGGTCTCAGGATTGGAATGGGAAGGAGTTGGATATCACATCTCATGCTATAGGAAGGGTCTCAGGAATGGAATGGGAAGGAGTTTTATATGACATCTCATGCCATAGGGAGGATCTCAGGTTTGGTAGTAGAAGCATTGAGACATACCATCTCATGTTATAGGAAGGGTTTCAGGATTGGAATGGGAAGGAGTTGGATATCACATCTCATGCTATCGGAAGGGTCTCAGGTTTGGTATAAGCATTGAGATATCACATCTCATGCTATACGAAGGGTCTCAGGATTGGAATGGGAAGGAGTTGTATATGACATCTCATGCCACAGGAAGGTCTCAGGTTTGGTATAAGCATTGGGATATCACATCTCTGCTATTGGAAGGG
This sequence comes from Ambystoma mexicanum, assembly GCF_040938575.1. NCBI lineage: Eukaryota > Metazoa > Chordata > Amphibia > Caudata > Ambystomatidae > Ambystoma > Ambystoma mexicanum. The sequence continues at coordinate 304,652 of NW_027182448.1, forward strand.
TCTCAGGATTGTAATGGGAATGAGTTGGATATCCCATCTTATGTTATAGGAAGGGTCTCAGGTTTGGTATTAGAAGCATTGAGATATCACATCTCATGCTATAGGAAGGGTCTCACGATTTGAATGGGAAGGACTTGGATATCACATCTCATGCTATAGGGAGGGTCTCACGTTTGGAAAGGGAAGGAGTTGGATATCACATTTCATGTTAGAGGTAGGATCTCAGGTTTGGTATTAGAGGCATTGAGATATCACATCTCATGCTATGAGAAGGGTCTCAGGATTGGAATTGGAAGGAGTTGGATATCACATCTCATGCTAAAGGGAGGGTCTCAGGTTTGGAAGGGGAAGGATTTTGATATCACATCTCATGTTATAGGAAGGATCTCAGGTTTGGTATTAGAAGCATTGAGATATCACATCTCATGCTATCCGAAGGATCTCAGGTTTGGTATTAGAGGGATTGAGATATCACATCTCATGCTATTGGAAGGGTATCAGGATTGGATTTGGAAGTAGTTGGATATCCCATCTCATGCTATAGGAAGGGTCTCAGGTTGGAATGGGAAGGAGTTGGATATCACATCTCATGTTATAGGTAGGCTCTCAGGTTTGGAAAGGGAAGGAGTTGGATATCACATTTCATGTTAGAGGAAGGATCTCAGGTTTGGTATTAGAGGCATTGAGATATCACATCTCATGCTATAGTAAGGGTCTCAGGATTGGAATGGGAAGGATTTGGATATCACATCTCATGCAATAGGAAGGGTCTCAGGTTTGGTATAAGCATTGAGATATCACATCTCATGCTATAGGAAGGGTCTCAGGATTGGAATGGGAAGGAGTTGGATATCACATCTCATGTTATAGGAAGGATCTCAGATTTGGTATTAGAAGCATTGAGACATCACATCTCATGCTATAGGAAGGGTCTCAGGATTGGAATGGGAAGGAGTTGGATATCACATCTCATGTTATAGGAAGGGTCTCAGGATTGGAATGGGAAGGACTTCGATATCAAATCTCATGTTATAGGAACGCTCCCAGGTTTGGAAGGGGAAGGATTTGGATATCACATTTCATGTTAGAGGTAGGATCTCAGGTTTGGTATTAGAGGCATTGAGATATAACATCTCATGCTATCAGAAGGGTCTCAGGATTGGAATTGGAAGGAGTTGGTTATCACATCTCATGCTAAAGGGAGGGTCTCAGGTTTGGAAGAGGAAGGATTTGGATATCCCATCTCGTGTTATAGGAAGGATCTCAAGTTTGGTATTAGAAGAATTGAGATATCACATCTCATGCTATCGGAAGGATCTCAGGTTTGGTATTAGAAGCATTGAAATATCACATCTCATGCTATCAGAACGGTCTCAGGATTGGAATGGGATGGAGTTGGATATCACATCTCATCCTATAGGAAGGTTCTCAGGATTGGAATGGGAAGGAGTTGGATATCACATCTCATGCTATAGGAAGGGTCTCAGGAATGGAATGGGAAGGAGTTTTATATGACATCTCATGCCATAGGAAGGATCTCAGGTTTCGTATTAGAAGCATTGAGACATACCATCTCATGTTATAGGAAGGGTCTCAGGATTGGAATGGGAAGGAGTTGGATATCACATCTCATGCTATAGGAAGGGTCTCAGGTTTGGTATAAGCATTGAGATATCACATCTCATGCTATAGGGAGGGTCTCACGTTTGGAAAGGGAAGGAGTCGGATATCACATTTCATGTTAGAGGTAGGATATCAGGTTTGGTATTAGAGGCATTGAGATATCACATCTCATGCTATGAGAAGGGTCTCAGGATTGGAATTGGAAGGATTTGGATATCACATCTCATGCTAAAGGGAGGGTCTCAGGTTTGGAAGTTGAAGAATTTTGATATCACATCTCATGTTATAGGAAGGATCTCAGGTTTGGTATTAGAAGCATTGAGATATCACATCTCATGCTATCCGAAGGATCTCAGGTTTGGTATTAGAGGGATTGAGATATCACATCTCATGCTATCGGAAGGGTATCAGGATTGGATTTGGAAGTAGTTGGATATCCCATCTCATGCTATAGGAAGGGTCTCAGGTGTGAATGGGAAGGAGTTGGATATCACATCTCATGTTATAGGAAAGGTCTCAGGATTGGAATGGGAAATACTTCGATATCACATCTCATGCTATAGGAAGGCTCTCAGGTTTGGAAGGGGAAGGAGTTGGGTATCACATTTCATGTTAGAGGTAGGATCTCAGGTTTGGTATTAGAGGCATTGAGATATCACATCTCATGCTATCAGAAGGGTCTCAGGATTGGAATGGGAAGGAGTTTGATATCACATCTCATGCTAAAGGGAGGGTCTCAGTTTTGGAAGGGGAAGGATTTGGATATCACATCTCGTGTTATAGGAATGATCTCAGGTTTGGTATTAGAAGAATTGAGATAGCACATCTCATGCTATCGGAAGGATCTCAGGTTTGGTATTAGAGGCATTGAAATATCACATCTCATGCTATCAGAACGGTCTCAGGATTGGAATGGGAAGGAGTTGGATATCACATCTCATGCTAAAGAGAGGGTCTCAGGTTTGGAAGGGGAAGGATTTGGATATCACATCTCATGTTATAGGAAGGATCTCAGGTTTGGTCTTAGAAGCATTGAGATATCAAATCTCATGCTATAGGAAGGGTCTCAGGATTGGAATGGGAAGGAGTTGGATATCACATCTCATGCTATAGGAAGGGTCTCAGGTTTGGAATTGGAAGGAGTTGGATAACACATCTCATGTTATAGGAAGAGTCTCAGGTTTGGTATAAGCATTGAGATATCACATCTCATGCTATAGAAAGGGTCTCAGGATTGGAATGGGAAGGAGTTGTATATGACATCTCATGCCGTAGGAAGGGTCTCAGGTTTGGAATGGGAAGGAGTTTTATATGACATCTCATGCCATAGGAAGGATCTCAGGTTTGGTATTAGAAGCATTGAGACATCACATCTCATGTTATAGGAAGGGTCTCAGGATTGTAATGGGAAGGAGTTGGATATCACATCTTATGCTATAGGAATGGTCTCAGGTTTGGTATAAGCATTGGTATATCACATCTCATACTATAGGAAGGGTCTCAGGATTGGAATGGGAAGGAGTTGTATATGACATCTCATGCCATAGGAAGGGTCTCAGGTTTGGTATAAGCATTGAGATATCACATCTCTGCTATCAGAAGGGTCTCATGATTGGAATGGGAAGGAGTTGGATATCCCATCTCATGTTATAGGAAGGATCTCAGGTTTGGTATTAGAAGCATTGAGATATCACATCTCATGCTATCGGAAGGATCTCAGGTTTGGTATTAGAGGCATTGAGATATCACATCTCATGCTATTAGAAGGGTCTCAGGATTGGAATGGGAAGGAGTTGGATATCACATCTCATGCTAAAGGGAGGGTCTCAGGTTTGGAAGGGGAAGGATTTGGATATCACATCTCATGTTATAGGAAGGATCTCAGGTTTGGTATTAGAAGCATTGAGATATCACATCTCATGCTATCGGAAGGATCTCAGGTTTGCTGTTAGAGGCATTGAGATATCACATCTCATGCTATCAGAAGGGTCTCAGGGAGTTGGATATCACATCTCATGCTAAAGGGAGGGTCTCAGGTTTGGAAGGGGAAGGATTTGGATATCACATCTCATGTTATAGGAAAGGTCTCAGGATTGGAATGGGAAGGACTTGGATATCACATCTCATGCTATAGGAAGGGTATCAGGTTGGAACGGGAAGGAGTTGGATATCACATCTCATGTCATAGGAAGAGTCTCAGGTTTGGTATAAGCATTGAGATATCACATCTCTGCTATCGGAGGTGTCTCAGGATTGGGATGGGAAGGAGTTGGATATCACATCTATTGCTATAGGAAGGGTATCAGGTTTGGAACGGGAAGGAGTTGGATATCACATCTCATGCTATAGGAAGGGTCTCAGGTTTGGTATAAGCATTGAGATATCCCATCTCATGCTATAGGAAGGGTCTCAGGATTGGAATCGGAAGGAGTTGTATATGACATCTCATGCCATAGGAAGGGTCTCAGGTTTGGTATAAGCATTGAGATATCACATCTCTGCTATCGGAAGGGTCTCAGGATTGGAATGGGAAGGAGTTGGATATCCCATCTCGTTATAAGAAGGGTCTCAGGTTTGGTATTAGAAGCATTGCGATATCACATCTCATGCTATAGGAAGGGTCTAAGGTTTGGAAGGGGAAGGATTTGTATATCACATCTCATGGTGTAGGACCGGTCTCAGGTTTGGCATTAGAAGCATTGAGATATCAAGTCTCATGGTATAGGACGGGTCTCAGAATTGGAATGGGAAGGAGTTGGATATCACATCTCAAGCTATGGGAAGGGTCTCAGGATTGTAATGGGAAGGACTTGGATATCACATCGACATGTTATAGGAAGGGTCTCAGGTTTGGTATTAAAAGCATTGAGATATCAAGTCTCATGGTATAGGACGGGCCTCAGAATTGGAATGGGAAGGAGTTGGATATCACATCTCAAGCTATAGGAAGGGTCTCAGGATTGGAATGGGAAGGAGTTGGATATCACATCTCAAGCTACAGGATGAGTCTCAGGATTGGAATGGGAAGGAGTTTGATATCACATCTCATGCCATGGTATGGGTCTCAGGTTTTGTAGAAGCATTGGGATATCACATCTCATGCTATCGGAAGGGTATCAGGATTGGATTTGGAAGGAGTTGGATATCCCATCTCATGCTATAGGAAGGGTCTAAGGTTGGAATGGGAAGGAGTTGGATATCACATCTCATGTTATAGGAAGGGTCTCAGGATTGGAATGGGAAGGACTTGGATATCACATCTCATGCTGTAGGAAGACTCTCAGGTTTGGAAAGGGAAGGAGTGGGCTATCACATTTCATGTTAGAGGTAGGATCTCAGATTTGGTATTAGAGGCATTGAGATATCACATCTCATGCTATCAGAAGGGTATCAGGATTGGAATGGGAAGGAGTTGGATATCACATCTCATGCTAAAGGGAGGGTCTCAGGTTTGGAAGGGGAAGGATTTGGATATCACATCTCATGTTATAGGAAGGATCTCAGGTTTGGTATTAGAAGCATTGAGATATCACAACTCATGCTATCGGAAGGATCTCAGGTTTGGTATTAGAAGCATTGAGATATCACATCTCATGCTATAGGAAGGGTCTCAGGATTGGAATGGGAAGGAGTTGGATATCACATTTCATGTTATAGGAAGGATCTCAGGTTTGGTATTAGAAGCATTGAGATATCACATCTCATGCTATAGGAAGGTTCTCAGGATTGGACTGGGATGGAGTTGGATATCACATCTCATGCTATAGGAAGGGTCTCAGGTTTGGTATAAGCATTGAGATATCACATCTCTGCTATCGGAAGGGTCTCAGGATTGGAATGGGAAGGACTTAGATATCACATCTCATGCTATAGGGAGGGTCTCAGTTTTGATATTAGAAGCATTGAGATATCACATCTCATGCTATCGGAAGGGTCTCAGGATTGGAATGGGAAGGAGTTGGATATCACATCTCATGTTATAGGAAGGGTCTCAGGATTGGAATGGGAAGGACTTGGATATCACATCTCATGCTGTAGGAAGGCTCTCAGGTTTGGAAAGGGAAGGAGTGGGCTATCACATTTCATGTTAGAGGTAGGATCTCAGGTTTGGTATTAGAGGCATTGAGATATCACATCTCATGCTATCAGAAGGGTATCAGGATTGGAATGGGAAGGAGTTGGATATCACATCTCATGCTAAAGGGAGGGTCTCAGGTTTGGAAGGGGAAGGATTTGGATATCACATCTCATGTTATAGGAAGGATCCCAGGTTTGGTATTAGAAGCATTGAGATAGCACAACTCATGCTATCGGAAGGATCTCAGGTTTGGTATTAGAAGCATTGAGATATCACATCTCATGCTATAGGAAGGGTCTCAGGATTGGAATGGGAAGGAGTTGGATATCACATCTCATGTTGTAGGAAGGGTCTCAGGTTTGGTATTAGAAGCATTGAGATATCACATCTCATGCTATAGGAAGGGTCTCAGGATTGGAATGGGAAGGAGTTGGATATCACATCTCATGCTAAAGGAAGGGTCTCAGTTTTGGTAGAAGCATTGAGATATCACATCTCATGCTATAGGAAGGGCTCAGGATTGGAATGGGAAGGAGTTGGATATCACATCTCATGCTATAGGAAGGGTCTCAGGTTTGGTATAAGCATTGAGATATCACATCTCTGCTATCGGAAGGGTCTCCGGATTGGAATGGGACGGACTTAGATATCACATCTCATGCTATAGGGAGGGTCTCAATTTTGATATTAGAAGCATTGAGATATCACATCTCATGCTATAGGAAGGGTCTCAGGATTGGAATGGGAGGAGCTGGATATCACATCTCATGCTAAAGGAAGGGTCTCAGGTTTGGAAGGGGAAGGATTTGGATATCACATCTCATGTTATAGGACGGGTCTCAGGTTTGGTATTAGAAGCATTGATATATCACATCTCATGCTATAGGAAGTGTGTCAGGATTGGAATGGGAAGGAGTTGGATATCACATCTCATGCTATAGGAAGGGTTTCAGGTTTGGTAGAAGCATTGAGATATCACATCTCATGCTATAGGAAGAGTCTCAGGTTTGGGAAGGGAAGGATTTGGATTTCACATCTCATGTTATAGGATGGTTCTCATGTTTGGTTTTTGAAGCATTGAGATATCACATCTCATGCTATCGGAAGGGTCTCAGGTTTGGAATGGGAAGTAGTTGGATATCACATCTCATGTTATAGGAAGGATCTCAGGTTTGGTATTAGAAGCATTGAGATATCACATCTCATGCTATAGGAAGGGTCTCAGGATTGGAATGTGAAGGATTTGGATATCACATCTCATGCTAAAGGAAGGGTCTCAGGTTTGGAATGGGAAAGAGTTGGATATGACATATCTTGTTATAGGGAGGGTCTCAGGATTTGAATGGCAAGGAGTTGGATATCACATCTCATGCCATAGGAAGGGTCTCAGGTTTGGTATAAGCATTGAGATATCACATCTCTGCTATCGGAAGGGTCTCAGGATTGGATTGGGAAGGAGTTGGATATCCCTTCTCATACTATAGGGTCTCAGGTTGGAATGGGAAGGAGTTGGATATCACATCTCATGTTATAGGAAGGGTCTCAGGATTGGAATGGGAAGAATTTGGATATCACATCTCTTGCTATAGGAAGGGTCTAAGGTTTTTTATTAGAAACATTGAGATATCACATCTCATGCTATAGGAAGGGTTTTAGGATTGGAATGGGAAGGATTTGGATATCACATCTCATGCCAAAGGAAGGGTCTCAGGTTTGGAAGGGGAAGGATTTGGATATCATATCTCATGTTATAGGACGGGTCCCAGGTTTGGTATTAGAAGCATTGAGATATCACATCTCATGGTATAGGAAGGGTCTCAGGGTTGGAATGGGAAGGAGTTGGATATCACATCTCATCCAATAGGAAGGGCCTCAGGAATGGAATATGAAGGATTTGGATATCACATCTCATGCTAAAGGAAGGGTCTCAGGTTTGGTAGGAGCATTGAGATATCACATCTCATGATATAGTAGGGGTCTCAGGATTTGAATGGCAAGGAGTTGGATATCACATCTCATGCCATAGGAAGGGTCTCAGGTTTGGTATAAGCATTGTGATATCACATCTCTGCTATCGGAAGGGTCTCAGGATTGGATTGGGAAGGAGTTGGATATCCCTTCTCATGCTATAGGAAGGGTCTCAGGTTGGAATGGGAAGGAGTTGGATATCACAATTCATGTTATAGGAAGGGTCTCAGGATTGGAATGGGAAGGATTTGGATATCACATCTCTTGCTATAGGAAGGGTCTCATGATTGGAATGGGAAGGATTTGGATATCACATCTCATGTCATAGGAAGGATCTCAGGTTTGGTATTAGAAGCATTGATATATCACATCTCATGCTATAGGAATGGTCTCAGGATTGGAAGGGGTAGGAGTTGGATATTACATTCTTGCTATAGGAAGGGTCTAATGTTTGGAATGGGAAGGAGTTGGATATCACATATGCTATAGGAAGTGTCTCAGGTTTGGAACGGGAAGGAGTTGGATATCACATCTCATGTTATAGGAAGGGTCTCAGGTTTGGTATAAGCATTGAGATATCACATCTCTGCTATTGGAAGTGGCTCAGGATTGGAATGGGAAGGAGTTGGATATCCCATCTCATGTTATAGGACGGGTCTCTGGTTTGGTATTAGAATCATTGAGATATCACATTGCATGCTGTAGGAAGGGTCTAAGGATTGGAATGGGATGGACTTGGATATCACATCTCATGCTATAGGTAGGCTCTCAGGTTTGGGATAAGCATTTAGATATCACATCTCATGCTATAGGAAGGGTCTCAGGATTGGAATGGGAAGGATTTGGATATCACATCTCATGCTATAGGAAGGGTCTCCGGTTTGGTATAAGCATGGAGATATCACTTCTCATGCTATAGGAAGGGTCTCAGGATTGGAATGGGAAGGAGTTGGATATCACATCTCATGTTATAGGAAGGATCTCAGGTTTGGTATTAGAAGCATTGAGACATCACATCTCATGCTATAGGAAGGGTCTCAGGATTGGAATGGGAAGGAGTTGGATATCACATCTCATGCTATAGGAAGGGTCTCAGATTTGGTATAAGCATTGAGATATCACATCTCATGCTATAGGAAGGGTCTCAGGATTGGAATGGGAAGGAGTTGTATATGACATCTCAGGCCATAGGAAGGGTCTCAGGTTTGGTATAAGCATTGAGATATAACATCTCTGCTATCGGAAGGGTCTCAGGATTGGAATGGGAAGGAGTTGGATATCCCATCTCATGTTATAGGAAGGGTCTCAGGTTTGGTATTAGATGCATTGAGATATCACATCTCATGCTATAGGAAGGGTCTCAGGATTGGAATGGGAAGGACTTAGATGTCACATCTCATGCTATAGGGAGGGTCTCAAGTTTGATATTAGAAGCATTGAGATAACAAATCTCATGATATCGGAAGGGTCTCAGGATTGGAATGGGAAGGAGTTGGATATCACATCTCATGATAAAGGAAGGGTCTAAGGTTTGGAAGGGGAAGGATTTGGATATCACATCTCATGTTATAGGACGGGTCTCAGGTTTGGTATTAGAAGCATTGAGATATCAAGTCTCATGGTATAGGAAGGGTCTCAGAATTGACATGGGAAGGAGTTGGATATCACATCTCAAGCTATAGGAAGGGTCTCAGGATTGGAATGGGAAGGAGTTTGATATCACATCTCATGCCATAGTATGGGCCTCAGGTTTGGTAGAAGCATTGGGATATCACATCTCATGCTATCGGAAGGGTATCAGTATTGGATTTGGAAGGAGTTGGATATCCCATCTCATGCTATAGGAAGGGTCTCAGCTTGGAATGGGAACGAGTTGGATATCACATCTCATGCTATAGGAAGGGCCTCAAGATTGGAATGGGAAGGAGTTGTATATGATATCTCAGGCCATAGAAAGGGTCTCAGGTTTGGTATAAGCATGGAGATATCACTTCTCATGCTATAGGAAGGGTCTCAGGATTGGAATGGGAAGGAGTTGGATATCACATCTCATGGTATAGGAAGGATCTCAGGTTTGGTATTAGAAGCATTGAGACATCACATCTCATGTTATAGGAAGGGTCTCAGGATTGGAATGGGAAGAAGTTGGATATCACATCTCATGCTATAGGAAGGGTCTCAGGTTTGGTATAAGCATTGAGATATCACATCTCATGCTATAGGAAGGGTATCATAATTGGAATGGGAAGGAGTTGGATATCAAATCTCATGCTATAGGAAGGGTCTCAGGATTTTAATGAGAAGGAGTTGTATATGACATCTCAGGCCATAGGAAGGGTCTCAGGTTTGGTATAAGCATTGAGATATCACATCTCTGCTATCGGAAGGGTCTCAGGATTCTAATGGGAAGGACTTGGATGTCACATCTCATGCTATAGGGAGGGTCTCAAGTTTGATATTAGAAGCATTGAGATAGCAAATCTCATGATATCGGAAGGGTCTCAGGATTGGAATGGGAAGGAGTTGGATATCACATCTCATGATAAAGGAAGGGTCTAAGGTTTGGAAGGGGAAGGATTTGGATATCACATCCCATGTTATAGGATGGGTCTCAGGTTTGGTATTAGAAGCATTGAGATATCAAGTCTCATGGTATAGGAAGGGTCTCAGAATTGGAATGGGAAGGAGTTGGATATCACATCTCAAGCTATAGGAAGGGTCTCAGGATTGGAATGGGAAGGAGTTTGTTATCACATCTCATGCCATAGTATGGGTCTCGGGTTTTGTAGAAGCATTGGGATATCACATCTCATGCTATCGGAAGGGTCTCAGGTTGGAATGGGAAGGAGTTGGATATCACATCTCATGTTATAGGAAGTGTCTCAGGATGGGAATGGGAAGGAGTTGGATATCACATCTCATGTTATAGGAAGGATCTCAGGTTTGGTATTAGAAGCATTGAGACATCACATCTCATGTTATAGGAAGGGTCTCAGGATTGGAATGGGAAGAAGTTGGATATCACATCTCATGCTATAGGAAGGGTCTCAGGTTTGGTATAAGCATTGAGATATCACATCTCATGCTATAGGAAGGGTATCAGGATTGGAATGGGAAGGAGTTGGATATCACATCTCATGCTATAGGAAGGGTCTCAGGATTTTAATGAGAAGGAGTTGTATATGACATCTCAGGCCATAGGAAGGGTCTCAGGTTTGGTATAAGCACTGAGATATCACATCTCTGCTATCGGAAGGGTCTCAGGATTCTAATGGGAAGGACTTGGATGTCACATCTCATGCTATAGGTAAGGTCTCAATTTTGATATTAGAAGCATTGAGATAACAAATCTCATGATATCGGAAGGGTCTCAGGATTGGAATGGGAAGGAGTTGGATATCACATCTCATGATAAAGGAAGGGTCTAAGGTTTGGAAGCGGAAGGATTTGGATATCACATCCCATGTTATAGGATGGGTCTCAGGTTTGGTATTAGAAGCATTGAGATATCAAGTCTCATGGTATAGGAAGGGTCTCAGAATTGGAATGGGAAGGAGTTGGATATCACATCTCAAGCTATAGGAAGGGTCTCATGAATGGAATGGGAAGGAGTTTGATATCACATCTCATGCCATAGTATGGGTCTCAGGTTTGGTAGAAACATTGGGATATCACATCTCATGCTATCGGAAGGGTCTCAGGATTGGAATGGGAAGGATTTGGATATCACATCTCATGTTATAGGAAGGGTCTCAGGATTGGAATGGGAAGGACTTGGATATCACATCTCAAGCTATAGGAAGGGTCTCAGGAATGGAATGGGAAGGAGTTTGATATCACATCTCATGCCATAGTATGGGTCTCAGGTTTGGTAGAAGCATTGGGATATCACATCTCATGCTATCGGAAGGGTCTCAGGTTGGAATGGGAAGGAGTTGGATATCACATCTCATGTTATAGGAAGGGTCTCAGGAATGGAATGGGAAGGAGTTTGATATCACATCTCATGCCATAGTATGGGTCTCAGGTTTGGTAGAAGCATTGGGATATCACATCTCATGCTATCGGAAGGGTCTCAGGTTGGAATGGGAAGGAGTTGGATATCACATCTCATGTTATAGGAAGGGTCTCAGGATTGGAATGGGAAGGATTTGGATATCACATCTCATGTTATAGGAAGGGTCTCAGGATTGGAATGGGAAGGACTTGGATATCACATCTCAAGCTATAGGAAGGGTCTCAGGAATGGAATGGGAAGGAGTTTGATATCACATCTCATGCCATAGTATGGGTCTCAGGTTTGGTAGAAGCATTGGGATATCACATCTCATGCTATCGGAAGGGTCTCAGGTTGGAATGGGAAGGAGTTGGATATCACATCTCATGTTATAGGAAGGGTCTCAGGAATGGAATGGGAAGGAGTTTGATATCACATCTCATGCCATAGTATGGGTCTCAGGTTTGGTAGAAGCATTGGGATATCACATCTCATGCTATAGGAAGGGTCTCAGGATTGGAATGGGAAGGAGTTGTATATGACATCTCAGGCCATAGGAAGGGTCTCAGGTTTGGTATAAGCATTGAGATATAACATCTCTGCTATCGGAAGGGTCTCAGGATTGGAATGGGAAGGAGTTGGATATCCCATCTCATGTTATAGGAAGGGTCTCAGGTTTGGTATTAGATGCATTGAGATATCACATCTCATGCTATAGGAAGGGTCTCAGGATTGGAATGGGAAGGAGTTGGATATCACATCTCATGTTATAGGAAGGATCTCAGGTTTGGTATTAGAAGCATTGAGACATCACATCTCATGTTATAGGAAGGGTCTCAGGATTGGAATGGGAAGAAGTTGGATATCACATCTCATGCTATAGGAAGGGTCTCAGGTTTGGTATAAGCATTGAGATATCACATCTCATGCTATAGGAAGGGTATCATAATTGGAATGGGAAGGAGTTGGATATCAAATCTCATGCTATAGGAAGGGTCTCAGGATTTTAATGAGAAGGAGTTGTATATGACATCTCAGGCCATAGGAAGGGTCTCAGGTTTGGTATAAGCATTGAGATATCACATCTCTGCTATCGGAAGGGTCTCAGGATTCTAATGGGAAGGACTTGGATGTCACATCTCATGCTATAGGGAGGGTCTCAAGTTTGATATTAGAAGCATTGAGATAACAAATCTCATGATATCGGAAGGGTCTCAGGATTGGAATGGGAAGGAGTTGGATATCACATCTCATGATAAAGGAAGGGTCTAAGGTTTGGAAGGGGAAGGATTTGGATATCACATCCCATGTTATAGGATGGGTCTCAGGTTTGGTATTAGAAGCATTGAGATATCAAGTCTCATGGTATAGGAAGGGTCTCAGAATTGGAATGGGAAGGAGTTGGATATCACATCTCAAGCTATAGGAAGGGTCTCAGGATTGGAATGGGAAGGAGTTTGTTATCACATCTCATGCCATAGTATGGGTCTCGGGTTTTGTAGAAGCATTGGGATATCACATCTCATGCTATCGGAAGGGTCTCAGGTTGGAATGGGAAGGAGTTGGATATCACATCTCATGTTATAGGAAGTGTCTCAGGATGGAAATGGGAAGGAGTTGGATATCACATCTCATGTTATAGGAAGGATCTCAGGTTTGGTATTAGAAGCATTGAGACATCACATCTCATGTTATAGGAAGGGTCTCAGGATTGGAATGGGAAGAAGTTGGATATCACATCTCATGCTATAGGAAGGGTCTCAGGTTTGGTATAAGCATTGAGATATCAAGTCTCATGGTATAGGAAGGGTCTCAGAATTGGAATGGGAAGGAGTTGGATATCACATCTCAAGCTATAGGAAGGGTCTCATGAATGGAATGGGAAGGAGTTTGATATCACATCTCATGCCATCGTATGGGTCTCAGGTTTGGTAGAAACATTGGGATATCACATCTCATGCTATCGGAAGGGTCTCAGGTTGGAATGGGAAGGAGTTGGATATCACATCTCATGTTATAGGAAGGTCTCAGGATTGGAATGGGAAGGATTTGGATATCACATCTCATGTTATAGGAAGGGTCTCAGGATTGGAATGGGAAGGACTTGGATATCACATCTCAAGCTATAGGAAGGGTCTCAGGAATGGAATGGGAAGGAGTTTGATATCACATCTCATGCCATAGTATGGGTCTCAGGTTTGGTAGAAGCATTGGGATATCACATCTCATGCTATCGGAAGGGTCTCAGGTTGGAATGGGAAGGAGTTGGATATCACATCTCATGTTATAGGAAGGGTCTCAGGAATGGAATGGGAAGGAGTTTGATATCACATCTCATGCCATAGTATGGGTCTCAGGTTTGGTAGAAGCATTGGGATATCACATCTCATGCTATCGGAAGGGTCTCAGGTTGGAATGGGAAGGAGTTGGATATCACATCTCATGTTATAGGAAGGGTCTCAGGATTGGAATGGGAAGGATTTGGATATCACATCTCATGTTATAGGAAGGGTCTCAGGATTGGAATGGGAAGGACTTGGATATCATATCTCATGCTATGGGAAGGCTCTCAGGTTTGGAAGGGGAAGGAGTTGGATATCACATTTCATGTTATAGGAAGGATCTCAGGTTTGGTATTAGAAGCATTCAGACATCACATCTCATGCTATAGGAAGGGTCTCAGGATTGGAATGGGAAGGAGTTGGATATCCCATCTCATGCTATAGGAAGGGTCTCAGGTTGGAATGGGAAGGAGTTGTATATGACATCTCAGGCCATAGGAAGGGTCTCAGGTTTGGTATAAGCATGGAGATATCACTTCTCATGCTATAGGAAGGGTCTCAGGATTGGAATGGGAAGGAGTTGGATATCACATCTCATGTTATAGGAAGGATCTCAGGTTTGCTATTAGAAGCATTCAGACATAAGATCTCATGCTATAGGAAGGGTCTCAGGATTGGAATGGGAAGGAGTTGGATATCACATCTCATGCTATAGGAAGGGTCTCAGGATTTTAATGGGAAGGAGTTGTATATGACATCTCAGGCCATAGGAAGGGTCTCAGGTTTGGTATAAGCATTGAGATATCACATCTCTGCTATCCGAAGTGTCTCAGGATTTTAATGGGAAGGACATGGATGTCACATCTCATGCTATAGGGAGGGTCTCAAGTTTGATATTAGAAGCATTGAGATAACAAATCTCATGATATCGGAAGGGTCTCAGGATTGGAAAGGGAAGGAGTTGGATATCACATCTCATGATAAAGGAAGGGTCTAAGGTTTGGAAGGGGAAGGATTTGGATATCACATCCCATGTTATAGGATGGGTCTCAGGTTTGGTATTAGAAGCATTGAGATATCAAGTCTCATGGTATAGGAAGGGTCTCAGAATTGGAATGGGAAGGAGTTGGATATCACATCTCAAGCTATAGGAAGGGTCTCAGGATTGGAATGGGAAGGAGTTTGATATCACATCTCATGCCATAGTATGGGTCTCAGGTTTGGTAGAAGCATTGGGATATCACATCTCATGCTATCGGAAGGGTATCAGTATTGGATATGGAAGGAGTTGGATATCCCATCTCATGCTATAGGAAGGGTCTCAGGTTGGAATGGGAAGGAGTTGGATATCACATCTCATTTTATAGGAAGGGTCTCAGGATTGGAATGGGAAGGACTTGGATATCATATCTCATGCTATGGGAAGGCTCTCAGGTTTGGAAGGGGAAGGAGTTGGATATCACATTTCATGTTAGAGGAAGGATCTCAGGTTTGGTATTAGAGGCATTGAGATATATCATCTCACGCTATAGGAAGGGTTTCAGGATTGGAATGGGAAGGAGTTGGATATCACATCTCAAGCTATAGGAAGGGTCTCAGGTTTGGTATAAGCAATGAGATATCACATCTCATGCTATAGGAAGGGTCTCAGAATTGGAAAGGGAAGGAGTTGGATATCACATCTCATGTTATAGGAAAGATCTCAGGTTTGGTATTAGAAGCATTGAGACATCACATCTCATGTTATAGGAAGGGTCTCAGGATTGGAATGGGAAGGATTTGGATATCACATCTCATGTCATAGGAAGGATCTCAGGTTTGGTATTAGAAGCATTGATATATCACATCTCATGCTATAGGAATGGTCTCAGGATTGGAATGGGTAGGAGTTGGATATTACATTCTTGCTATAGGAAGGGTCTCATGTTTGGAATGGGAAGGAGTTGGATATCACATATGCTATAGGAAGTGTCTCAGGTTTGGAACGGGAAGGAGTTGGATATCACATCTCATGTTATAGGAAGGGTCTCAGGTTTGGTATAAGCATTGAGATATCACATCTCTGCAATCGGAAGTGTCTCAGGATTGGGATGGGAAGGAGTTGGATATCACATCTCATGCTATAGGAAGGGTCTCAGGTTTGGAAGGGGAAGGAGTTGGATATCCCATCTCATGTTATAGGACTGGTCTTAGGTTTGGTATTAGAAGCATTGAGATATCACATTGCATGCTGTAGGAAGGGTCTCAGGTTTGGAATGGGAAGGAGTTGGATATCCCATCTCATGTTATAGGACAGGTCTCTGGTTTGGTATTAGAATCATTGAGATATCACATCGCATGCTGTAGGAAGGGTCTAAGGATTGGAATGGGATGGACTTGGATATCACATCTCATGCTCTAGGTAGGCTCTCAGGTTTGGTATAAGCATTGAGATATCACATCTCATGCTATAGGAAGGGTCTCAGGATTGGAATGGGAAGGATTTGGATATCACATCTCATGCTATAGGAAGGGTCTCAGGTTTGGTATAAGCATGGAGATAGCACTTCTCATGCTACAGGAAGGGTCTCAGGATTGGAATGAGAAGGAGTTGGATATCACATCTCATGTTATAGGAAGGATCTCAGGTTTGGTATTAGAAGCATTGAGACATCACATCTCATGCTATAGGAAGGGTCTCAGGATTGGAATGGGAAGGAGTTGGATATCACATCTCATGCTATAGGAAGGGTCTCAGATTTGGTATAAGCATTGAGATATCACATCTCATGCTATAGGAAGGGTCTCAGGATTGGAATGGGAAGGAGTTGTATATGACATCTCAGGCCATAGGAAGGGTCTCAGGTTTGGTATAAGCATTGAGATATGACATCTCTGCTATCGGAAGGGTCTCAGGATTTTAATGGGAAGGACTCGGATGTCACATCTCATGCTATAGGGAGGGTCTCAAGTTTGATATTAGAAGCATTGAGATAACAAATCTCATGATATCGGAAGGGTCTCAGGATTGGAATGGGAACGAGTTGGATATCACATCTCATGATAAAGGAAGGGTCTAAGGTTTGGAAGGGGAAGGATTTGGATATCACATCTCATGTTATAGGATGGGTCTCAGGTTTGGTATTAGAAGCATTGAGATATCAAGTCTCATGGTATAGGAAGCGTCTCGGAATTGGAATGGGAAGGAGTTGGATATCACATCTCAAGCTATAGGAAGGGACTCTGGATTGGAGTGGGAAGGAGTTTGATATCACATCTCATGCCATAGTATGGGTCTCAGGTTTGGTAGAAGCATTGGGATATCACATCTCATGCTATCGGAAGGGTATCAGAATTGGATTTGGAAGGAGTTGGATATCCCATCTCATGCTATAGGAAGGGTCTCAGGTTGAAATGGGAAGGAGTTGGATATCACATCTCATGTTATAGGAAGGGTCTCAGGATTGGTATTAGAGGCATTGAGATATCACATCTCATGCTATCAGAAGGGTCTCAGGATTGGAATGGGAAGGAGTTGGATATCACATCTCATGTTATAGGAAGGGTCTCAGGATTGGAATGGGAAGGACTTGGATATCATATCTCATGCTATGGGAAGGCTCTCAGGTTTGGAAGGGGAAGGAGTTGGATATCACATTTCATGTTAGAGGAAGGATCTCAGGTTTGGCATTAGAAGCATTGAGATATCACATCTCATGCTATAGGAAGGGTCTCAGGATTGGAATGGGAAGGAGTTGGATATCACATCTCAAGCTATAGGAAGAGTCTCAGGTTTGGTATAAGCATTGAGATATCACATCTCATGCTATATAAAGGGTCTCAGAATTGGAATTGGAAGGAGTTGGATATCACATCTCATGTTATAGGAAAGATCTCAGGTTTGGTATTAGAAGCATTGAGACATCACATCTCATGTTATAGGAAGGGTCTCAGGATTGGAATGGGAAGAAGTTGGATCTCACATCTCATGCTATAGGAAGGGTCTCAGGTTTGGTATAAGCATTGAGATATCACATCTCATGCTATAGGAAGGGTCTCAGGATTGGAATGGGAAGGAGTTGTATATGACATCTCATGCCATAGGAAGGGTCCCAGGTTTGGTATAAGCATTGAGATATCACATCACATGCTATAGGAAGGCTCTCAGGATTGGAATGGGAAGGACTTGGATATCACATCTCATGCTATAGGCAGGGTCTCAGGTTTGGAAAGGGAAGGAGTTGGATATCACATTTCATGTTAGAGGTAGGATCTCAGGTTTGGTATTAGAGGCATTGAGATATCACATCTCATGTTATCAGAAGGGTCTCAGGATTGGAATGGGAAGGAGTTGGATATCACATCTCATGCTAAAGGGAGGGTCTCAGGTTTGGAAGGGGAAGGATTTGGATATCACATCTCATGTTATAGGAAGGATCTCAGGTTTGGTATTAGAAGCATTGAGATATCACATCTCATGCTATCGTAAGTATCTCAGGTTTGGTATTAGAGGCATTGAGATATCACATCTCATGCTATCATAAGGGTCTCAGGATTGGAATGGGAAGGAGTTGGATATCACATCTCATGTTATAGGAAGGGTCTCAGGATTGGTATTAGAGGCATTGAGATATCACATCTCATGCTATCAGAAGGGTCTCAGGATTGGAATGGGAAGGAGTTGGATATCACATCTCATGTTATAGGAAGGGTCTCAGGATTGGAATGGGAAGGACTTGGATATCATATCTCATGCTATGGGAAGGCTCTCAGGTTTGGAAGGGGAAGGAGTTGGATATCACATTTCATGTTAGAGGAAGGATCTCAGGTTTGGCATTAGAAGCATTGAGATATCACATCTCATGCTATAGGAAGGGTCTCAGGATTGGAATGGGAAGGAGTTGGATATCACATCTCAAGCTATAGGAAGAGTCTCAGGTTTGGTATAAGCATTGAGATATCACATCTCATGCTATATAAAGGGTCTCAGAATTGGAATTGGAAGGAGTTGGATATCACATCTCATGTTATAGGAAAGATCTCAGGTTTGGTATTAGAAGCATTGAGACATCACATCTCATGTTATAGGAAGGGTCTCAGGATTGGAATGGGAAGAAGTTGGATCTCACATCTCATGCTATAGGAAGGGTCTCAGGTTTGGTATAAGCATTGAGATATCACATCTCATGCTATAGGAAGGGTCTCAGGATTGGAATGGGAAGGAGTTGTATATGACATCTCATGCCATAGGAAGGGTCCCAGGTTTGGTATAAGCATTGAGATATCACATCACATGCTATAGGAAGGCTCTCAGGATTGGAATGGGAAGGACTTGGATATCACATCTCATGCTATAGGCAGGGTCTCAGGTTTGGAAAGGGAAGGAGTTGGATATCACATTTCATGTTAGAGGTAGGATCTCAGGTTTGGTATTAGAGGCATTGAGATATCACATCTCATGTTATCAGAAGGGTCTCAGGATTGGAATGGGAAGGAGTTGGATATCACATCTCATGCTAAAGGGAGGGTCTCAGGTTTGGAAGGGGAAGGATTTGGATATCACATCTCATGTTATAGGAAGGATCTCAGGTTTGGTATTAGAAGCATTGAGATATCACATCTCATGCTATCGTAAGTATCTCAGGTTTGGTATTAGAGGCATTGAGATATCACATCTCATGCTATCATAAGGGTCTCAGGATTGGAATGGGAAGGAGTTGGATAGCACATCTCAAGCTAAAGGGATGATCTCAGGTTTGGAAGGGGAAGGATTTGGATATCACATCACATGTTATCGGAAGGGTCTCAGGTTTGGTATTAGAAGCATTGAGATATCACATCTCATGCTATCGGAAGGGTCTCAGGATTGGAATCGGAAGGAGTTGGATATCACATCTCATGCTATAGGATGGGTCTCAGGTTTGGAACAGGAAGGAGTTGGATATCACATCTCATGTTATAGGAAGAGTCTCAGGTTTGGTATAAGCATTGAGATATCACATCTCTGCAATCGGAAGTGTCTCAGGATTGGGATGGGAAGGAGTTGGATATCACATCTCATGCTATAGGAAGGGTCTCAGGTTTGGAAGGGGAAGGAGTTGGATATCCCATCTCATGTTATAGGACTGGTCTCAGGTTTGGTATTAGAAGCATTGAGATGTCACATCTCATGCTATAGGAATGGTCTCAGGATTGGAATGGGATGGAGTTGGAAATTACATTCTTGCTATAGGAAGGGTCTCATGTTTGGAATGGGAAGGAGTTGGATATCACATATGCTATAGGAAGAGTCTCAGGTTTGGAACGGGAAGGAGTTGGATATCACATCTCATGTTATAGGAAGGGTCTCAGGTTTGGTATAAGCATTGAGATATCACATCTCTGCTATCGGAAGTGTCTCAGGATTGGAATGGGAAGGAGTTGGATATCCCATCTCATCTTATAGGACGGGTCTCAGGTTTGTTATTAGAATCATTGAGATATCATATTGCATGCTGTAGGAAGGGTCTAAG
Source organism: Ambystoma mexicanum (assembly GCF_040938575.1). Lineage (NCBI taxonomy): Eukaryota > Metazoa > Chordata > Amphibia > Caudata > Ambystomatidae > Ambystoma > Ambystoma mexicanum. Next base: position 325,091 of record NW_027182448.1, read on the forward strand.
GATTGGAATGGGAAGGACTTGGATATCACATCTCATGCTATAGGTAGGCTCTCAGGTTTGGAAAGGAAAGGAGTTGGATATCACATTTCATGTTAGAGGAAGGATCTCAGGTTTGGTATTAGAGGCATTGAGATATCACATCTCATGCTATAGGAAGGGTCTCAGGATTGGAATCGGAAGGAGTTGGATATCACATCTCATGCTATATGAAGGGTCTCAGGTTTGGTATAAGCATTGAGATATCACATCTCATGCTATAGGAAGGGTCTCAGGATTGGAATGGGAAGGAGTTGGATATCACATCTCATGTTATAGGAAGGATCTCAGGTTTGGTATTAGAAGCATTGAGACATCACATCTCATGCTATAGGAAGGGTCTCAGGATTGGAATGGGAAGGAGTTTGATATCACATCTCATGCCATAGTATGGGTCTCAGGTTTGGTAGAAGCATTGGGATATCACATCTCATGCTATCGGAAGGGTATCAGAATTGGATTTGGAAGGAGTTGGATATCCCATCTCATGCTATAGGAAGGGTCTCAGGTTGAAATGGGAAGGAGTTGGATATCACATCTCATGTTATAGGAAGGGTCTCAGGATTGGTATTAGAGGCATTGAGATATCACATCTCATGCTATCAGAAGGGTCTCAGAATTGGAATGGGAAGGAGTTGGATATCACATCTCATTTTATAGGAAAGATCTCAGGTTTGGTATTAGAAGCATTGAGACATCACATCTCATGTTATAGGAAGGGTCTCAGGATTGGAATGGGAAGAAGTTGGATATCACATCTCATGCTATAGGAAGGGTCTCAGGATTGGAATGGGAAGGAGTTGGATATCACATCTCAAGCTATAGGAAGGGTCTCAGGTTTGGTATAAGCATTGAGATATCACATCTCATGCTATAGGAAGGGTCTCAGAATTGGAATGGGAAGGAGTTGGATATCACATCTCATGTTATAGGAAAGATCTCAGGTTTGGTATTAGAAGCATTGAGACATCACATCTCATGTTATAGGAAGGGTCTCAGGATTGGAATGGGAAGAAGTTGGATATCACATCTCATGCTATAGGAAGGGTCTCAGGATTGGAATGGGAAGGAGTTGTGTATGACATCTCATGCCATAGGAAGGGTCTCAGGTTTGGTATAAGCATTGAGATATCACATCACATGCTATAGGAAGGGTCTCAGGATTGGAATGGGAAGGACTTGGATATCACATCTCATGCTATAGGCAGGGTCTCAGGTTTGGAAAGGGAAGGAGTTGGATATCACATTTCATGTTAGAGGTAGGATCTCAGGTTTGGTATTAGAGGCATTGAGATATCACATCTCATGCTATCAGAAGGGTCTCAGGATCGGAATGGGAAGGAGTTGGATATCACATCTCATGCTAAAGGGAGGGTCTCAGGTTTAAAGGGGAAGGATTTGGATATCACATCTCATGTTATAGGAAGGATCTCAGGTTTGGTATTAGAAGCATTGAGATATCACATCTCATGCTATCGGAAGTATCTCAGGTTTGGTATTAGAGGCATTGAGATATCACATCTCATGCTATCATAAGGGTCTCAGGATTGGAATGGGAAGGAGTTGGATAGCACATCTCATGCTAAAGGGAGGGTCTCAGGTTTATAAGGGGAAGGATTTGGATATCACATCACATGTTATAGGAAGGATCTCAGGTTTGGTATTAGAAGCATTGAGATATCACATCTCATGCTATCGGAAGGGTCTCAGGATTGGAATCGGAAGAAGTTGGATATCACATCTCATGCTATAGGAAGGGTCTCAGGTTTGGAACGGGAAGGAGTTGGATATCACATCTCATGTTATAGGAAGAGTCTCAGGTTTGGTATAAGCATTGAGATATCACATCTCTGCAATCAGAAGTGTCTCAGGATTGGGATGGGAAGGAGATGGATATCACATCTCATGCTATAGGAAGGGTCTCAGGTTTGGAAGGGGAAGGAGTTGGATATCCCATCTCATGTTATAGGACTGGTCTCAGGTTTGGTATTAGAAGCATTGAGATATCACATCTCATGCTATAGGAATGGTCTCAGGATTGGAATGGGAAGGAGTTGGATATTACATTCTTGCTATAGGAAGGGTCTCATGTGTGGAATGGGAAGGAGTTGGATATCACATATGCTATAGGAAGGGTCTCAGGTTTGGAACGGGAAGGAGTTGGATATGACATCTCATGTTATAGGAAGGGTCTCAAGTTTGGTATAAGCATTGAGATATCACATCTCTGCTATCGGAAGTGTCTCAGGATTGGAATGGGAAGGAGTTGGATATCCCATCTCATGTTATAGGACGGGTCTCAGGTTTGTTATTAGAATCATTGAGATATCATATTGCATGCTGTAGGAAGGGTCTAAGGATTGAAATGGGAAGGACTTGGATATCACATCTCATGCTATAGGTAGGCTCTCAGGTTTGGAAAGGAAAGGAGTTGGATATCACATTTCATGTCAGAGGAAGGATCTCAGGTTTGGTATTAGAGGCATTGAGATATCACATCTCATGCTATAGGAAGGGTCTCAGGATTGGAATCGGAAGGAGTTGGATATCACATCTCATGCTATAGGAAGGGTCTCAGGTTTGGTATAAGCATTGAGATATCACATCTCATGCTATAGGAAGGGTCTCAGGATTGGAATGGGAAGGATTTGGATATCACATCTCATGTTATAGGAAGGATCTCAGGTTTGGTATTAGAAGCATTGAGATATCACATCTCATGCTATAGGAAGGGTCTCAGGATTGGAATGGGAAGGAGTTTGATATCACATCTCATGCCATAGTATGGGTCTCAGGTTTGGTAGAAGCATTGGGATATCACATCTCATGTTATCGGAAGGGTATCAGAATTGGATTTGGAAGGAGTTGGATATCCCATGTCATGCTATAGGAAGGGTCTCAGGTTGAAATGGGAAGGAGTTGGATATCACATCTCATGTTATAGGAAGGGTCTCAGGATTGGTATTAGAGGCATTGAGATATCACATTTCATGCTATCAGAAGGGTCTCAGGATTGGAATGGGAAGGAGTTGGATATCACATCTCATGTCATAGGAAGGATCTCAGGTTTGGTATTAGAAGCATTGAGATATCACATCTCATGCTATAGGAATGGTCTCAGGATTGGAATGGGAAGGAGTTGGATATTTCATTCTTGCTATAGGAAGGGTCTCATGTTTGGAATGGGAAGGAGTTGGATATCACATATGCTATAGGAAGGGTCTCAGGTTTGGAACGGGAAGGAGTTGGATATCACATCTCATGCTATAGGAAGGGACTCAGGTTTGGTATAAGCATTGAGATATCACATCTCATGCTATAGGAAGGGTCTCAGGATTGGAATGGGAAGGAGTTGTATATGACATCTCATGCCATAGGAAGGGTCTCAGGTTTGGTATAAGCATTGAGATATCACATCACATGCTATAGGAGGGGTCTCAGGATTGGAATGGGAAGGACTTGGATATCACATCTCATGCTATAGGCAGGGTCTCAGGTTTGGAAAGGGAAGGAGTTGGATATCACATTTTATGTTAGAGGTAGGATCTCAGGTTTGGTATTAGAGGCATTGAGATATCACATCTCATGCTATCAGAAGGGTCTCAGGTTGAAATGGGAAGGAGTTGGATATCACATCTCATGTTATAGGAAGGGTCTCAGGATTGGTATTAGAGGCATTGAGATATCACATCTCATGCTATCAGAAGGGTCTCAGAATTGGAATGGGAAGGAGTTGGATATCACATCTCATGTTATAGGAAAGTTCTCAGGTTTGGTATTAGAAGCATTGAGACATCACATCTCATGTTATAGGAAGGGTCTCAGGATTGGAATGGGAAGAAGTTGGATATCACATCTCATGCTATGGGAAGGGTCTCAGGATTGGAATGGGAAGGAGTTGGATATCACATCTCAAGCTATAGGAAGGGTCTCAGGTTTGGTATAAGCATTGAGATATCACATCTCATGCTATAGGAAGGGTCTCAGAATTGGAATGGGAAGGAGTTGGATATCACATCTCATGTTATAGGAAAGATCTCAGGTTTGGTATTAGAAGCATTGAGACATCACATCTCATGTTATAGGAAGGGTCTCAGGATTGGAATGGGAAGAAGTTGGATATCACATCTCATGCTATAGGAAGGGTCTCAGGTTTGGTATAAGCATTGAGATATCACATCTCATGCTATAGGAAGGGTCTCAGGATTGGAATGGGAAGGAGTTGTATATGACATCTCATGCCATAGGAAGGGTCTCAGGTTTGGTATAAGCATTGAGATATCACATCACATGCTATAGGAAGGGTCTCAGGATTGGAATGGGAAGGACATGGATATCACATCTCATGCTATAGGCAGGGTCTCAGGTTTGGAAAGGGAAGGAGTTGGATATCACATTTCATGTTAGAGGTAGGATCTCAGGTTTGGTATTAGAGGCATTGAGATATCACATCTCATGCTATCAGAGGGGTCTCAGGATTGGAATGGGAAGGAGTTGGATATCACATCTCATGCTAAAGGGAGGGTCTCAGGTTTGGAAGGGGAAGGATTTGGATATCACATCTCATGTTATAGGAAGGATCTCAGGTTTGGTATTAGAAGCGTTGAGATATCACATCTCATGCTATCGGAAGTATCTCAGGTTTGGTATTAGAGGCATTGAGATATCACATCTCATGCTATCATAAGGGTCTCAGGATTGGAATGGGAAGGAGTTGGATAGCACATCTCATGCTAAAGGGAGGGTCTCAGGTTTGGAAGGGGAAGGATTTGGATATCACATCACATGTTATAGGAAGGATCTCAGGTTTGGTATTAGAAGCATTGAGATATCACATCTCATGCTATCGGAAGGGTCTCAGGATTGGAATCGGAAGGAGTTGGATATCACATCTCATGCTATAGGAAGGGTCTCAGGTTTGGAACGGGAAGGAGTTGGATATCACATCTCATGTTATAGGAAGAGTCTCAGGTTTGGTATAAGCATTGAGATATCACATCTCTGCAATCGGAAGTGTCTCAGGATTGGGATGGGAAGGAGTTGGATATCACATCTCATGCTATAGGAAGGGTCTCAGGGGAAGGAGTTGGATATCCCATCTCATGTTATAGGACTGGTCTCAGGTTTGGTATTAGAAGCATTGAGATATCACATCTCATGCTATAGGAATGGTCTCAGGATTAGGAATGGTCTCAGGATTGGAATGGGAAGGAGTTGGATATTACATTCTTGCTATAGGAAGGGTCTCATGTGTGGAATGGGAAGGAGTTGGATATCACATATGCTATAGGAAGGGTCTCAGGTTTGGAACGGGAAGGAGTTGGATATCACATCTCATGTTATAGGAAGGGTCTCAGGTTTGGTATAAGCATTGAGATATCACATCTCTGCTATCGGAAGTGTCTCAGGATTGGAATGGGAAGGAGTTGGATATCCCATCTCATGTTATAGGACGGGTCTCAGGTTTGTTATTAGAATCATTGAGATATCATATTGCATGCTGTAGGAAGGGTCTAAGGATTGGAATGGGAAGGACTTGGATATCACATCTCATGCTATAGGTAGGCTCTCAGGTTTGGAAAGGAAAGGAGTTGGATATCACATTTCATGTTAGAGGAAGGATCTCAGGTTTGGTATTAGAGGCATTGAGATATCACATCTCATGCTATAGGAAGGGTCTCAGGTTTGGTATAAGCATTGAGATATCACATCTCATGCTATAGGAAGGGTCTCAGGATTGGAATGGGAAGGAGTTGGATATCACATCTCATGTTATAGGAAGGATCTCAGGTTTGGTATTAGAAGCATTGAGACATCACATCTCATGCTATAGGAAGGGTCTCAGGATTGGAATGGGAAGGAGTTTGATATCACATCTCATGCCATAGTATGGGTCTCAGGTTTGGTAGAAGCATTGGGATATCACATCTCATGCTATCGGAAGGGTATCAGAATTGGATTTGGAAAAGTTGGATATCCCATGTCATGCTATAGGAAGGGTCTCAGGTTGAAATGGGAAGGAGTTGGATATCACATCTCATGTTATAGGAAGGGTCTCAGGATTGGTATTAGAGGCATTGAGATATCACATCTCATGCTATCAGAAGGGTCTCAGGATTGGAATGGGAAGGAGTTGGATATCACATCTCATGTCATAGGAAGGATCTTAGGTTTGGTATTAGAAGCATTGAGATATCACATCTCATGCTATAGGAATGGTCTCAGGATTGGAATGGGAAGGAGTTGGATATTACATTCTTGCTATAGGAAGGGTCTCATGTTTGGAATGGGAAGGAGTTGGATATCACATATGCTATAGGAAGGGTCTCAGGTTTGGAACGGGAAGGAGTTGGATATCACATCTCATGTTATAGGAAGGGTCTCAGTTTTGGTATAAGCATTGAGATATCACATCTCTGCTATCGGAAGTGTCTCAGGATTGGAATGGGAAGGAGTTGGATATCCCATCTCATGTTATAGGAAGGATCTCAGGTTTGGTATTAGAAGCATTGAGACATCACATCTCATGCTATAGGAAGGGTCTCAGGATTGGAATGGGAAGGAGTTTGATATCACATCTCATGCCATAGTATGGGTCTCAGGTTTGGTAGACGCATTGGGATATCACATCTCATGCTATCGGAAGGGTATCAGAATTGGATTTGGAAGGAGTTGGATATCCCATCTCATGCTATAGGAAGGGTCTCAGGTTGAAATGGGAAGGAGTTGGATATCACATCTCATGTTATAGGAAGGGTCTCAGGATTGGTATTAGAGGCATTGAGATATCACATCTCATGCTATCAGAAGGGTCTCAGAATTGGAATGGGAAGGAGTTGGATATCACATCTCATGTTATAGGAAAGATCTCAGGTTTGGTATTAGAAGCATTGAGACATCACATCTCATGTTATAGGAAGGGTCTCAGGATTGGAATGGGAAGAAGTTGGATATCACATCTCATGCTATAGGAAGGGTCTCAGGTTTGGTATAAGCATTGAGATATCACATCTCATGCTATAGGAAGGGTCTCCGGATTGGAATGGGAAGGAGTTGTATATGACATCTCATGCCATAGGAAGGGTCTCAGGTTTGGTATAAGCATTGAGATATCACATCACATGCAATAGGAAGGGTCTCAGGATTGGAATGGGAAGGACTTGGATATCACATCTCATGTTAGAGGTAGGATCTCAGGTTTGGTATTAGAGGCATTGAGATATCACATCTCATGCTATCAGAAGGGTCTCAGGATTGGAATGGGAAGGAGTTGGATATCACATCTCATGCTAAAGGGAGGGTCTCAGGTTTGGAAGGGGAAGGATTTGGATATCACATCTCATGTTATAGGAAGGATCTCAGGTTTGGTATTAGAAGCATTGAGATATCACATCTCATGCTATCGGAAGAATCTCAGGTTTGGTATTAGAGGCATTGAGATATCACATCTCATGCTATCATAAGGGTCTCAGGATTGGAATGGGAAGGAGTTGGATAGCACATCTCATGCTAAAGGGAGGGTCTCAGGTTTGGAAGGGGAAGGATTTGGATATCACATCACATGTTATAGGAAGGATCTCAGGTTTGGTATTAGAAGCATTGAGATATCACATCTCATGCTATCGGAAGGGTCTCAGGATTGGAATCGGAAGGAGCTGGATATCACATCTCATGCTATAGGAAGGGTCTCAGGTTTGGAACGGGAAGGAGTTGGATATCACATCTCATGTTATAGGAAGAGTCTCAGGTTTGGTATAAGCATTGAGATATCACATCTCTGCAATCGGAAGCATCTCAGGATTGGGATGGGAAGGAGTTGGATATCACATCTCATGCTATAGGAAGGGTCTCAGGTTTGGAAGGGGAAGGAGTTGGATATCCCATCTCATGTTATAGGACTGGTCTCAGATTTGGTATTAGAAGCATTGAGATATCACATCTCATGCTATAGGAATGGTCTCAGGATTGGAATGGGAAGGAGTTGGATATTACATTCTTGCTATAGGAAGGGTCTCATGTGTGGAATGGGAAGGAGTTGGATATCACATATGCTATAGGAAGGGTCTCAGGTTTGGAACGGGAAGGAGTTGGATATCACATCTATTGTTATAGGAAGGGTCTCAGGTTTGGTATAAGCATTGAGATATCACATCTCTGCTATCGGAAGTGTCTCAGGATTGGAATGGGAAGGAGTTGGATATCCCATCTCATGTTATAGGACGGGTCTCAGGTTTGTTATTAGAATCATTGAGATATCATATTGCATGCTGTAGGAATGGTCTAAGGATTGGAATGGGAAGGACTTGGATATCACATCTCATGCTATAGGTAGGCTCTCAGGTTTGGAAAGGAAAGGAGTTGGATATCACATTTCATGTTAGAGGAAGGATCTCAGGTTTGGTATTAGAGGCATTGAGATATCACATCTCATGCTATAGGAAGGGTCTCAGGATTGGAATCGGAAGGAGTTGGATATCAACTCTCATGCTATAGGAAGGGTCTCAGGTTTGGTATAAGCATTGAGATATCACATCTCATGCTATAGGAAGGGTCTCAGGATTGGAATGGGAAGGAGTTGGATATCACATCTCATGTTATAGGAAGGATCTCAGGTTTGGTATTAGAAGCATTGAGACATCACATCTCATGCTATAGGAAGGGTCTCAGGACTGGAATGGGAAGGAGTTTGATATCACATCTCATGCCATAGTATGGGTCTCAGGTTTGGTAGAAACATTGGGATGTCACATCTCATGCTATCGGAAGGGTATCAGAATTGGATTTGGAAGGAGTTGGATATCCCATGTCATGCTAAAGGAAGGGTCTCAGGTTGAAATGGGAAGGAGTTGGATATCACATCTCATGTTATAGGAAGGGTCTCAGGATTGGTATTAGAGGCATTGAGATATCACATCTCATGCTATCAGAAGGGTCTCCGGATTGGAATGGGAAGGAGTTGGATATCACATCTCATGTCATAGGAAGGATCTCAGGTTTGGTATTAGAAGCATTGAGATATCACATCTCATGCTATAGGAATGGTCTCAGGATTGGAATGGGAAGGAGTTGGATATTACATTCTTGCTATAGGAAGGGTCTCATGTTTGGAATGGGAAGGAGTTGGATATCACATATGCTATAGGAAGGGTCTCAGGTTTGGAACGGGAAGGAGTTGGATATCACATCTCATGTTATAGGAAGGGTCTCAGGTTTGGTATAAGCATTGAGATATCACATCTCTGCTATCGGAAGTGTCTCAGGATTGGAATGGGAAGGAGTTGATATCCCATCTCATGTTATAGGACGGGTCTCAGGTTTGTTATTAGAATCATTGAGATATCATATTGCATGCTGTAGGAAGGGTCTAAGGATTGGAATGGGAAGGACTTGGATATCACATCTCATGCTATAGGTAGGCTCTCAGGTTTGGAAAGGAAAGGAGTTGGATATCACATTTCATGTTAGAGAAAGGATCTCAGGTTTGGTATTAGAGGCATTGAGATATCACATCTCATGCTATAGGAAGGGTCTCAGGATTGGAATCGGAAGGAGTTGGATATCACATCTCATGCTATAGGAAGGGTCTCAGGTTTGGTATTAGAAGCATTGAGACATCACATCTCATGCTATAGGAAGGGTCTCAGGATTGGAATGGGAAGGAGTTTGATATCACATCTCATGCCATAGTATGGGTCTCAGGTTTGGTAGAAGCATTGGGATATCACATCTCATGCTATCGGAAGGGTATCAGAATTGGATTTGGAAGGCGTTGGATATCCCATCTCATGCTATAGGAAGGGTCTCAGGTTGAAATGGGAAGGAGTTGGATATCACATCTCATGTTATAGGAAGGGTCTCAGGATTGGTATTAGAGGCATTGGGATATCACATCTCATGCTATCAGAAGGGTCTCAGGATTGGAATGGGAAGGAGTTGGATATCACATCTCATGCTTAAGGGAGGGTCTCCGGTTTGGAAGGGGAAGGATTTGGATATCACATCTCATGTTATAGGAAGGATATCAGGTTTGGTATTAGAAGCATTGAGATATCACATCTCATGCTATCGGAAGGATCTCAGGTTTGGTATTAGAAGCATTGAGATATCACATCTCATGCTATCAGAAGGGTCTCAGGATTGGAAAGGGAAGGAGTTGGATATCACATCTCATGCTAAAGGGAGGGTCTCAGGTTTGGAAGGGGAAGGATTTGGATATCACATCTCATGTTATCGGAAGGATCTCAGGTTTGGTATTAGAGGTATTGAGATATCACATCTCATGCTCTAGGAAGGGTCTCAGGATTGGAATGGGAAGGAGTTGGATATCACATCTCATGCTAAAGGAAGGGTCTCAGGTTTGGTAGAAGCATTGAGATATCACATCTCATGCTATCGGAAATGTCTCAGGATTGGAATGGGAAGGAGCTGGATATCACATCTCATGCTAAAGGAAGGGTCTCAGGATTGGAATGGGAAGAAGTTGGATATCACATCTCATGCTATAGGAAGGGTCTCAGGTTTGGTATAAGCATTGAGATATCACATCTCATGCTATAGGAAGGGTCTCCGGATTGGAATGGGAAGGAGTTGTATATGACATCTCATGCCATAGGAAGGGTCTCAGGTTTGGTATAAGCATTGAGATATCACATCACATGCTATAGGAAGGGTCTCAGGATTGGAATGGGAAGGACTTGGATATCACATCTCATGCTATAGGCAGGGTCTCAGGTTTGGAAAGGGAAGGAGTTGGATATCACATTTCATGTTAGAGGTAGGATCTCAGGTTTGGTATTAGAGGCATTGAGATATCACATCTCATGCTATCAGAAGGGTCTCAGGATTGGAATGGGAAGGAGTTGGATATCACATCTCATGCTAAAGGGAGGGTCTCAGGTTTGGAAGGGGAAGGATTTGGATATCACATCTCATGTTATAGGAAGGATCTCAGGTTTGGTATTAGAAGCATTGAGATATCACATCTCATGCTATCGGAAGTATCTCAGGTTTGGTATTAGAGGCATTGAGATATCACATCTCATGCTATCATAAGGGTCTCAGGATTGGAATGGGAAGGAGTTGGATAGCACATCTCATGCTAAAGGGAGGGTCTCAGGTTTGGAAGGGGAAGGATTTGGATATCACATCACATGTTATAGGAAGGTTCTCAGGTTTGGTATTAGAAGCATTGAGATATCACATCTCATGCTATCGGAAGGGTCTCAGGATTGGAATCGGAAGGAGTTGGATATCACATCTCATGCTATAGGAAGGGTCTCAGGTTTGGAACGGGAAGGAGTTGGATATCACATCTCATGTTATAGGAAGAGTCTCAGGTTTGGTATAAGCATTGAGATATCACATCTCTGCAATCGGAAGCATCTCAGGATTGGGATGGGAAGGAGTTGGATATCACATCTCATGCTATAGGAAGGGTCTCAGGTTTGGAAGGGGAAGGAGTTGGATATCCCATCTCATGTTATAGGACTGGTCTCAGGTTTGGTATTAGAAGCATTGAGATATCACATCTCATGCTATAAGAATGGTCTCAGGATTGGAATGGGAAGGAGTTGGATATTACATTCTTGCTATAGGAAGGGTCTCATGTGTGGAATGGGAAGGAGTTGGATATCACATATGCTATAGGAAGGGTCTCAGGTTTGGAACGGGAAGGAGTTGGATATCACATCTCATGTTATAGGAAGGGTCTCAGGTTTGGTATAAGCATTGAGATATCACATCTCTGCTATCGGAAGTGTCTCAGGATTGGAATGGGAAGGAGTTGGATATCCCATCTCATGTTATAGGACGGGTCTCAGGTTTGTTATTAGAATCATTGAGATATCATATTGCATGCTGTAGGAATGGTCTAAGGATTGGAATGGGAAGGACTTGGATATCACATCTCATGCTATAGGTAGGCTCTCAGGTTTGGAAAGGAAAGGAGTTGGATATCACATTTCATGTTAGAGGAAGGATCTCAGGTTTGGTATTAGAGGCATTGAGATATCACATCTCATGCTATAGGAAGGGTCTCAGGATTGGAATCGGAAGGAGTTGGATATCACATCTCATGCTATAGGAAGGGTCTCAGGTTTGGTATAAGCATTGAGATATCACATCTCATGCTATAGGAAGGGTCTCAGGATTGGAATGGGAAGGAGTTGGATATCACATCTCATGTTATAGGAAGGATCTCAGGTTTGGTATTAGAAGCATTGAGACATCACATCTCATGCTATAGGAAGGGTCTCAGGACTGGAATGGGAAGGAGTTTGATATCACATCTCATGCCATAGTATGGGTCTCAGGTTTGGTAGAAACATTGGGATGTCACATCTCATGCTATCGGAAGGGTATCAGAATTGGATTTGGAAGGAGTTGGATATCCCATGTCATGCTAAAGGAAGGGTCTCAGGTTGAAATGGGAAGGAGTTGGATATCACATCTCATGTTATAGGAAGGGTCTCAGGATTGGTATTAGAGGCATTGAGATATCACATCTCATGCTATCAGAAGGGTCTCAGGATTGGAATGGGAAGGAGTTGGATATCACATCTCATGTCATAGGAAGGATCTCAGGTTTGGTATTAGAAGCATTGAGATATCACATCTCATGCTATAGGAATGGTCTCAGGATTGGAATGGGAAGGAGTTGGATATTACATTCTTGCTATAGGAAGGGTCTCATGTTTGGAATGGGAAGGAGTTGGATATCATATATGCTATAGGAAGGGTCTCAGGTTTGGAACGGGAAGGAGTTGGATATCACATCTCATGTTATAGGAAGGGTCTCAGGTTTGGTATAAGCATTGAGATATCACATCTCTGCTATCGGAAGTGTCTCAGGATTGGAATGGGCAGGAGTTGATATCCCATCTCATGTTATAGGACGGGTCTCAGGTTTGTTATTAGAATCATTGAGATATCATATTGCATGCTGTAGGAAGGGTCTAAGGATTGGAATGGGAAGGACTTGGATATCACATCTCATGCTATAGGTAGGCTCTCAGGTTTGGAAAGGAAAGGAGTTGGATATCACATTTCATGTTAGAGGAAGGATCTCAGGTTTGGTATTAGAGGCATTGAGATATCACATCTCATGCTATAGGAAGGGTCTCAGGATTGGAATCGGAAGGAGTTGGATATCACATCTCATGCTAAAGGGAGGGTCTCAGGTTTGGAAGGGGAAGGATTTGGATATCACATCTCATGTTATAGGAAGGATCTCAGGTTTGGTATTAGAAGCATTGAGATATCACATCTCATGCTATCGGAAGTATCTCAGGTTTGGTATTAGAGGCATTGAGATATCACATCTCATGCTATCATAAGGGTCTCAGGATTGGAATGGGAAGGAGTTGGATAGCACATCTATGCTAAAGGGAGGGTCTCAGGTTTGGAAGGGGAAGGATTTGGATATCACATCACATGTTATAGGAAGGTTCTCAGGTTTGGTATTAGAAGCATTGAGATATCACATCTCATGCTATCGGAAGGGTCTCAGGATTGGAATCGGAAGGAGTTGGATATCACATCTCATGCTATAGGAAGGGTCTCAGGTTTGGAACGGGAAGGAGTTGGATATCACATCTCATGTTATAGGAAGAGTCTCAGGTTTGGTATAAGCATTGAGATATCACATCTCTGCAATCGGAAGCATCTCAGGATTGGGATGGGAAGGAGTTGGATATCACATCTCATGCTATAGGAAGGGTTTCAGGTTTGGAAGGGGAAGGAGTTGGATATCCCATCTCATGTTATAGGACTGGTCTCAGGTTTGGTATTAGAAGCATTGAGATATCACATCTCATGCTATAGGAATGGTCTCAGGATTGGAATGGGAAGGAGTTGGATATTACATTCTTGCTATAGGAAGGGTCTCATGTGTGGAATGGGAAGGAGTTGGATATCACATATGCTATAGGAAGGGTCTCAGGTTTGGAACGGGAAGGAGTTGGATATCACATCTCATGTTATAGGAAGGGTCTCAGGTTTGGTATAAGCATTGAGATATCACATCTCTGCTATCGGAAGTGTCTCAGGATTGGAATGGGAAGGAGTTGGATATCCCATCTCATGTTATAGGACGGGTCTCAGGTTTGTTATTAGAATCAATGAGATATCATATTGCATGCTGTAGGAATGGTCTAAGGATTGGAATGGGAAGGACTTGGATATCACATCTCATGCTATAGGTAGGCTCTCAGGTTTGGAAAGGAAAGGAGTTGGATATCACATTTCATGTTAGAGGAAGGATCTCAGGTTTGGTATTAGAGGCATTGAGATATCACATCTCATGCTATAGGAAGGGTCTCAGGATTGGAATCGGAAGGAGTTGGATATCACATCTCATGCTATAGGAAGGGTCTCAGGTTTGGTATAAGCATTGAGATATCACATCTCATGCTATAGGAAGGGTCTCAGGATTGGAATGGGAAGGAGTTGGATATCACATCTCATGTTATAGGAAGGATCTCAGGTTTGGTATTAGAAGCATTGAGACATCACATCTCATGCTATAGGAAGGGTCTCAGGACTGGAATGGGAAGGAGTTTGATATCACATCTCATGCCATAGTATGGGTCTCAGGTTTGGTAGAAACATTGGGATGTCACATCTCATGCTATCGGAAGGGTATCAGAATTGGATTTGGAAGGAGTTGGATATCCCATGTCATGCTAAAGGAAGGGTCTCAGGTTGAAATGGGAAGGAGTTGGATATCACATCTCATGTTATAGGAAGGGTCTCAGGATTGGTATTAGAGGCATTGAGATATCACATCTCATGCTATCAGAAGGGTCTCAGGATTGGAATGGGAAGGAGTTGGATATCACATCTCATGTCATAGGAAGGATCTCAGGTTTGGTATTAGAAGCATTGAGATATCACATCTCATGCTATAGGAATGGTCTCAGGATTGGAATGGGAAGGAGTTGGATATTACATTCTTGCTATAGGAAGGGTCTCATGTTTGGAATGGGAAGGAGTTGGATATCACATATGCTATAGGAAGGGTCTCAGGTTTGGAACGGGAAGGAGTTGGATATCACATCTCATGTTATAGGAAGGGTCTCAGGTTTGGTATAAGCATTGAGATATCACATCTCTGCTATCGGAAGTGTCTCAGGATTGGAATGGGCAGGAGTTGATATCCCATCTCATGTTATAGGACGGGTCTCAGGTTTGTTATTAGAATCATTGAGATATCATATTGCATGCTGTAGGAAGGGTCTAAGGATTGGAATGGGAAGGACTTGGATATCACATCTCATGCTATAGGTAGGCTCTCAGGTTTGGAAAGGAAAGGAGTTGGATATCACATTTCATGTTAGAGGAAGGATCTCAGGTTTGGTATTAGAGGCATTGAGATATCACATCTCATGCTATAGGAAGGGTCTCAGGATTGGAATCGGAAGGAGTTGGATATCACATCTCATGCTATAGGAAGGGTCTCAGGTTTGGTATAAGCATTAAGATATCACATCTCATGCTATAGGAAGGGTCTCAGGATTGGAATGGGAAGGAGTTGGATATCACATCTCATGTTATAGGAAGGATCTCAGGTTTGGTATTAGAAGCATTGAGACATCACATCTCATGCTATAGGAAGGGTCTCAGGATTGGAATGGGAAGGAGTTTGATATCACATCTCATGCCATAGTATGGGTCTCAGGTTTGGTAGAAGCATTGGGATATCACATCTCATGCTATCGGAAGGGTATCAGAATTGGATTTGGAAGCCGTTGGATATCCCATCTCATGCTATAGGAAGGGTCTCAGGTTGAAATGGGAAGGAGTTGGATATCACATCTCATGTTATAGGAAGGGTCTCAGGATTGGTATTAGAGGCATTGGGATATCACATCTCATGCTATCAGAAGGGTCTCAGGATTGGAATGGGAAGGAGTTGGATATCACATCTCATGCTAAAGGGAGGGTCTCCGGTTTGGAAGGGGAAGGATTTGGATATCACATCTCATGTTATAGGAAGGATATCAGGTTTGGTATTAGAAGCATTGAGATATCACATCTCATGCTATCGGAAGGATCTCAGGTTTGGTATTAGAAGCATTGAGATATCACATCTCATGCTATCAGAAGGGTCTCAGGATTGGAAAGGGAAGGAGTTGGATATCACATCTCATGCTAAAGGGAGGGTCTCAGGTTTGGAAGGGGAAGGATTTGGATATCACATCTCATGTTATCGGAAGGATCTCAGGTTTGGTATTAGAGGTATTGAGATATCACATCTCATGCTATAGGAAGGGTCTCAGGATTGGAATGGGAAGGAGTTGGATATCACATCTCATGCTAAAGGAAGGGTCTCAGGTTTGGTAGAAGCATTGAGATATCACATCTCATGCTATCGGAAATGTCTCAGGATTGGAATGGGAAGGAGCTGGATATCACATCTCATGCTAAAGGAAGGGTCTCAGGTTTGGAACGGGAAGGAGTTGGATATCACATCTCATGTTATAGGAAGGGTCTCAGGTTTGGTTAAGCATTGAGATATCATATCTCTGCTATCGGAAGTGTCTCAGGATTGGAATGGGAAGGAGTTGGATATCCCATCTCATGTTATAGGACTGGTCTCAGGTTTGTTATTAGAATCATTGAGATATCATATTGCATGCTGTAGGAAGGGTCTAAGTATTGGAATGGGAAGGACTTGGATATCACATCTCATGCTATAGATAGGCTCTCAGGTTTGGAAAGGGAAGGAGTTGGATATCACATTTCATGTTAGAGGAAGGATCTCAGGTTTGGTATTAGAGGCATTGAGATATCACATCTCATGCTATAGGAAGGGTCTCAGGATTGGAATGGGAAGGAGTTGGATATCACATCTCATGCTATAGGAAGGGTCTCAGGTTTGGTATAAGCATTGAGATATCACATCTCATGCTATAGCAAGGGTCTCTGGATTGGAATGGAATGAGTTGGATATCACATCTCATGTTATAGGAAGGATCTCAGGTTTGGTATTAGAAGCATCGAGACATCACATCCATGCTATAGGAAAGGTCTCAGGATTGGAATTGGAAGGAGTTGGATATCACATCTCATGCCGTAGGAAGCGTCTCAGGTTTGGTATAAGCATTGAGATATCACATCTCTGCAATCGAAAGGGTCTCAGGATTGGAATGGGAAGGAGTTGGATATCCCATCTCATGTTATAGGAAGAGTCTCAGGTTTGGTATTAGAAGCTTTGAGATATCACATCTCATGCTATAGGAAGTGTCTCAGGATTGGAATGGGAAGGACTTGGATATCACATCTCATGCTATAGGGAGGGTCTCAGGATTGGAATGGGAAGGAGTTGGATATCACATCTCATGCTATAGGAAGGGTCTCAGGATTGGAATGGGAAGGAGTTGGATATCACATCTCATGCTATAGGAAGGGTCTCAGGTTTGGTATAAGCAGTGAGATATCACATCTCATGCTATAGGAAGTGTCTCAGGATTGGAATGGGAAGGAGTTGGATATCACATCTCATGTTATAGGAAGGATCTCAGGTTTGGTATAAGCAGTGAGATATCACATCTCATGCTATAGGAAGTGTCTCAGGATTGGAATGGGAAGGAGTTGGATATCACATCTCATGTTGTAGGAAGGATCTCAGGTTTGGCATAAGCATTCAGATATCACATCTCTGCTATCGGAAGGGTCTCAGGATTGGAATGGGAAGGAGTTGGATATTCCCATCTCATGTTATAGGAAGGGTCTCAGGTTTGGTATTAGAAGCATTGAGATATCACATCTCATGCTATAGGAAGGGTCTCAGGATTGGAATGGGAAGGACTTGGATATCACATCTCATGCTATAGGGAGGGTCTCAAGTTTGATATTAGAAGCATTGAGATATCACATCTCATGATATCGGAAGGGTCTCAGGATTGGAATGGGAAGGAGTTGGATATCACATCTCAAGCTATAGGAAGGGTCTCAGGATTGGAATGGGAAGGAGTTTGATATCACATCTCATGCCATAGTATGGGTCTCAGGTTTGGTAGAAGCATTGGGATATCACATCTCATGCTATCGGAAGGGTATCAGAATTGGATTTGGAAGGAGTTGGATATCCCATCTCATGCTATAAGAAGGGTCTCAGGTTGGAATGGGAAGGAGTTGGATATCACATCTCATTGTTAAGATGTATTTCTGAACTCTGTCCTGGTGGCGCAGAAGTTCAGAAGGCCAACCTAATTACTTGGAACATGGTAACCTCTGGACGAGCCAGACCAATCAAGGTAGCGATCGCGGCGGTCAAGACTAGGTCTCAAGAGGGGTGAGGGTGACTGAAAGCCCGCAATGAGCACACAAAGCAAGATCACTTACAAACTACTCCAAACAGTTGTTATATTAAAAATATATACACATTTATTTCAAGGCCTTTAAAACAATGACCGTAGCGAAAAAATCACAATATAACTATATTAAACCAACACATACCATATCAACACAATATATATACAAATACGACAGTCTCAAGCGTTATATGCACAAAATGGGTAGTCCACCTAAAAGGGAAGGAAGACAGGCAGTGCGAAATAATGCTTAGACCCAGTTCGCCTTCAGAGGCACCTAACTAGATGGAAGTCTGAGCCCTGCGAAGAGTGGAGCCTTGTGCTCAAAAGTACCTGCACGCGCTGGTGCCAACGGGCAAAAGGAGAAGCTCTTCGAGGGAAATCAGGCAGTTCAGTTTAGTGCACAAAAGAAGAAGAACAAGTTCCGCGACTCAAGCGCAGCCTCCACAGTGGGCAGAAGCAGAGCGCGAGTACGGAAAAGGGTTGCTGTTTTACACAGCGGGGAAAAGCAATGGGCTCCTGCAGGAGGGCGACCAGATCCTAGCTATGCTACTCACCGGTCCCCGATGCAAGCAGACCCATGCTTCTCCGCGTCAGTTTCTGCAGCTGGCAGGTTCAGAAGAGCAGGGAACGCCTCGTCGTCGTGTTGAGTAAAAAGACGTCCCAATCGAAGAAAACTGCACAGTTTGTTACCACAGCAGGGCAACGGAGCGGCCGTGTGTATCTGAGCCAAATGTACACTACTCACTTCCGACTTGGGAACGCCAAGTGTACGAAGCGTGTGAGAGTGACAAGGACTTGAAATACTACACAACCTGGCGGCGGTTACAGAGCAAGACTCCCGTGTAAGCTGGTCAGTCAGCTGGATGGCCCAGAGACACTTCCGAAGGCTTACTGGCAGGAGATGGTGAAGATGCTGAGAATAGCTGTTCCCGCTATTCCAAAGGGTCGAAGTACCAGTACAGGCCTTCTGGTTCGATCAAAGGTGAAAAGGGTTTCACAAGACGACAGCAGTGCAGAGGAGAAGTCCTTCAGCGGGTCACCAGCGATTCCTCGGTTCAGCCTCTTGGTTGCAGGATACTTGGCTCCTGTATTCCTTCATTCGTGAGAACTCAGGAGATCGACATGGTAGTGGTGTTTCCAGCCCCCTCTTATCCACGGTTCCCTTCGCGCCAAAACGGAGGGGACCCAATGGGAGATCCGCTCATCAACACTCACACCATTCGTGGACCAATCACGGACCACGGTGGTCCCAGGCATTCACACCACCCTAGACTCTCTGGCACCCAGGATGTGTATTGGGACCAGACATCCCAGCCCACATCCTGGAGGCACACACAAGACATGTAGAAGCCCGCGAAAGCATCCGTGTTTCGCGGGAAAGTACATGCCCAAATAAGGAAGGCCCCGGGTCGGCTCGACCTGGGGAAGGTGAAGGGAGCAAGACGGTCAGCGGACAGGACAAAGGAGCCTCGTGGTCTGGCCATTTTGGGAGCCAGGCCACCATTTTGGGTTAAGCGCGGAAAACACGCTTAGAACGCCAAAAGGAGCTCAAAACACAAGAAACGATCGCTGCCACCATTCCCGTCCCTGAATCACTTGCACCGATCAGATACAATCCTAAACAAGTATCTAGGGCCTGTAGAAGGCTAGAGACCCAAGAGAGCTGTAACTTAGCTTACAGTGCCCTCTTGTGTCATGTTGCACGAAAGCCGCAACATTATAAAAGAAACTACGGGAAACAGCGTTCCCCGGTACTGACTGTCTTAAGGGCATGTCAGTTTCCCCGTAAGAAAGGAGCGAAAGCCCAGAGGAGTGCGGCAGAAGGCTGCACTTCTCTGGCAAAGTCAAGAACAAGGTGAAAAACAACAGCAAAAAGTTTAGGGTTTGCCACATGGAAGGAAAATTACCTACAATTACGAAATCTTTCCTAACACTCGCCCCTCCCAGACTATGGACAGGGGGAACTAATCCACCCCTGTATGAGTCTCTTGTTCAGGTCGGTTAAACATTCTGGACAACCCATCAGCATTGCTATGTTGGACACCTGGCCTATGCTCAATAGTGAAGTCGAAGCCTTGTAGACTTATGGACCACCTAAGCAACTTTGGATTCTCCCCCTTCATGTTCATTAGCCACTTTAAAGGCTTATGGTCAGTTTGCACAGTAAAGTGGGTCCCATAGAGGTAGGGCCTCAGCTTCCTTAGGGCCCACACAACAGAGAAACATTCTTTCTCTACCGTGGACCATCTGAGCTCTCTGTCCTTAAGCTGGCGGCTAATAAAACCAATAGGGTGTTCCTTACCCTTCTCATCTACTTGTGATAGTACAGCTCCTATCCCAGTGTCAGAGGCATCCGTCTGCACGATAAAAGGTCTTTGATAATCAGGGGCCCTGAGGACAGGGGCCTGGCACAAGGAGTCTTTTAAGCCATTGAAGGCCTTCTCACACTCGTCGGTACAAGTTACCTTCTTGGGTTTCTTCGGAGTTGTGAGGGCAGTCAGAGGGGCAGCTATGGTGCCATAGTCTGCCACAAAAATGCGGTAATACCCTGTGAGTCCTAAGAAGGCTCTCACTTGGGTTTGTGTAGTGGGGGTAGGCCAGTCTCGTACTGTTTGTACTTTACTGGGAAGAGGCTGTATCCTCCCTCCACCTACTTCATGTCCAAGGTAAACCACGGAGCCTTGTCCAATCTGGCATTTACTAGCCTTTATGGTCAGGTGTGCTTTCTGAAGAGCCTGGAGCACAATCCCGAGGTGTTTCACATGGTCTTCCCAGGTGGCACTGAAAACTGCTATATCGTCCAGATATGCAAGACAGAATTCGTCCAACCCATTCAACACATGATTCACAAGCCTCTGGAAAGTGGCAGGTGCATTCTTCAACCCGAACGGCATTACCCGGAATTGGTAAAGGCCGTCTGGAGTAGAAAATGCTGTCTTCTCCTTGGCATGTTCTGCTAAAGCTATTTGCCAATAGCCAGCAGTGAGGTCAAACGTGCTGAGGTACTTGGAGGCACCCAAAGTATCCACCAGCTCATCTGTTCGAGGCAAGGGGTGTGCATCTGTCTTGGTGACAGCATTCAGAGCCCTGTAGTCCACGCAGAACCTCAATTCAGAAGTGCCTGCCTTTGGAACCAAAACCACAGGGCTGGACCAAGGACTACTAGAGGTTTCAATCACCCCAAGGTCTAACATTTTGTTGACCTCGGTCTTAATATAAGACCGTACTTTATCTGACATCCTGTATCCCCTACTTTTGGTAGGTACACTGTCTCCTGTGTCAATGTTATGTGTGCACCAAGGTGTCAAACCAGGCGACTGTGAGAACAGGGGGGAAAACTGCCTAAGCAAACTTTTCACCTCAGCCTGCTGATCAGAAGTCAGGTGAGGGGCCACTCGGACACCCTCAAAGGAGCTATCTGAAGGACCGCTTTGGAACAGGTCGGGGAGAGGTTCAGACTCCTCTTCCTCAACATCTGAAGCCAGTAGCAGTGCTGCGATTTCGACTCTTGGGACGAAAGCCTTCAGCCTATTCACATGGAACACTTTTGGAGCCTGTCCAGGCCTTCCAAGGTCCACAAAATAGTTAACCTCACCCAGGGGCTCCACCACTGTGTAAGGGCCTGACCATTTGTCCTGTAAAGCTCGAGGCCTTATGGGATTCATGATCAGGACTTGCTGACCAGGTGTAAAGTTGATGAGGGAAGCTTTCTGGTCGTACCAATGTTTCACCAGCGCTTGTCCTGCCTTCAATTTATCACTAGCCAAGCCCATCAGAAGTACCATCCGTTTTCTGAGCCCTAGCACATAATCAACTACGTTGGTAGTAACAGGGGGAGTGGGCATCTCCCATCCCTCTTTGACGATGGCTAAGGGTCCCCGTACGGGATGACCGAACAGAAGTTCGAAGGGGCTGAAGCCAACACCCTCCTGTGGTACCTCTCGGTAGGCAAACAGTAAGCATGATAAAAGAAGATCCCATTTTCTTCTCTGAGGTTCCTCCAGAGCCCCAATCATGCTCTTTAACGTTCTGTTGAAACGTTCCATCAGACCATTGGTCTGGGGGTGGTATGCAGAAGAGAACTTGTAGGTGACCCCACATTCTTTCCACATAGCCTGCATATACTTCGACATAAAGTTGGTGCCACGATCCGACACAACTTCTTTAGGGAAGCCAACCCTAGTAAATATGCCAAGTAAAGCTTTTGCAACTGACTTGGCAGTTACAGTTTTCAATGGGATGGCCTCAGGATATCTGGTTGCATGGTCGACCAGCACCGGGATAAACATATTGCCCGAGGATGTTTGCGGGTCAAGGGGACCAACGATGTCGATCCCTACCCTTTCAAATGGTACCCCCACAACTGGGAGCGGTACCAACGGAGCTTGGATTGTCGCGCCAACCTTACCAGACAACTGGCAGGAGGCACAACTCCTGCAGTGACTTTCTTCTTGCACCCCCATCTTGGGCCAGTAGAAGTGCATGGATAACTAACCTTTGCTTGGTCCTCTTCATACCAAGGTGACCAGCAAGGGGAACTTCATGCACCAACTGCAGGAGGAAGGGCCTAACAGCAAGGGGAACCACCAACCTCCTATGGTCTCCTTCTGTAGACTCTGTGGGCTCACACTACAGGAGTCCACCTTCCCAATAAATCCTATGCGTCCCAGGAGGTTCACCCTCAAGCTGGGAGCAGGCATGTCTCCTTAGGCCTTCCAGAGATGGGCACTCACGTTGGCCTTTACTGAATTCGTCCCTATCAGGACCTCCTTCAACTAACAAGTCTTTTAGTTCAGGATGATCGTTGGGGTCAAATACTTCAGGCATCGCCACCTCCTCGTCAGGCCCGGGCGATTGACCAACTTCCTCCACCGCAGTGGTAGGCGAGCTCGGGGGAATATTCTCTTTCCCTCGTCTTGACTTGTCGACTCCTTTCGCCTTGGGTTTCCCCTTCGGCTGGGGCGGCGTATTGGTCTTGGCCAATGCTGCCTGTGCTTGAGACCGTGTGTAGGGTCTTTCGGGAGTGTCTCCTACGAGCCCTAAAGCTCTGAGATCATTACCTAACAAGACCTTTCCCCGGACGTTTCTCTGAATGCTCACTGGAATCCTGACTGCTGTACCATTTAAAGTAAGATTTACAGGTATTACTGGGAACATACGGAGTGGGCCGTCAGCCAACTTAGTGGGCATCAGAGTAGCTCTGGCAACTTCCTCTGAGTCTACCAAGGTAGAATCCACTACAGTGTGACTGCACCCACTATCCCTAAGAGCTGGAGTATCTACCCCATTGATCAGCACACTGTCTTTAAAGTAGTGCTTGGTATTATCCGGAATCCTAGCATAAGCCTCTGCGACTTTAGGCTCCCAGGAACCCAGGGAAACTAAAACTACCTCAGCCTCTATCCCGCTGGGAAATGAGTCTGAGGAGAAGGATGCTCCTGTAATCTCTTCTTCCTCGTAGGAGGAGAAGGCTAGATTAGCGGAGTGGACCCCCAAAGGTCTAACCTTACACCGCGGATCCCCCTTCACGTGGTCAGTTGCTCCACAAGCAAAACAAGATCCATTGGGTCTGTTTACATAGGGAGGCTTATTGTAACCAGAGTTCTGTTTCGGAGGCTGACCTCCACTACCCTGCGAGTTCTCTTGTGTCTTACCCTTATGTTTCTTTTTGTGGCCCTTATGAGAAGAAGATTTAGCAGATTCTCCACCCTCCATATCTTTGGACTTTTTCCCTTCCTTCTGCTTACCAGGATGAGTTTTGTCCTTATGGGACACTCGATGTGACATAAGTCTGCTGCAATGGCCAGCTTCTTAGGATCTATCTCCTTCGAATCGGCCAAATGCTGCTCAAGCTCCGTGGAAGAAGATGCAAAAATGTGTTCCAGCATGACAAGATTTATCATGCCTTCGAAGGTAGAAACCTTATAACCTTCGACCCAGCCAGTTAAGTTTTTCAAGGATTCAGTGACATAAGATACCCAAGTACCACCTTCCTTTTTCTTGTACTCTCTGAAACGTTTCAAATATTGGGCCGGAGTCTTCCCAAACTTTAAAATGAGAGTTTGCTTTAACATTGCGAAATCAGCTCGCTGAGCCTTCGACATTTCCATAATGGCACTACAGCCAGAATGGGGCAGTCTGCTGAGTAACCAGGCAATCTTATCAGCATTGTCAACTTGTTGAACTTCGCATGCATACTCAAACGCATTCAGCCAGTCCATAATGTCATTCCTTTCTTCATACACACTGAGCAGATCTTTCGGAAACCGTGGATGAGAGGAGGCCCCAGACCCATGTCTAGGACCCTTGGACCCATTTGCAAACTGAAGCTTGGCCAGTTCCAACTGGTGATCCCTGTCTTTTTGTTTTTCTGCCTGTTCGATTTTTAGTTTGGCTATGCTGAATTCAAGCTCCTGCTGCCTAAACCGCAGCTCTTGCTTCTTGAATTCAAGCATAGCCTCCCTATCAGCACTGGCAGAGGAAACATTAGACATCTCGTCCTCCCTGTCCTCGTAGTCGCGATGGATCAGTGCAGCGGCAGAACCGTCGGTTCTACCAGTGAGAGCAGCCCCACCACCTTCCGCACTATCCTCAGAAGTTATAGCGTCAAGCTGCGCTTCTTGCCACGCCACGATTCTTTGGATCATTTCCAATTTCGTGCCTTGAGAGGAAACACCTCTCTCCGCACACATCTTTTTCAATGTTTCTGATTTGGAAGCATTTAAAGTTAACAAGGTATTTGTTTCCATACTGTTAGATAGGACTATGGCCTTTTTAAAGTTATACTACAACAATTCACTACGTGTCCTGGTTGGAATAACCTGAAATGCCTTAGTTCGTGCGCAACACTGGATACCTTCAGTCGTATCCCACCGCTGTACACCAATTTGTTAAGACAGATTTCTGAACTCTGTCCTGGTGGCGCAGAAGTTCAGAAGGCCAACCTAATTACTTGGAACAGGGTAACCTCTGGACGAGCCAGACCAATCAAGGTAGCGATCTAGGCTGTCAAGACTAGGTCTCAAGAGGGGTGAGGGTGACTGAAAACCCGCAATGAGCACACAAAGCAAGATCACTTACAAACTACTCCAAACAGTTGTTATATTAAAAATATATACACATTTATTTCAAGGCCTTTAAAACAATGACCGTAGCGAGAAAATCACAATATAACTATATTAAACCAACACATACCATATCAACACAATATATATACAAATACGACAGTCTCAAGCGTTATATGCACGAAATGGGTAGTCCACCTAAAAGGGAAGGAAGACAGGCAGTGCGAAATAATGCTTAGACCCAGTTCGCCTTCAGAGGCACCTAACTAGATGGAAGTCCGAGCCCTGCGGAGAGTGGAGCCTTGTGCTCAAAAGTACCTGCACGCGCTGGTGCCAACGGGCAAAAGGAGAAGCTCTTCGAGGGAAATCAGGCAGTTCAGTTTAGTGCACAAAAGAAGAAGAACAAGTTCCGCGACTCAAGCGCAGCCTCCACAGTGGGCAGAAGCAGAGCGCGAGTACAGAAAAGGGTTGCTGTTTTACACAGCGGGGAAAAGCAATGGGCTCCTGCAGGAGGGCGACCAGATCCTAGCTATGCTACTCACCGGTCCCCGATGCAAGCAGACCCAGGCTTCTCCGCATCAGTTTCAGCAGCTGGCAGGTTCAGAAGAGCAGGGAATGCCTCGTCGTCGTGTTGAGTAAAAAGACGTCCCAATCGAAGAAACCTGCACAGTTTGTTACCACAGCAGGGCAACGGAGCGGCCATGTGTATCTGAGCCAAATGTACACTACTCACTTCCGACTTGGGAACGCCAAGTGTACGAAGCGTGTGAGAGTGACAAGGACTCGAAATACTACACAACCTGGCGGCGGTTACAGAGCAAGACTCCCGTGTAAGCTGGTCAGTCAGCTGGATGGCCCAGAGACACTTCCGAAGGCTTACTGGCAGGAGATGGTGAAGATGCCGAGAATAGCTGTTCCCGCTATTCCAAAGGGTCGAAGTACCAGTACAGGCCTTCTGGTTCGATCAAAGGTGAAAAGGGTTTCACAAGACGACAGCAGTGCAGAGGAGAAGTCCTTCAGCGGGTCACCAGCGATTCCTCGGTTCAGCCTCTTGGTTGCAGGATACTTGGCTCCTGTATTCCTTCGTTCGTGAGAACTCAGGAGATCGACATGGTAGTGGTGTTTCCAGCCCCCTCTGATCCACGGTTCCCTTCGTGCCAAAACAGAGGGGACCCAATGGGAGATCCGCTCATCAACACTCACACCATTCGTGGACCAATCACGGACCACGGTGGTCCCAGACATTCACACCACCCTAGACTCTCTGGCACCCAGGATGTGTATTGGGACCAGACATCCCAGCCCACATCCTGGAGGCACACACAAGACATGTAGAAGCTCGCGAAAGCATCCGTGTTTCGCGGGAAAGTACATGCCCAAATAAGGAAGGCCCCGGGTCGGCTCGACCTGGGGAAGGTGAAGGGAGCAAGACGGTCAGCGGACAGGACAAAGGAGCCTCGTGGTCTGGCCATTTTGGGAGCCAGGCCACCATTTTGGGTTAAGCGTGAAAAACGCGCTTAGAACGCCAAAAGGAGCTCAAAACACAAGAAACGATCGCTGCCACCATTCCCGTCCCTGAATCACTTGCACCGATCAGATACAATCCTAAACGAGTATCTAGGGCCTGTAGAAGGCTAGAGACCCAAGAGAGCTGTAACTTAGCTTACAGTGCCTTCTTGTGTCATGTTGCACGAAAGCCGCAACATGATAAAAGAAACTACGGGAAACAGCGTTCCCCGGTACTGACTGTCTTAAGGGCATGTCAGTTTCCCCGTAAGAAAGGAGCGAAAGCCCAGAGGAGTGCGGCAGAAGGCTGCACTTCTCTGGCAAAGTCAAGAACAAGGTAAAAAACAACAGCAAAAAGTTTAGGAGTTGCCACATGGAAGGAAAATTACCTACAATTACGGAATCTTTCCTAACACTCATGTTATAGGAAGGGTCTCAGGAATGGTATTAGAGGCATTGAGATATCACATCTCATGCTATCAGAAGGGTCTCAGGATTGGAATGGGAAGGAGTTGGATATCACATCTCATGCTAAAGGGAGGGTCTCAGGTTTGGAAGGGGAAGGATTTGGATATCACATCTCATGCTAAAGGGAGGGTCTCAGGTTTGGAAGGGGAAGGAGTTTGATATCACATCTCATGTTATAGGAAGGATCTCAGGTTTGGTATTAGAAGCATTGAGATATCACATCTCATGCTATAGGAAGGGTCTCAGGTTTGGTATAAGCATTGAGATATCCCATCTCATGCTATAGGAAGGGTCTCAGGATTGGAATCGGAAGGAGTTGTATATGACATCTCATGCCATAGGAAGGGTCTCAGGTTTGGTATAAGCATTGAGATATCACATCTCTGCTATCGGAAGGGTCTCAGGATTGGAATGGGAAGGAGTTGGATATCCCATCTCGTTATAAGAAGGGTCTCAGGTTTGGTATTAGAAGCATTGAGATATCACATCTCATGCTATAGGAAGGGTCTAAGGTTTGGAAGGGGAAGGATTTGTATATCACATCTCATGTTATAGGACCGGTCTGAGGTTTGGTATTAGAAGCATTGAGATATCAAGTCTCATGGTATAGGATGGGTCTCAGAATTGGAATGGGAAGGAGTTGGATATCACATCTCAAGCTATAGGAAGGGTCTCAGGATTGGAATGGGAAGGACTTGGATATCACATCTCATGTTATAGGAAGGGTCTCAGGTTTGGTGTTAGAAGCATTGAGATATCAAGTCTCATGGTATAGGACGGGTCTCAGAATTGGAATGGGAAGGAGTTGGATATCACATCTCAAGCTATAGGAAGGGTCTCAGGATTGGAATGGGAAGGAGTTGGATATCACATCTCATGCTAAAGGGGGGGTCTCAGGTTTGGAAGGGGAAGGATTTGGATATCACATCTCATGCTAAAGGGAGGGTCTCAGGTTTGGAAGGGGAAGGAGTTTGATATCACATCTCATGTTATATGAAGGATCTCAGGTTTGGTATTTGAAGCATTGAGATATCACATCTCATGCTATAGGAAGGGTCTCAGGATTGGAATGGGAAGGAGTTGGATATCACATCTCATGCTATAGGAAGGGTCTCAGGTTTGGTATAAGCATTGAGATATCCCATCTCATGCTATAGGAAGGGTTTCAGGATTGGAATCGGAAGGAGTTGTATATGACATCTCATGCCATAGGAAGGGTCTCAGGTTTGGTATAAGCATTGAGATATCACATCTCTGCTATTGGAAGGGTCTCAGGATTGGAATGGGAAGGAGTTGGATATCCCATCTCGTTATAAGAAGGGTCTCAGGTTTGGTATTAGAAGCATTGAGATATCACATCTCATGCTATAGGAAGGGTCTAAGGTTTGGAAGGGGAAGGATTTGTATATCACATCTCATGTTAACGGACCGGTCTCAGGTGTGGTATTAGAAGCATTGAGATATCAAGTCTCATGGTATAGGATGGGTCTCAGAATTGGAATGGGAAGGAGTTGGATATCACATCTCAAGCTATAGGAAGGGTCTCAGGATTGGAATGGGAAGGACTTGGATATCACATCTCATGTTATAGGAAGGGTCTCAGGTTTGGTATTAGAAGCATTGAGATATCAAGTCTCATGGTATAGGACGGGTCTCAGAATTGGAATGGGAAGGAGTTGGATATCACATCTCAAGCTATAGGAAGGGTCTCAGGATTGGAATGGGAAGGAGTTGGATATCACATCTCAAGCTATACGAAGAGTCTCAGGATTGGAATGGGAAGAAGTTTGATATCACATCTCATGCCATGGTATGGGTCTCAGGTTTTGTAGAAGCATTGGGATATCACATCTCATGCTATCGGAAGGGTATCAGGATTGGATTTGGAAGGAGTTGGATATCCCATCTCATGCAATAGGAAGGGTCTAAGGTTGGAATGGGAAGGATTTGGATATCACATCTCATGTTATAGGAAGGGTCTCAGGATTGGAATGGGAAGGACTTGGATGTCATATCTCATTCTATAGGAAGGCTCTCAGAGTTGGAAGGGGAAGGGGTTGGATATCACATTTCATGTTAGAGGTAGGATCTCAGGTTTGGCTTTAGAGGCATTGAGATATCACATCTCATGCTATCAGAAGGGTCTCAGGATTGGAATGGGAAGGAGTTGGATATCACATTTCATGCTAAAGGGAGGGTCTACGGTTCGGAAGGAGAAGGATTTGGATATCACATCTCATGTTATAGGAAGGATCTCAGGTTTGGTATTAGAAGCATTGAGATATCACATCTCATGCTATTGGAAGGGTCTCAGGTTTGGTATAAGCATTGAAATATCACATCTCTGCTATCGGAAGGGTCTCAGGATTGGAATGGGAAGGACTTGGATATCACAATTCATGTTATAGGAAGGGTCTCAGGTTTGGTATTAGAAGCATTGAGATATCACATCTCATGCTATAGGAAGGGTCTCAGGATTGGAATGGGAAGGACTTGGATATCACATCTCATGTTATAGGAAGGGTCTCAGGTTTGGTATTAGAAGCATTGAGATATCACATCTCATGCTATAGGAAGGGTCTCAGGAATGGAATGGGAAGGAGTTGGATATCACATCTCATGATAAAGGAAGGGTCTAAGGTTTGGAAGGGGAAGGATTTGGATATCACATCTCATGTTATTGGACCGGTCTCAGGTTTGGTATTAGAAGCATTGAGATATCAAGTCTCATGGTATAGGACGGGAGTTTGATATCACTTCTCATGCCATGGTATGGGTCTCAGGTTTTGTAGAAGCATTGGGATATCACATCTCATGCTATCGGAAGGGTATCAGGATTGGATTTGGAAGGAGTTGGATATCCCATCTCATGCTATAGGAAGGGTCTCAGGTTGGAATAGGAAGGAGTTGGATATCACATCTCATATTATAGGAAGGGTCTCAGGATTGGAATTGGAAGGACTTGGAAATCACATCTCATGCTGTTGGAAGGCTCTCAGGTTTGGAAAGGGAAGGAGTGGGCTATCACATTTCATGTTAGAGGTAGGATCTCAGGTTTGGTATTAGAGGCATTGAGATATCACATCTCATGGTATCAGAAGTGCATCAGGATTGGAATGGGAAGGAGTTGGATATCACATCTCCTGCTAAAGGGAGGGTCTCAGGTTTGGAAGGGGAAGGATTTGGATATCACATCTCATGTTATAGGAAGGATCTCAGGTTTGGTATTAGAAGCATTGAGATATCACAACTCATGCTATCGGAAGGATCTCAGGTTTGGTATTAGAAGCATTGCGATATCACATCTCATGCTATAGGAAGGGTCTCAGGATTGGAATGGGAAGGAGTTGGATATCACATCTCATGTTATAGGAAGGATCTCAGGTTTGGTATTAGATGCATTGAGATATCACATCTCATGCTATAGGAAGGGTCTCAGGATTGGAATGGGAAGGAGTTGGATATCACATCTCATGCTAAAGGAAGGGTCTCAGTTTTGGTAGAAGCATTGAGATATCACATCTCATGCTATAGGAAGGGTCTCAGGATTGGAATGGGAAGGAGTTGGATATCACATCTCATGCTATAGGAAGGGTCTCAGGTTTGGTATAAGCATTGAGATATCACATCTCTGCTATCGGAAGGGTCTCAGGATTGGAATGGGAAGGACTTAGATATCACATCTCATGCTATAGGGAGGGTCTCAGTTTTGATATTAGAAGCATTGAGATATCACATCTCATGTTATCGGAACGGTCTCAGGATTGGAATGGGAGGAGCTGGATATCACATCTCATGCTAAAGGAAGGGTCTCAGGTTTGGAAGGGGAAGGATTTGGATATCACATCTCATGTTATAGGAGGGGTCTCAGGTTTGGTATTAGAAGCATTGAGATATCACATCTCATGCTATAGGAAGTGTGTCAGGATTGGAATGGGAAGGAGTTGGATATCACATCTCATGCTATAGGAAGGGTTTCAGGTTTGGTAGAAGCATTGAGATATCACATCTCATGCTATAGGAAGAGTCTCAGGTTTGGGAAGGGAAGGATTTGGATTTCACATCTCATGTTATAGGATGGTTCTCATGTTTGGTTTTTGAAGCATTGAGATATCACATCTCATGCTATCGGAAGGGTCTCAGGTTTGGAATGGGAAGTAGTTGGATATCACATCTCATGTTATAGGAAGGATCTCAGGTTTGGTATTAGAAGCATTGAGATATCACATCTCATGCTATAGGAAGGGTCTCAGGATTGGAATGTGAAGGATTTGGATATCACATCTCATGCCATAGGAAGGGTCTCAGGTTTGGTATAAGCATTGAGATATCACATCTCTGCTATCGGAAGGGTCTCAGGATTGGATTGGGAAGGAGTTGGATATCATTTCTCATACTATAGGGTCTCAGGTTGGAATGGGAAGGAGTTGGATATCACATCTCATGTTATAGGAAGGGTCTAAGGTTTTTTATTAGAAACATTGAGATATCACATCTCATGCTACAGGAAGGGTTTTAGGATTGGAATGTGAAGGATTTGGATATCACATCTCATGCTAAAGGAAGGGTCTCAGGTTTGGAAGGGGAAGGATTTGGATATCATATCTCATGTTATAGGACGGGTCCCAGGTTTGGTATTAGAAGCATTGAGATATCACATCTCATGGTATAGGAAGGGTCTCAGGGTTGGAAGGGGAAGGATTTGGATATCACATCTCATGTTATAGGAAGTATCTCAGGTTTGGTCTTAGAAGCATTGAGATATCACATCTCATGCTATAGGAAGGTTCTCAGGATTGGAATGGGAAGGAGTTGGCTATCACATCTCATGGTATAGGAAGGGTCTCAGGGTTGGAAGGGGAAGGATTTGGATATCACATCTCATGTTATAGGAAGGATCTCAGGTTTGGTCTTAGAAGCATTGAGATATCACATCTCATGCTATAGGAAGGGTCTCAGGTTTGGAATTGGAAGGAGTTGGATATCACATCTCATGTTATAGGAAGAGTCTCAGGTTTGGTATAAGCATTGAGACATCACATCTCATGCTATAGAAAGGGTCTCAGGATTGTAATGGGAAGGAGTTGGATATCACATCTTATGCTATAGGAATGGTCTCAGGTTTGGTATAAGCATTGATATATCACATCTCATGCTATAGGAAGGGTCTCAGGATTGGAATGGGAAGGAGTTGTATATGACATCTCATGCCATAGGAAGGGTCTCAGGTTTGGTATAAGCATTGAGATATCACATCTCTGCTATCAGAAGGGTCTCAGGATTGGAATGGGAAGGAGTTGGATATCCCATCTTATGTTATAGAAAGGGTCTCAGGTTTGATATTAGAAGCATTGAGATATCACATCTCATGTTATAGGAAGGGTCTCAGGACTGGAATGGGAAGGACTTGGATATCACATCTCATGCTATAGGGAGGGTCTCACGTTTGTGAAGGGAATGAGTTGGATATCACATTTCATGTTAGAGGTAGGATCTCAGGTTTGGTATTAGAGGCATTGAGATATCACATCTCATGCTATCAGAAGGGTCTCAGGATTGGAATGGGAAGGAGTTGGATATCACATCTCATGCTTAAGGGAGGGTCTCAGGTTTGGAAGGGGAAGGATTTGGATATCACATCTCATGTTATAGGAAGGATCTCAGGTTTGGTATTAGAAGCATTGAGATATCACATCTCATGCTATCGGAAGGATCTCAGGTTTGGTATTAGAGGCATTGAGATATCACATCTCATGCTATCAGAAGGGTCTCAGGAT
This sequence comes from Ambystoma mexicanum, assembly GCF_040938575.1. Classification (NCBI taxonomy): domain Eukaryota; kingdom Metazoa; phylum Chordata; class Amphibia; order Caudata; family Ambystomatidae; genus Ambystoma; species Ambystoma mexicanum. The sequence continues at coordinate 358,259 of NW_027182448.1, forward strand.
TGGAATGGGAAGGAGTTGGATATCACATCTCATGCTAAAGGGAGGGTCTCAGGTTTGGAAGGGGAAGGATTTGGATATCACATCTCATGTTATAGGAAGGATCACAGGTTTGGTATTAGAAGCATTGAGATATCACATCTCATGCTATCGGAAAGGTCTCAGGATTGGAATGGGAAGGAGTTGGATATCACATCTCATGCTATAGGAAGGGTATCAGGTTTGGAACGGGAAGGAGTTGGATATCACATCTCATGTCATAGGAAGAGTCTCAGGTTTGTTATAAGCATTGAGATATCACATCTCTGCTATCGGAGGTGTCTCAGGATTGGGATGGGAAGGAGTTGGATATCACATCTCATGCTATAGGAAGGGTATCAGGTTTGGAACGGGAAGGAGTTGGATATCACATCTCATGCTATAGGAAGGGTCTCAGGTTTGGTATAAGCATTGAGATATCCCATCTCATGCTATAGGAAGGGTCTCAGGATTGGAATCGGAAGGAGTTGGATATCCCATCTCGTTATAAGAAGGGTCTCAGGTTTGGTATTAGAAGCATTGCGATATCACATCTCATGCTATAGGAAGGGTCTAAGGTTTGGAAGGGGAAGGATTTGTATATCACATCTCATGGTGTAGGACCGGTCTCAGGTTTGGCATTAGAAGCATTCAGATATCAAGTCTCATGGTATAGGACGGGTCTCAGAATTGGAATGGGAAGGAGTTGGATATCACATCTCAAGCTATGGGAAGGGTCTCAGGATTGTAATGGGAAGGACTTGGATATCACATCGACATGTTATAGGAAGTGTCTCAGGTTTGGTATTAGAAGCATTGAGATATCAAGTCTCATGGTATAGGACGGGTCTCAGAATTGGAATGGGAAGGAGTTGGATATCACATCTCAAGCTATAGGAAGGGTCTCAGATTGGAATGGGAAGGAGTTGGATATCTCATCTCAAGCTATAGGATGAGTCTCAGGATTGGAATGGGAAGGAGTTTGATATCACATCTCATGCCATGGTATGGGTCTCAGGTTTTGTAGAAGCATTGGGATATCACATCTCATGCTATCGGAAGGGTATCAGGATTGGATATGGAAGGAGTTGGATATCCCATCTCATGCTATAGGAAGGGTCTAAGGTTGGAATGGGAAGGAGTTGGATTTCACATCTCATGTTATAGGAAGGGTCTCAGGATTGGAATGGGAAGGACTTGGATATCACATCTCATGCTGTAGGAAGGCTCTCAGGTTTGGAAAGGGAAGGAGTGGGCTATCACATTTCATGTTAGAGGTAGGATCTCAGGTTTGGTATTAGAGGCATTGAGATAATACATCTCATGCTATCAGAAGGGTATCAGGATTGGAATGGGAAGGAGTTGGATATCACATCTCATGCTAAAGGGAGGGTCTCAGGTTTGGAAGGGGAAGGATTTGGATATCACATCTCATGTTATAGGAAGGATCTCAGGTTTGGTATTAGAAGCATTGAGATATCACATCTCATGCTATAGGAAGGGTCTCAGGATTGGAATGGGAAGGAGTTGGATATCACATCTCATGTTATAGGAAGGATCTCAGGTTTGGTATTAGAAGCATTGAGATATCACATCTCATGCTATAGGAAGGGTCTCAGGATTGGAATGGGAAGGAGTTGGATATCACATCTCATGCTAAAGGAAGGGTCTCAGTTTTGGTAGAAGCATTGAGATATCACATCTCATGCTATAGGAAGGGTCTCAGGATTGGAATGGAAAGGAGTTGGATATCACATCTCATGCTATAGGAAGGGTCTAAGGTTTGGTATACGCATTGAGATATCACATCTCTGCTATTGGAAGGGTCTCAGGATTGGAATGGGAAGGACTTAGATATCACATCTCATGCTATGGGGAGGGTCTCAGTTTTGATATTAGAAGCATTGAGATATGACATCTCATGCTATCGGAAGGGTCTCAGGATTGGAATGGGAAGGAGTTGGATATCACATCTCATGTTATAGGAAGGGTCTCAGGATTGGAATGGGAAGGACTTGGATATCACATCTCATGCTGTAGGAAGGCTCTCAGGTTTGGAAAGGGAAGGAGTGGGCTATCACATTTCATGTTAGAGGTAGGATCTCAGGTTTGGTATTAGAGGCATTGAGATATCACATCTCATGCTATCAGAAGGGTCTCAGGTTTGGAAGGGGAAGGATTTGGATATCACATCTCATGTTATAGGAAGGATCCCAGGTTTGGTATTAGAAGCATTGAGATAGCACAACTCATGCTATCGGAAGGATCTCAGGTTTGGTATTAGAAGCATTGAGATATCACATCTCATGCTATAGGAAGGGTCTCAGGATTGCAATGGGAAGGAGTTGGATATCACATCTCATGTTGTAGGAAGGGTCTCAGGTTTGGTATTAGAAGCATTGAGATATCACATCTCATGCTATAGGAAGGGTCTCAGGATTGGAATGGGAAGGAGTTGGATATCACATCTCATGCTAAAGGAAGGGTCTCAGTTTTGGTAGAAGCATTGAGATATCACATCTCATGCTATAGGAAGGTTCTCAGGATTGGAATGGGAAGGAAATTGGATATCACATCTCATGCTATAGGAAGGGTCTCAGGTTTGGTATAAGCATTGAGATATCACATCTCTGCTATCGGAAGGGTCTCAGGATTGGAATGGAACGGACTTAGATATCACATCTCATGCTATAGGGAGGGTCTCAATTTTGATATTAGAAGCATTGAGATATCACATCTCATGCTATCGGAAGGGTCTCAGGATTGGAATGGGAGGAGCTGGATATCACATCTCATGCTAAAGGAAGGGTCTCAGGTTTGGAAGGGGAAGGATTTGGATATCACATCTCATGTTATAGGACGGGTCTCAGGTTTGGTATTAGAAGCATTGAGATATCACATCTCATGCTATAGGAAGTGTGTCAGGATTGGAATGGGAAGGAGTTGGATATCACATCTCATGCTATAGGAAGGGTTTCAGGTTTGGTAGAAGCATTGAGATATCACATCTCATGCTATAGGAAGAGTCTCAGGTTTGGGAAGGGAAGGATTTGGATTTCACATCTCATGTTATAGGATGGTTCTCATGTTTGGTTTTTGAAGCATTGAGATATCACATCTCATGCTATCGGAAGGGTCTCAGGTTTGGAATGGGAAGTAGTTGGATATCACATCTCATGTTATAGGAAGGATCTCAGGTTTGGAATGTGATATCCAACTCCATCATTCCAATCCTGAGACCCTTCTGATAGCATGAGATGTGATATCTCAATGCTTCTAATACCAAACCTGAGACCCTTCCAATAACATGAGATGTGATATCCAAGTCCTTCCCATTCCAATCCTGAAACCCTTCCTATAGCATGAGATGTGATATCTCAATGCTTCTAATACCAAACCTGAGACCTTTCCTATAACATGAATTGTAATATCCAAGTCCTTCCCATTCCAATCCTGAGACCCTTCCGATAGCAGAGATGTGATATCTCAATGCTTATACCAAACCTGAGACCCTTCCGATAGCATGAGATGTGATATCTCAATGCTTCTAATACCAAACCTGAGATCCTTCCTATAACATGAGATGTGATATCCAAATCCTTCCCCTTCCAAACCTTATACCCTCCCTTTAGCATGAGATGTGATATCCAACTCCTTCCCATTCCAATCCTGAGACCCTTCTGATAGCATGAGATGTGACATCTCAATGCCTCTAATACCAAACCTGAGATCCTACCTCTAACATGAAATGTGATATCCAACTCCTTCCCCTTCCAACCCTGAGAGCCTTCCTATGGCTTGAGATGTGATATCCAACTCCTTCCCATTCCAATTCTGAGACCCGTCCTACACCATGAGACTTGATATCTCAATGCTTCTACCAAACCTGAGACCCTTCCTATAGCATGAGATGTGATATCCAACTCCTTCCCATTCCAATCCTGAGACCCTTCCTATAGCATGAGATGTGATATCTCAATGCTTCTTCCAAAACTGAGGCCCTTCCTTTAGCATCAGATGTGATATCCAACTCCTTCCCATTCCAATCCTGAGACCCTTCCCATAGCATGTGATGTGATATCTCAATGCTTCTAATACCAAACCTGAGATCCTTCCTATAACATGAGATGCGATATCCAACTCCTTCCCATTCCAATCCTGAGACCCTTCCTATAGCATGTGATGTGATATCTCAATGCTTCTAATACCAAACCTGAGATCCTTCCTATAACATGAGATGCGATATCCAACTCCTTCCCATTCCAATCCTGAGACCCTTCCTATAGCATGAGATGTGATATCTCAATGCTTCTACCAAAACTGAGACCCTTCCTTTAGCATGAGATGTGATATCCAACTCCTTCCCATTCAAATCCTGAGACCCTTCCTATAGCATGAGATGTGATATCTCAATGCTTCTAATACCAAACCTGAGAGCCTTCCTATAGCATGAGATGGGATATCCAACTCCTTCCAAATCCAATCCTGATACCCTTCCATGAGATGTGATATCCCAATGCTTCTACAAAACCTGAGACCCATACCATGGCATGAGATGTGATATCAAACTCCCGTCCTATACCTTGAGACTTGATATCTCAATGCTTCTAATACCAAACCTGAGACCGGTCCAATAACATGAGATGTGATATCCAAATCCTTCCCCTTCCAAACCTTCGACCCTTCCTTTATCATGAGATGTGATATCCAAGTCCTTCCCATGCCATTCCTGAGACCCTTCCTATAGCATGAGATGTGATATCTCAATGCTTCTAATACCAAACCTGAGACCCTTCCTATAACATGAGATGTGATATCCAAGTCCTTCCCATTCCAATCCTGAAACCCTTCCTATAGCATGAGCTGTGATATCTCAATGCTTCTAATACCAAAACTGAGACCTTTCCTATAACATGAATTGTAATATCCAAGTCCTTCCCATTCCAATCCTGAGACCCTTCCGATAGCAGAGATGTGATATCTCAATGCTTATACCAAACCTGAGACCCTTCCGATAGCATGAGATGTGATATCTCAATGCTTCTACCAAAACTGAGGCCCTTCCTTTAGCATCAGATGTGATATCCAAGTCCTTCCCATTCCAATCCTGAGACCCTTCCTATAGCATGAGATGTGATATCTCAATGCTTCTAATACCAAACCTGAGAGCCTTCCTACAGCATGAGATGTGATATCTCAATGCCTCTATTACCAAACCTGAGATCCTACCTCTAACATGAAATGTGATATCCAACTCCTTCCCCTTCCAACCCTGAGAGCCTTCCTATAGAATGAGATGTTATATCCAAGTCCTTCCCATTCCAATCCTGAGACCCTTCCTATAACATGAGATGTGATATCCAACTCCTTCCCATTACAACCTTAGACCCTTCCTATAGCATGAGATGGGATATCCAACTCCTTCCAAATCCAATCCTGATACCCTTCCGATAGCATGAGATGTGATATCCCAATGCCTCTACAAAACCTGAGACCCATACCATGGCACGAGATGTGATATCAAACTCCTTCCCATTCCAATCCTGAGACCCTTCCTATAGCTTGAGATGTGATATCCAACTCCTTCCCATTCCAATTCTGAGACCCGTCCTATAAAATGAGACTTCATATCTCAATGCTTCTACCAAACCTGAGACCCTTCCTATAGCATGAGATGTGATATCCAACTCCTTCCCATTCCAATCCTGAGACCCTTCCTATAGCATGAGATGTGATATCTCAATGCTTCTACCAAAACTGAGGCCCTTCCTTTAGCATCAGATGTGATATCCAACTCCTTCCCATTCCAATCCTGAGACCCTTCCTATAGCATGTGATGTGATATCTCAATGCTTCTAATACCAAACCTGAGATCCTTCCTATAACATGAGATGCGATATCCAACTCCTTCCCATTCCAATCCTGAGACCCTTCCTATAGCATGAGATGTGATATCTCAATGCTTCTAATACCAAACCTGAGATCCTTCCTATAACATGAGATGTGATATCCAAATCCTTCCCCTTCCAAACCTGAGACCCTCCCTTTAGCATGAGATGTGATATCCAACTCCTTCCCATTCCAATCCTGAGACCCTTCCTATAGCATGAGATGTGATATCTCAATGCTTCTACCAAAACTGAGACCCTTCCTTTAGCATCAGATGTGATATCCAACTCCTTTCCATTCAAATCCTGAGACCCTTCCTATAGCATGAGATGTGACATCTCAATGCTTCTAATACCAAACCTGAGATCCTTCCTATAACATGAGATGCGATATCCAACTCCTTCCCATTCCAATCCTGAGACCCTTCCTATAGCATGAGATGTGATATCTCAATGCTTCTAATACCAAACCTGAGAGCCTTCCTACAGCATGAGATGTGATATCCAAGTCCTTCCCATTCCAATCCTGAGATCCTTCCTATAACATGAGATGTGATATCCAACTCCTTCCCATTCCATCCTGAGACCCTTCCTATAGCATGAGATGGGATATCCAACTCCTTCCAAATCCAATCCTGATACCTTTCCATGAGATGTGATATCCCAATGCTTCTACAAAACCTGAGACCCATACCATGGCATGAGATGTGATATCAAACTCCCGTCCTATACCATGAGACTTGATATCTCAATGCTTCTAATACCAAACCTGAGCGCGGTCCAATAACATGAGATGTGATATCCAAATCCTTCCCCTTCCAAACCTTAGACCCTTCCTTTATCATGAGATGTGATATCCAAGTCCTTCCCATGCCATTCCTGAGACCCTTCCTATAGCATGAGATTTGATATCTCAATGCTTCTAATACCAAACCTGAGACCCTTCCTATAACATGAGATGTGATATCCAAGTCCTTCCCATTCCAATCCTGAACCCCTTCCTATAGCATGAGATGTGATATCTCAATGCTTCTAATACCAAACCTGAGACCTTTCCTATAACATGAATTGTAATATCCAAGTCCTTCCCATTCCAATCCTGAGACCCTTCCGATAGCAGAGATGTGATATCTCAATGCTTATACCAAACCTGAAACCCTTCCGATAGCATGAGATGTGATATCTCAATGCTTCTAATACCAAACCTGAGATCCTTACTATAACATGAGATGTGATATCCAAATCCTTCCCCTTCCAAACCTTAGACCCTCCATTTAGCATGAGATGTGATATCCAACTCCTTCCCATTCCAATCCTGAGACCCTTCTGATAGCATGAGATGTGATATCTCAATGCCTCTAATACCAAACCTGAGATCCTACCTCTAACATGAAATGTGATATCCAACTCATTCCCCTTCCAACCCTGAGAGCCTTCCTATAGAATGAGATGTTATATCCAAGTCCTTCCCATTCCAATCCTGAGACCCTTCCTATAACATGAGATGTGATATCCAACTCCTTCCCATTACAACCTTAGACCCTTCCTATAGCATGAGATGTGATATCCAACTCCTTCCAAATCCAATCCTGATACCCTTCCGATAGCATGAGATGTGATATCCCAATGCCTCTACAAAACCTGAGACCCATACCATGGCATGAGATGTGATATCAAACTCCTTCCCATTCCAATCCTGAGACCCTTCCTATAGCTTGAGATGTGATATCCAACTCCTTCCCATTCCAATTCTGAGACCCGTCCTATACCATGAGACTTCATATCTCAATGCTTCTACCAAACCTGAGACCCTTCCTATAGCATGAGATGTGATATCAAACTCCTTCCCATTCCAATCCTGACACCCTTCCTATAGCATGAGATGTGATATCTCAATGCTTCTACCAAAACTGAGGCCCTTCCTTTAGCATCAGATGTGATATCCAACTCCTTCCCATTCCAATCCTGAGACCCTTCCTATAGCATGTGATGTGATATCTCAATGCTTCTAATACCAAACCTGAGATCCTTCCTATAACATGAGATGCGATATCCAACTCCTTCCCATTCCAATCCTGAGACCCTTCCTATAGCATGAGATGTGATATCTCAATGCTTCTAATACCAAACCTGAGATCCTTCCTATAACATGAGATGTGATATCCAAATCCTTCCCCTTCCAAACCTGAGACCCTCCCTTTAGCATGAGATGTGATATCCAACTCCTTCCCATTCCAATCCTGAGACCCTTCCTATAGCATGAGATGTGATATCTCAATGCTTCTACCAAAACTGAGACCCTTCCTTTAGCATCAGATGTGATATCCAACTCCTTCCCATTCAAATCCTGAGACCCTTCCTATAGCATGAGATGTGACATCTCAATGCTTCTAATACCAAACCTGAGATCCTTCCTATAACATGAGATGCGATATCCAACTCCTTCCCATTCCAATCCTGAGACCCTTCCTATAGTATGAGATGTGATATCTCAATGCTTCTAATACCAAACCTGAGAGCCTTCCTACAGCATGAGATGTGATATCCAAGTCCTTCCCATTCCAATCCTGAGATCCTTCCTATAACATGAGATGTGATATCCAACTCCTTCCCATTCCAACCTGAGACCCTTCCTATAGCATGAGATGGGATGTACAACTCCTTCCAAATCCAATCCTGATACCCTTCCATGAGATGTGATATCCCAATGCTTCTACAAAACCTGAGACCCATACCATGGCATGAGATGTGATATCAAACTCCCGTCCTATACCATGAGACTTGATATCTCAATGATTCTAATACCAAACCTGAGACCGGTCCAATAACATGAGATGTGATATCCAAATCCTTCCCCTTCCAAACCTTAGACCCTTCCTTTATCATGAGATGTGATATCTCAATGCTTCTAATACCAAACCTGAGACCCTTCCTATAACATGAGATGTGATATCCAAGTCCTTCCCATTCCAATCCTGAAACCCTTCCTATAGCATGAGCTGTGATATCTCAATGCTTCTAATATCAAACCTGAGACCTTTCCTATAACATTAATTGTAATATCCAAGTCCTTCCCATTCCAATCCTGAGACCCTTCCGATAGCAGAGATGTGATATCTCAATGCTTATACCAAACCTGAGACCCTTCCGATAGCATGAGATGTGATATCTCAATGCTTCTAATACCAAACCTGAGATCCTTCCTATAACATGAGATGTGATATCCAAATCCTTCCCCTTCCAAACCTTAGACCCTCCCTTTAGCATGAGATGTGATATCCAACTCCTTCCCATTCCAATCCTGAGACCCTTCTGATAGCATGAGATGTGATATCTCAATGCCTCTAATACCAAACCTGAGATCCTACCTCTAACATGAAATGTGATATCCAACTCCTTCCCCTTCCAACCCTGAGAGCCTTCCTATAGAATGAGATGTTATATCCAAGTACTTCCCATTCCAATCCTGAGACCCTTCCTATAACATGAGATGTGATATCCAACTCCTTCCCATTACAACCTTAGACCCTTCCTATAGCATGAGATGGGATATCCAACTCCTTCCAAATCCAATCCTGATACCCTTACGATAGCATGAGATGTGATATCCCAATGCCTCTACAAAACCTGAGACCCATACCATGGCATGAGATGTGATATCAAACTCCTTCCCATTCCAATCCTGAGACCCTTCCTATAGCTTGAGATGTGATATCCAACTCCTTCCCATTCCAATTCTGAGACCCTTCCTATAGCATGAGATATGATATCTCAATGCTTCTACCAAAACTGAGGCCCTTCCTTTAGCATCAGATGTGATATCCAACTCCTTCCCATTCCAATCCTGAGACCCTTCCTATAGCATGTGATGTGATATCTCAATGCTTCTAATACCAAACCTGAGATCCTTCCTATAACATGAGATGCGATATCCAACTCCTTCCCATTCCAATCCTGAGACCCTTCCTATAGCATGAGATGTGATATCTCAATGCTTCTAATACCAAACCTGAGAGCCTTCCTACAGCATGAGATGTGATATCCAAGTCCTTCCCATTCCAATCCTGAGATCCTTCCTATAACATGAGATGTGATATCCAACTCCTTCCCATTCCAAACTGAGACCCTTCCTATAGCATGAGATGGGATATCCAACTCCTTCCAAATCCAATCCTGATACCTTTCCATGAGATGTGATATCCCAATGCTTCTACAAAACCTGAGACCCATACCATGGCATGAGATGTGATATCAAACTCCCGTCCTATACCATGAGACTTGATATCTCAATGCTTCTAATACCAAACCTGAGACCGGTCCAATAACATGAGATGTGATATCCAAGTCCTTCCCATGCCATTCCTGAGACCCTTCCTATAACATGAGATGTGATATCCAACTCCTTCCCATCCCAATCCTGAGACACTTCCGATTGCAGAGATGTGATATCTCAATGCTTATACCAAACCTGAGACTCTTCCTATAACATGAGATGTGATATCCAACTCCTTCCCGTTCCAAACCTGAGACCCTTCCTATAGCATGAGATGTGATATCCAACTCCTTCCGATTCCAATCCTGAGACCCTTCCGATAGCATGAGATGTGATATCTCAATGCTTCTAATACCAAACCTGAGATCCTTCCTATAACATGTGATGTGATATCCAAATCCTTCCCCTTCCAAACCTGAGACCCTCCCTTTAGCATGAGATGTGCTATCCAACTCCTTCCCGTTCCAAACCTGAGACCCTGCCTATAGCATGAGATGTGATATCCAACTCCTTCCGATTCCAATCCTGAGACCCTTCCGATAGCATGAGATGTGATATCTCAATGCTTCTAATACCAAACCTGAGACCCTTCCAATAACATGAGATGTGATATCCAAGTCCTTCCCATTCCAATCCTGAAACCCTTCCTATAGCATGAGATGTGATATCTCAATGCTTCTAATACCAAACCTGAGACCTTTCCTATAACATGAATTGTAATATCCAAGTCCTTCCCATTCCAATCCTGAGACCCTTCCGATAGCAGAGATGTGATATCTCAATGCTTATAACAAACCTGAGACCCTTCCGATAGCATGAGATGTGATATCTCAATGCTTCTAATACCAAACCTGAGATCCTTCCTATAACATGAGATGTGATATGCAAATCCTTCCCTTCCAAACCTTAGACCCTCCCTTTAGCATGAGATGTGATATCCAACTCCTTCCCATTCCAATCCTGAGACCCTTCTGATAGCATGAGATGTGACATCTCAATGCCGCTAATACCAAACCTGAGATCCTACCTCTAACATGAAATGTGATATCCAACTCCTTCCCCTTCCAACCCTGAGAGCCTTCCTATAGCTTGAGATGTGATATCCAACTCCTTCCCATTCCAATTCTGAGACCCGTCCTACACCATGAGACTTGATATCTCAATGCTTCTACCAAACCTGAGACCCTTCCTATAGCATGAGATGTGATATCCAACTCCTTCCCATTCCAATCCTGAGACCCTTCCTATAGCATGAGATGTGATATCTCAATGCTTCTTCCAAAACTGAGGCCCTTCCTTTAGCATCAGATGTGATATCCAACTCTTTCCCATTCCAATCCTGAGACCCTTCCTATAGCATGTGATGTGATATCTCAATGCTTCTAATACCAAACCTGAGATCCTTCCTATAACATGAGATGCGATATCCAACTCCTTCCCATTCCAATCCTGAGACCCTTCCTATAGCATGAGATGTGATATCTCAATGCTTCTAATACCAAACCTGAGATCCTTCCTATAACATGAGATGTGATATCCAAATCCTTCCCCTTCCAAACCTGAGACCCTCCCTTTAGCATGAGATGTGATATCCAACTCCTTCAAATTCCAATCCTGAGACCCTTCCTATAGCATGAGATGTGATATCTCAATGCTTCTACCAAAACTGAGACCCTTCCTTTGGCATGAGATGTGATATCCAAATCCTTCCCATTCAAATCCTGAGACCCTTCCTATAGCATGAGATGTGATATCTCAATGCTTCTAATACCAAACCTGAGAGCCTTCCGATAGCATGAGATGGGATATCCAACTCCTTCCAAATCCAATCCTGATACCCTTCCATGAGATGTGATATCCCAATGCTTCTACAAAACCTGAGACCCATACCATGGCATGAGATGTGATATCAAACTCCCGTCCTATACCTTGAGACTTGATATCTCAATGCTTCTAATACCAAACCAGAGACCGGTCCAATAACATGAGATGTGATATCCAAATCCTTCCCCTTCCAAACCTTCGACCCTTCCTTTATCATGAGATGTGATATCCAAGTCCTTCCCATGCCATTCCTGAGACCCTTCCTATAGCATGAGATGTGATATCTCAATGCTTCTAATACCAAACCTGAGACCCTTCCTATAACATGAGATGTGATATCCAAGTCCTTCCCATTCCAATCCTGAAACCCTTCCTATAGCATGAGCTGTGATATCTCAATGCTTCTAATACCAAACCTGAGACCTTTCCTATAACATGAATTGTAATATCCAAGTCCTTCCCATTCCAATCCTGAGACCCTTCCGATAGCAGAGATGTGATATCTCAATGCTTATACCAAACCTGAGACCCTTCCGATAGCATGAGATGTGATATCTCAATGCTTCTAATACCAAACCTGAGATCCTTCCTATAACATGAGATGTGATATCCAAATCCTTCCCCTTCCAAACCTTAGACCCTCCCTTTAGCATGAGATGTGATATCCAACTCCTTCCCATTCCAATCCTGAGACCCTTCTGATAGCATGAGATGTGATATCTCAATGCCTCTAATACCAAACCTGAGATCCTACCTCTAACATGAAATGTGATATCCAACTCCTTCACCTTCCAACCCTGAGAGCCTTCCTATAGAATGAGATGTTATATCCAAGTCCTTCCCATTCCAATCCTGAGACCCTTCCTATAAAATGAGATGTGATATCCAACTCCTTCCCATTCCAACCTTAGACCCTTCCTATAGCATGAGATGGGATATCCAACTCCTTCCAAATCCAATCCTGATACCCTTCCGATAGCATGAGATGTGATATCCCAATGCCTCTACAAAACCTGAGACCCATACCATGGCATGAGATGTGATATCAAACTCCTTCCCATTCCAATCCTGAGATAGCTTGAGATGTGATATCCAACTCCTTCCCGTTCCAATCCTGAGACCCTTCCTATACCATGAGATGTGATATCTCAATGCTTCTAGTACCAAACCTGAGACCCGTCCTAAAACATGAGATGTGAGATCCTAATCCTTCCCCTTCCAAACCTGATACCATTCCTATAGCTTGAGATGTGATATCAAACTCCTTCCCATTCCAATCCTGAGATAGCTTGAGATGTGATATCCAACTCCATCCCATTCCAATCCTGAGACCCTTCTGATAGCATGAGATATGATATCTCAATGCTTCTAATATCAAAACTGAGACCCTCCATATAGTATGAGATGTGATATCTAAGTCCTTCCCATTCCTATCCTGAGACCCTTCCGATAGCAGAGATGTGATATCTCAATGCTTATACCAAACCTGATGACCCTTCCTATGGCATGAGATGTGATATCCAACTCCTTCCCATTCCAAACCTGAGACCCTTCCGATAGCATGAGATGTGATATCTCAATGCTTCTAAAACCAAACATGAGAACCATCCTATAACATGAGATGTGAAATCCAAATCCTTCCCTTCCCAAACCTGAGACCCTTCCTATAGCTTGAGATGTGATATCAAACTCCTTCCCATTCCAATCCTGAGATAGCTTGAGATGTGATATCCAACTCTTTCCCATTCCAATCCTGAGACCCTTCCTATAGCATGAGATGTGATATCTCAATGCTTATACCAAACCTGAGACCCTTCCTATAGCATGAGATGTGATATCCAACTTCTTCCCATTCCAATCCTGAGACCCTTCCTATAACATGAGATGTGATGTCTCAATGCTTCTAATACCAAACCTGAGATCTTTCCTATAACATGAGATGTGATATCCAACTCCTTCCCATTCCAATTCTGAGACCCTTCCTATAGCATGAGATATGATATCCAAGTCCTTCCCATTCCAATCCTGAGACCCTTCCTATAACATGAGATGTGATATCCAACTCCTTCCCATTCCAACCTGAGACCCTTCCTATAGCATGAGATGGGATATCCAACTCTTCCAAATCCAATACTGATACCCTTCCGATAGCATGAGATGTGATATCCCAATGCTTCTACCAAACCTGAGACCCATACTATGGCATGAGATGTGATATCAAACTCCTTCCCATTCCAATCCTGAGACCCTTCCTATAGGTTGAGATGTGATATCCAACTCCTTCCCATTCCAATTCTGAGACCCTTCCTATACCATGAGACTTGATATCTCAATGCTTCTAATACCAAACTTGAGACCCGTCCTAAAACATGAGAGTGAGATCCAAATCCTTCCCCTTCCAAAGCTGAGACCTTTCCTTTAGCTTGAGATGTGATATCCAACTCCTTCCCATTCCAATTCTGAGACCCTTCCTATACCATGAGACTTGATATCTCAATGCTTCTAATACCAAATCTGAGATCCTTCCTATAGCATGAGATGTGATATCCAACTTCTTCCCATTCCAATCCTGAGACCCTTCCTATAGCATGAGATGTGATATCTCAATGCTTATACCAAACCTGAGACCCTTCCTATAGCATGAGATGTGATATCCAACTTCTTCCCATTCCAATCCTGAGACCCTTCCTATAACATGAGATGTGATGTCTCAATGCTTCTAATACCAAACCTGAGATCTTTCCTATAACATGAGATGTGATATCCAACTCCTTCCCATTCCAATTCTGAGACCCTTCCTATAGCATGAGATATGATATCCAAGTCCTTCCCATTCCAATCCTGAGACCCTTCCTATAACATGAGATGTGATATCCAACTCCTCCCCATTCCAACCTGAGACCCTTCCTATAGCATGAGATGGGATATCCAACTCTTCCAAATCCAATACTGATACCCTTCTGATAGCATGAGATGTGATATCCCAATGCTTCTACCAAACCTGAGACCCATACTATGGCATGAGATGTGATATCAAACTCCTTCCCATTCCAATCCTGAGACCCTTCCTATAGCTTGAGATGTGATATCCAACTCCTTCCCATTCCAATTCTGAGACCCTTCCTATACCATGAGACTTGATATCTCAATGCTTCTAATACCAAACCTGAGACCCTCCTATAACATGAGATGTGATATCCAAATCCTTCCCATTCCAATCCTGAGACCCTTCC
The DNA here is from genome assembly GCF_040938575.1 of Ambystoma mexicanum. Lineage (NCBI taxonomy): Eukaryota > Metazoa > Chordata > Amphibia > Caudata > Ambystomatidae > Ambystoma > Ambystoma mexicanum. Next base: position 373,492 of record NW_027182448.1, read on the forward strand.
GATATCATGAGATGTGATATCTCAATGCTTCTAATATCAAACTTGAGACCCTCCCTATGGCATGAGATGTGATATCCAAGTCCTTCCCATTCCAATCCTGAGACCCTTCCTATAGCATGAGAAGTGATATCTCAATGCTTCTAATACCAAACCTTAGACCCTTCCTTTATCATGAGATGTGATATCCAACTCCTTCCCATTCCAATCCTGAGACCCTTCCGATATCATGAGATGTGATATCTCAATGCTTCTAATATCAAACATGAGACCCTCCCTATAGCATGAGATGTGATATCCAGGTCCTTCCCATTCCAATCCTGAGACCCTTCCTATAGCATGAGAAGTGATATCTCAATGCTTCTAATACCAAACCTGAGATCCTTCCTATAACATGAGATGTGATATCCAACTCCTTCCCATTCCAATCCTGAGACACTTCCTATAGCATGAGATGTATCTCACTGCTTATAACAAACCTGAGACCCTTCCTATAGCATAAGATGTGATATCCAATCCTTCCCATTCCAATCCTGAGACCCTTCCTATAGCATGAGATGTGATATCTCAATGCTTCTAATATCAAACTTGAGACCCTCCCTATAGCATATGTGATATCCAAGTCCTTCCCATTCCAATCCTGAGACACTTCCTATAGCATGAGATGTGATATCTCAATGCTTCTAATACCAAACCTGAGACTCTTCCTATAACATGAGATGGGATATCCAACTCCTTCCCATTCCAATCCTGAGACCCTGTCGATTGCAAAGATGTGATATCTCAATGCTTATACCAAACCTGAGACCCTTCCTACGGCATGAGATGTCATATACAACTCCTTCCCATTCCAATCCTGAGACCCTTCCTATAGCATGAGATGTGATATCTCAATGCTTATACCAAACCTGAGACCCTTCCTATAGCATGAGATGTGATATCCAACTCCTTCCCATTCCAATCCTGAGACACTTCCTATAGCATGAGATGTATCTCACTGCTTATAACAAACCTGAGACCCTTCCTATAGCATGAGATGTGATATCCAAACCTTCCCATTCCAATCCTGAGACCCTTCCTATAGCATGAGATGTGATATCTCAATGCTTCTAATATCAAACTTGAGACCCTCCCTATAGCATATGTGATATCCAAGTCCTTCCCATTCCAATCCTGAGACACTTCCTATAGCATGAGATGTGATATCTCAATGCTTCTAATACCAAACCTGAGACTCTTCCTATAACATGAGATGGGATATCCAACTCCTTCCCATTCCAATCCTGAGACCCTTTCGATTGCAAAGATGTGATATCTCAATGCTTATACCAAACCTGAGACCCTTCCTACGGCATGAGATGTCATATACAACTCCTTCCCATTCCAATCCTGAGACCCTTCCTATAGCATGAGATGTGATATCTCAATGCTTCTAATACCAAATCTGAGATGCTTCCTATAGCATGAGATGTGATATCCAACTTCTTCCCATTCCAATCCTGAGACCCTTCCTATAGCATGAGATGTGATATCTCAATGCTTATACCAAACCTGAGACCCTTCCTATAGCATGAGATGTGATATCCAACTTCTTCCCATTCCAATCCTGAGACCCTTCCTATAACATGAGATGTGATGTCTCAATGCTTCTAATACCAAACCTGAGATCTTTCCTATAACATGAGATGTGATATCCAACTCCTTCCCATTCCAATTATGAGACCCTTCCTATAGCATGAGATATGATATCCAAGTCCTTCCCATTCCAATCCTGAGACCCTTCCTATAACATGAGATGTGATATCCAACTCCTTCCCATTCCAACCTGAGACCCTTCCTTTAGCATGAGATGGGATATCCAACTCCTTCCAAATCCAATACTGATACCCTTCCGATAGCATGAGATGTGATATCCCAATGCTACTACCAAACCTGAGACCCATACTATGGCATGAGATGTGATATCAAACTCCTTCCCATTCCAATCCTGAGACCCTTCCTATAGCTTGAGATGTGATATCCAACTCCTTCCCATTCCAATTCTGAGACCCTTCCTATACCATGAGACTTGATATCTCAATGCTTCTAATACCAAACCTGAGACCCGTCCTATAACATGAGATGTGATATCCAAATCCTTCCCATTCCAATCCTGAGACCCTTCCGATATCATGAGATGTGATATCTCAATGCTTCTAATATCAAACTTGAGACCCTCCCTATAGCATGTGATGTGATATCCAAGTCCTTCCCATTCCAATCCTGAGACCCTTCCTATAGCATGAGAAGTGATATCTCAATGCTTCTAATACCAAACCTTAGACCCTTCCTTTATCATGAGATGTGATATCCAACTCCTTCCCATTCCAATCCTGAGACCCTTCCTATATCATGAGATGTGATATCTCAATTCTTCTAATATCAAACTTGAAACCCTCCCTATAGCATGAGATGTGATATCCAAATCCTTCCCATTCCAATCCTGAGACCCTCCCTATAGCATGAGAAGTGATATCTCAATGCTTCTAATACCAAACCTGAGATCCTTCCTATAACATGAGATGTGATATCCAACTCCTTCCCATTCCAATCCTGAGACACTTCCTATAGCATGAGATGTGCTATCCAACTCCTTCCCATTCCAATCCTGAGACTCTTATGATAGCATGAGATGTGATATCTCAATGCCTCTAATACCAAACCTGAGATACTTCCGATAGCATGAGATGTGATATCTCAATGCTTCTAATACCAAACCTGAGATCCTTCCTATAACATGAGATGTGATATCCAAATCCTTCCCTTTCCAAACCTGAGACCCTCCCTTTAGCATAAGATGTGATATCCAACTCCTTCCCATTCCAATCCTGAGACCCTTCTGATAGCATGAGATGTGATATCTCAATGCCTCTAATACCAAACCTGAGATCCTACCTCTAACATGAAATGTGATATCCAACTCCTTCCCTTTCCAAACCTGAGACCCTGCCTATAGCATGAGATGTGATATCCAAGTCCTTCCCATTCCAATCCCGAGACCCTTCCTATAGCATGTGATGTGATATCTCAATGCTTATACCAAACCTGAGACCCTTCCTTTAGCATGAGATGGGATATCCAACTCCTTCCAAATCCAATACTGATACCCTTCCGATAGCATGAGATGTGATATCCCAATGCTTCTACCAAACCTGAGACCCATACTATGGCATGAGATGTGATATCAAACTCCTTCCCATTCCTATCCTGAGACCCTTCCTATAGCTTGAGATGTGATATCCAACTCCTTCCGCTTCCAATTCTGAGACCCTTCCTATACCATGAGACTTGATATCTCAATGCTTCTAATACCAAACCTGAGACCCGTCCTATAACATGAGATGTGATATCCAAATCCTTCCCATTCCAATCCTGAGACCCTTCCGATATCATGAGATGTGATATCTCAATGCTTCTAATATCAAACTTGAGACCCTCCCTGTAGCATGTGATGTGATATCCAAGTCCTTCCCATTCCAATCCTGAGACCCTTCCTATAGCATGAGAAGTGATATCTCAATGCTTCTAATACCAAACCTTAGACCCTTCCTTTATCATGAGATGTGATATCCAACTCCTTCCCATTCCAATCCTGAGACACTTCCGGTATCATGAGATGTGATATCTCAATGCTTCTAATATCAAACTTGAGACCCTCCCTATAGCATGAGATGTGATATCCAAATCCTTCCCATTCCAATCCTGAGACCCTCCCTATAGCATGAGAAGTGATATCTCAATGCTTCTAATACCAAACCTGAGATCCTTCCTATAACATGAGATGTGATATCCAACTCCTTCCCATTCCAATCCTGAGACACTTCCTATAGCATGAGATGTGCTATCCAACTCCTTCCCATTCCAATCCTGAGACTCTTATGATATCATGAGATGTGATATCTCAATGCCTCTAATACCAAACCTGAGATACTTCCGATAGCATGAGATGTGATATCTCAATGCTTCTAATACCAAACCTGAGATCCTTCCTATAACATGAGATGTGATATCCAAATGCTTCCCTTTCCAAACCTGAGACCCTCCCTTTAGCATGAGATGTGATATCCAACTCCTTCCCATTCCAATCCTGAGACCCTTCTGATAGCATGAGATGTGATATCTCAATGCCTCTAATACCAAACCTGAGATCCTACCTCTAACATGAAATGTGATATCCAACTCCTTCCCTTTCCAAACCTGAGACCCTGCCTATAGCATGAGATGTGATATCCAAGTCCTTCCCATTCCAATCCCGAGACCCTTCCTATAGCATGTGATGTGATATCTCAATGCTTATACCAAACCTGAGACCCTTCCTTTAGCATGAGATGGGATATCCAACTCCTTCCAAATCCAATACTGATACCCTTCCGATAGCATGAGATGTGATATCCCAATGCTTCTACCAAACCTGAGACCCATACTATGGCATGAGATGTGATATCAAACTCCTTCCCATTCCAATCCTGAGACCCTTCCTATAGCTTGAGATGTGATATCCAACTCCTTCCCATTCCAATTCTGAGACCCTTCCGATATCATGAGATGTGATATCTCAATGCTTCTAATAGCAAACTTGAGACCCTCCCTATAGCATGTGATGTGATATCCAAGTCCTTCCCATTCCAATCCTGAGACCCTTCCTATAGCATGAGAAGTGATATCTCAATGCTTCTAATACCAAACCTTAGACCCTTCCTTTATCATGAGATGTGATATCCAACTCCTTCCCATTCCAATCCTGAGACCCTTCCGATATCATGAGATGTGATATCTCAATGCTTCTAATATCAAACTTGAGACCCTCCCTATAGCATGAGATGTGATATCCAAATCCTTCCCATTCCAATCCTGAGACCCTCCCTATAGCATGAGAAGTGATATCTCAATGCTTCTAATACCAAATCTGAGATCCTTCCTATTACATGAGATGTGATATCCAACTCCTTCCCATTCCAATCCTGAGACCCTTCCGATATCATGAGATGTGATATCTCAATGCTTCTAATATCAAACTTGAGACCCTCCCTATAGCATGTGATGTGATATCCAAGTCCTTCCCATTCCAATCCTGAGACCCTTCCTATAGCATGAGAAGTGATATCTCAATGCTTCTAATACCAAACCTTAGACCCTTCCTTTATCATGAGATGTGATATCCAACTCCTTCCCATTCCAATCCTGAGACCCTTCCGATATCATGAGATGTGATATCTCAATGCTTCTAATATCAAACTTGAGACCCTCCCTATAGCATGAGATGTGATATCCAAATCCTTCCCATTCCAATCCTGAGACCCTCCCTATAGCATGAGAAGTGATATCTCAATGCTTCTAATACCAAATCTGAGATCCTTCCTATTACATGAGATGTGATATCCAACTCCTTCCCATTCCAATCCTGAGACACTTCCTATAGCATGAGATGTGCTATCCAACTCCTTCCCATTCCAATCCTGAGACTCTTATGATAGCATGAGATGTGATATCTCAATGCCTCTAATACCAAACCTGAGATACTTCCGATAGCATGAGATGTGATATCTCAATGCTTCTAATACCAAACCTGAGATCCTTCCTATAACATGAGATGTGATATCCAAATCCTTCCCTTTCCAAACCTGAGACCCTCCCTTTAGCATGAGATGTGATATCCAACTCCTTCCCATTCCAATCCTGAGACCCTTCTGATAGCATGAGATGTGATATCTCAATGCCTCTAATACCAAACCTGAGATCCTACCTCTAACATGAAATGTGATATCCAACTCCTTCCCTTTCCAAACCTGAGACCCTGCCTATAGCATGAGATGTGATATCCAAGTCCTTCCCATTCCAATCCCAAGACCCTTCCTATAGCATGTGATGTGATATCTCAATGCTTATACCAAACCTGAGACCCTTCCTATGGCATGAGATGTCATATACAACTCCTTCCCATTCCAATCCTGAGACCCTTCCTATAGCATGAGATGTGATATCTCAATGCTTATACCAAACCTGAGACCCTTCCTATAGCATGAGATGTGATATCCAACTTCTTCCCATTCCAATCCTGAGACCCTTCCTATAACATGAGATTTGATGTCTCAATGCTTCTAATACCAAACCTGAGATCTTTCCTATAACATGAGATGTGATATCCAACTCCTTCCCATTCCAATTCTGAGACCCTTCCTATAGCATGAGATGTGATATCTCAATGCTTATACCAAACCTGAGACTCTTCCTATAGCTTGATATGTGATATCCAACTCCTTCCCATTCCAATCCTGAGACCCTTCCTATAGCATGAGATGTGATATCTCAATGCTTCTAATACCAAACCTGAGACCCTTCCTATAGCTTGAGATGTGATATCCAACTCCTTCCCCTTCCAAACCTGAGAGCCTTCCCATAGCATGAGATATGATATCCAAGTCCTTCCCATTCCAATCCTGAGACCCTTCCTATAACATGAGATGTGATATCCAACTCCTTCCCATTCCAACCTGAGACCCTTCCTATAGCATGATGGGATATCCAACTCCTTCCAAATCCAATACTGATACCCTTCCGATAGCATGAGATGTGATATCCCAATGCTTCTACCAAACCTGAGACCCATACTATGGCATGAGATGTGATATCAAACTTCTTCCCATTCCAATCCTGAGACCCTTCCTATAGCTTGAGATGTGTTATCCAACTCCTTCCCATTCCAATTCTGAGACCCTTCCTATACCATGAGACTTGATATCTCAATGCTTCTAATACCAAACCTGAGACCCGTCCTATAACATGAGATGTGATATCCAAATCCTTCCCCTTCCAAACCTTAGACCCTTCCTATATCATGAGATGTGATATCCAACTCCTTCCCATTCCAATCCTGAGACCCTTCCGATATCATGAGATTTTTTACCTCAATGCTTCTAATATCAAACTTGAGACCCTCCCTATAGCATGAGATGTGACATCCAAGTCCTTCCCATTCCAATCCTGAGACCCTTCCGATAGCAGAGATGTGATATCTCAATGCTTATACCAAACCTGAGACCCTTCCTATAGCCTGAGATGTCATATACAACTCCTTCCCATTCCAATCCTGAGACCCTTCCTATAGCATGAGATGTGATATCTCAATGCTTATACCAAATCAGAGACCCTTCCTATAGCATGAGATGTGATATCCAACTCCTTCCCATTCCAATCCTGAGACCCTTCCTATAGCATGAGAAGTGATATCTCCATGCGTATACCAAACCTGAGACCCTTCCTATAGCATGAGATGTGATATCCAAATCCGTCCCATTCCAATCCTGAGACCCTTCCTATACCATGAGATGTGATATCTCAATGCTTCTACCAAACTTGAGAGCCTACCTATAGCATGAGATGTGATGTCCAAGTCCATCCCATTCCAATCCTTAGACCCTTCCTACAGCATGCGATGTGATATCTCAATGATTCTAATACCAAACCAGAGACCCGTCCTATAACATGAGATGGGATATCCAACTTCTTCCCATTCCAATCCTGAGCCACTTCCGATTACAAAGATGTGATATCTCAATGCTTATACCAAACCTGAGACCCTTCCTATAACATGAGATGTGATATCCAAATCATTCCCATTCCAATCCTGAGACCCTTCCGATAGCATGAGATGTGATATCTCAATGCTTCTAATACCAAACCTGAGATCCTTCCTATAGCATATGTGATATCCAACTCCTTCCCATTCCAAACATGAGACCCTTCCTATAGCAAGAACGTAATATCCAACTCCTACCCAATCCAATCCTGAGACCCTTCTGATAGCATGAGATGTGATATCTCAATGCCTCTAATACCAAACCTGAGATCCTACCTCTAACATGAAATGTGATATCCAACTCCTTCCCTTTCCAAACCTGAGACCCTGCCTATAGCATGAGATGTGATATCCAAGTCCTTCCCATTCCAATCCCGAGACCCTTCCTATAGCATGTGATGTGATATCTCAATGCTTATACCAAACCTGAGACCCTTCCTATGGCATGAGATGTCATATACAACTCCTTCCCATTCCTATCCTGAGACCCTTCCTATAGCATGAGATGTGATATCTCAATGCTTATACCAAACCTGAGACCCTTCCTATAGCATGAGATGTGATATCCAACTTCTTCCCATTCCAATCCTGAGACCCTTCCTATAACATGAGATTTGATGTCTCAATGCTTCTAATACCAAACCTGAGATCTTTCCTATAACATGAGATGTGATATCCAACTCCTTCCCATTCCAATTCTGAGACCCTTCCTATAGCATGAGATGTGATATCTCAATGCTTATACCAAACCTGAGACTCTTCCTATAGCTTGAGATGTGATATCCAACTCCTTCCCATTCCAAACCTGAGACCCTTCCTATAGCATGAGATGTGATATCTCAATGCTTCTAATACCAAACCTGAGACCCTTCCTATAGCTTGAGATGTGATATCCAACTCCTTCCCCTTCCAAACCTGAGAGCCTTCCCATAGCATGAGATATGATATCCAAGTCCTTCCCATTCCAATCATGAGACCCTTCCTATAACATGAGATGTGATATCCAACTCCTTCCCATTCCAACCTGAGACCCTTCCTATAGCATGATGGGATATCCAACTCCTTCCAAATCCAATACTGATACCCTTCCGATAGCATGAGATGTGATATCCCAATGCTTCTACCAAACCTGAGACCCATACTATGGCATGAGATGTGATATCAAACTTCTTCCCATTCCAATCCTGAGACCCTTCCTATAGCTTGAGATGTGTTATCCAACTCCTTCCCATTCCAATTCTGAGACCCTTCCTATACCATGAGACTTGATATCTCAATGCTTCTAATACCAAACCTGAGACCCGTCCTATAACATGAGATGTGATATCCAAATCCTTCCCCTTCCAAACCTTAGACCCTTCCTATATCATGAGATGTGATATCCAACTCCTTCCCATTCCAATCCTGAGACCCTTCCGATATCATGAGATTTGTTATCTCAATGCTTCTAATATCAAACTTGAGACCCTCCCTATAGCATGAGATGTGACATCCAAGTCCTTCCCATTCCAATCCTGAGACCCTTCCGATAGCAGAGATGTGATATCTCAATGCTTATACCAAACCTGAGACCCTTCCTATAGCCTGAGATGTCATATACAACTCCTTCCCATTCCAATCCTGAGACCCTTCCTATAGCATGAGATGTGATATCTCAATGCTTATACCAAATCAGAGACCCTTCCTATAGCATGAGATGTGATATCCAACTCCTTCCCATTCCAATCCTGAGACCCTTCCTATAGCATGAGAAGTGATATCTCCATGCGTATACCAAACCTGAGACCCTTCCTATAGCATGAGATGTGATATCCAAATCCGTACCATTCCAATCCTGAGACCCTTCCTATACCATGAGATGTGATATCTCAATGCTTATACCAAACCTGAGAGCCTACCTATAGCATGAGATGTGATGTCCAAGTCCATCCCATTCCAATCCTTAGACCCTTCCTACAGCATGCGATGTGATATCTCAATGATTCTAATACCAAACCAGAGACCCGTCCTATAACATGAGATGGGATATCCAACTTCTTCCCATTCCAATCCTGAGCCACTTCCGATAGCAAAGATGTGATATCTCAATGCTTATACCAAACCTGAGACCCTTCCTATAGCTTGAGATGTGTTATCCAACTCCTTCCCATTCCAATTCTGAGACCCTTCCTATACCATGAGACTTGATATCTCAATGCTTCTAATACCAAACCTGAGACCCGTCCTATAACATGAGATGTGATATCCAACTCCTTCCCATTCCAATCCTGAGACCCTTCCGATATCATGAGATTTGTTATCTCAATGCTTCTAATATCAAACTTGAGACCCTCCCTATAGCATGAGATGTGACATCCAAGTCCTTCCCATTCCAATCCTGAGACCCTTCCGATAGCAGAGATGTGATATCTCAATGCTTATACCAAACCTGAGACCCTTCCTATAGCCTGAGATGTCATATACAACTCCTTCCCATTCCAATCCTGAGACCCTTCCTATAGCATGAGATGTGATATCTCAATGCTTATACCAAATCAGAGACCCTTCCTATAGCATGAGATGTGATATCCAACTCCTTCCCATTCCAATCCTGAGACCCTTCCTATAGCATGAGAAGTGATATCTCCATGCGTATACCAAACCTGAGACCCTTCCTATAGCATGAGAATTGATATCCAAATCCGTCCCATTCCAATCCTGAGACCCTTCCTATACCATGAGATGTGATATCTCAATGCTTATACCAAACCTGAGAGCCTACCTATAGCATGAGATGTGATGTCCAAGTCCATCCCAATCCAATCCTTAGACCCTTCCTACAGCATGCGATGTGATATCTCAATGATTCTAATACCAAACCAGAGACCCGTCCTATAACATGAGATGGGATATCCAACTTCTTCCCATTCCAATCCTGAGCCACTTCCGATAGCAAAGATGTGATATCTCAATGCTTCTAATACCAAACCTGAGATCCTTCCTATAGCATATGTGATATCCAACTCCTTCCCATTCCAAACATGAGACCCTTCCTATAGCAAGAATGTAATATCCAACTCCTACCCATTCCAAACCTGAGACCCTTCCTATAGCATGAGATGTGATATATAAATGCTTCTAATACCAAACCTGAGATCCTTCCTATAGCATGAGATGTGATATCCAACTTCTTCCCATTCCAATCCTGAGACCCTTCCTATAGCATGAGATGTGATATCTCAATGCTTATACCAAACCTGAGACCCTTCCTATAGCATGAGATGTGATATCCAACTTCTTCCCATTCCAATCCTGAGACCCTTCCTATAACATGAGATGTGATGTCTCAATGCTTCTAATACCAAACCTGAGATCTTTCCTATAACATGAGATGATATCCAACTCCTTCCCATTCCAATTCTGAGACCCTTCCTATAGCATGAGATATGATATCCAAGTCCTTCCCATTCCAATACTGAGACCCTTCCTATAACATGAGATGTGATATCCAACTCCTTCCCATTCCAACCTGAGACCCTTCCTATAGCATGAGATGGGATATCCAACTCCTTCCAAATCCAATACTGATACCCTTCCGATAGCATGAGATGTGATATCCCAATGCTTCTACCAAACCTGAGACCCATACTATGGCATGAGATGTGATATCAAACTCCTTCCCATTCCAATCCTGAGACCCTTCCTATAGCTTGAGATGTGATATCCAACTCCTTCCCATTCCAATTCTGAGACCCTTCCTATACCATGAGACTTGATATCTCAATGCTTCTAATACCAAATCTGAGATCCTTCCTATAGCATGAGATGTGATATCCAACTTCTTCCCATTCCAATCCTGAGACCCTTCCTATAGCATGAGATGTGATATCTCAATGCTACCAAACCTGAGACCCTTCCTATAGCATGAGATGTGATATCCAACTCCTTCCCATTCCAATCCTGAGACACTTCCTATAGCATGAGATGTATCTCACTGCTTATAACAACCCTGAGACCCTTCCTATAGCATGAGATGTGATATCCAATCCTTCCCATTCCAATCCTGAGACCCTTCCTATAGCATGAGATGTGATATCTCAATGCTTCTAATATCAAACTTGAGACCCTCCCAATAGCATATGTGATATCCAAGTCCTTCCCATTCCAATCCTGAGACACTTCCTATAGCATGAGATGTGATATCTCAATGCTTCTAATACCAAACCTGAGACTCTTCCTATAACATGAGATGGGATATCCAACTCCTTCCCATTCCAATCCTGAGACCCTTTCGATTGCAAAGATGTGATATCTCAATGCTTATACCAAACCTGAGACCCTTCCTACGGCATGAGATGTCATATACAACTCCTTCCCATTCCAATCCTGAGACCCTTCCGATAGCATGAGATGTGATATCTCAATGCTTCTAATACCAAATCTGAGATGCTTCCTATAGCATGAGATGTGATATCCAACTTCTTCCCATTCCAATCCTGAGACCCTTCCTATAGCATGAGATGTGATATCTCAATGCTTATACCAAACCTGAGACCCTTCCTATAGCATGAGATGTGATATCCAACTTCTTCCCATTCCAATCCTGAGACCCTTCCTATAACATGAGATGTGATGTCTCAATGCTTCTAATACCAAACCTGAGATCTTTCCTATAACATGAGATGTGATATCCAACTCCTTCCCATTCCAATTATGAGACCCTTCCTATAGCATGAGATATGATATCCAAGTCCTTCCCATTCCAATCCTGAGACCCTTCCTATAACATGAGATGGGATATCCAACTCCTTCCAAATCCAATACTGATACCCTTCTGATAGCATGAGATGTGATATCCCAATGCTTCTACCAAACCTGAGACCCATACTATGGCATGAGATGTGATATCAAACTCCTTCCCATTCCAATCCTGAGACCCTTCCTATAGCTTGAGATGTGATATCCAACTCCTTCCCATTCCAATCCTGAGACCCTTCCTATAACATGAGATGGGATATCCAACTCCTTCCCATTCCAACCTGAGACCCTTCCTTTAGCATGAGATGGGATATCCAACTCCTTCCAAATCCAATACTGATACCCTTCCGATGGCATGAGATGTGATATCCCAATGCTTCTACCAAACCTGAGACCCATACTATGGCATGAGATGTGATATCAAACTCCTTCCCATTCCAATCCTGAGACCCGTCCTATATCATGAGATGTGATATCCAACTCCTTCCCATTCCAATCCTGAGACCCTTCCGATATCATGAGATTTGTTATCTCAATGCTTCTAATATCAAACTTGAGACCCTCCCTATAGCATGAGATGTGACATCCAAGTCCTTCCCATTCCAATCCTGAGACCCTTCCGATAGCAGAGATGTGATATCTCAATGCTTATACCAAACCTGAGACCCTTCCTATAGCCTGAGATGTCATATACAACTCCTTCCCATTACAATCCTGAGACCCTTCCTATAGCATGAGATGTGATATCTCAATGCTTATACCAAATCAGAGACCCTTCCTATAGCATGAGATGTGATATCCAACTCCTTCCCATTCCAATCCTGAGACCCTTCCTATAGCATGAGAAGTGATATCTCCATGCGTATACCAAACCTGAGACCCTTCCTATAGCATGAGATGTGATATCCAAATCCGTCCCATTCCAATCCTGAGACCCTTCCTATACCATGAGATGTGATATCTCAATGCTTATACCAAACCTGAGAGCCTACCTATAGCATGAGATGTGATGTCCAAGTCCATCCCATTCCAATCCTTAGACCCTTCCTACAGCATGCGATTTGATATCTCAATGATTCTAATATCAAACCAGAGACCCGTCCTATAACATGAGATGGGATATCCAACTTCTTCCCATTCCAATCCTGAGCCACTTCCGATAGCAAAGATGTGATATCTCAATGCTTATACCAAACCTGAGACCCTTCCTATAACATGAGATGTGATATCCAAATCATTCCCATTCCAATCCTGAGACCCTTCCGATAGCATGAGATGTGATATCTCAATGCTTCTAATACCAAACCTGAGATCCTTCCTATAGCATATGTGATATCCAACTCCTTCCCATTCCAAACATGAGACCCTTCCTATAGCAAGAATGTAATATCCAACTCCTACCCATTCCAATCCTGAGACCCTTCCTATAGCATGAGATGTGATATATCAATGCTTCTAATACCAAACCTGAGATCCTTCCTATAGCAAGAGATGTGATATCCAACTTCTTCCCATTCCATTCCTGAGACCCTTCCTATAGCATGAGATGTGATATCTCAATGCTTATACCAAACCTGAGACCCTTCCTATAGCATGAGATGTGATATCCAACTTCTTCCCATTCCAATCCTGAGACCCTTCCTATAACATGAGATGTGATGTCTCAATGCTTCTAATACCAAACCTGAGATCTTTCCTATAACATGAGATGATATCCAACTCCTTCCCATTCCAATTCTGAGACCCTTCCTATAGCATGAGATATGATATCCAAGTCCTTCCCATTCCAATCCTGAGACCCTTCCTATAACATGAGATGTGATATCCAACTCCTTCCCATTCCAACCTGAGACCCTTCCTATAGCATGAGATGGGATATCCAACTCCTTCCAAATCCAATACTGATACCCTTCCGATAGCATGAGATGTGATATCCCAATGCTTCTACCAAACCTGAGACCCATACTATGGCATTAGATGTGATATCAAACTCCTTCCCATTCCAATCCTGAGACCCTTCCTATAGCTTGAGATATGATATCCAACTCCTTCCCATTCCAATTCTGAGACCCTTCCTATACCATGAGACTTGATATCTCAATGCTTCTAATACCAAATCTGAGATCCTTCCTATAGCATGAGATGTGATATCCAACTTCTTCCCATTCCAATCCTGAGACCCTTCCTATAGCATGAGATGTGATATCTCAATGCTACCAAACCTGAGACCCTTCCTATAGCATGAGATGTGATATCCAACTCCTTCCCATTCCAATCCTGAGACACTTCCTATAGCATGAGATGTGATATCTCAATGCTTCTAATACCAAACCTGAGACTCTTCCTATAACATGAGATGGGATATCCAACTCCTTCCCATTCCAATCCTGAGACCCTGTCGATTGCAAAGATGTGATATCTCAATGCGTATACCAAACCTAAGACCCTTCCTACGGCATGAGATGTCATATACAACTCCTTCCCATTCCAATCCTGAGACCCTTCCTATAGCATGAGATGTGATATCTCAATGCTTATACCAAACCTGAGACCCTTCCTATAGCATGAGATGTGATATCCAACTCCTTCCCATTCCAATCCTGAGACACTTCCTATAGCATGAGATGTATCTCACTGCTTATAACAAACCTGAGACCCTTCCTATAGCATGAGATGTGATATCCAATCCTTCCCATTCCAATCCTGAGACCCTTCCTATAGCATGAGATGTGATATCTCAATGCTTCTAATATCAAACTTGAGACCCTCCCTATAGCATATGTGATATCCAAGTCCTTCCCATTCCAATCCTGAGACACTTCCTATAGCATGAGATGTGATATCTCAATGCTTCTAATACCAAACCTGAGACTCTTCCTATAACATGAGATGGGATATCCAACTCCTTCCCATTCCAATCCTGAGACCTTTTCGATTGCAAAGATGTGATATCTCAATGCTTATACCAAACCTGAGACCCTTCCTACGGCATGAGATGTCATATACAACTCCTTCCCATTCCAATCCTGAGACCCTTCCGATAGCATGAGATGTGATATCTCAATGCTTCTAATACCAAATCTGAGATGCTTCCTATAGCATGAGATGTGATATCCAACTTCTTCCCATTCCAATCCTGAGACCCTTCCTATAGCATGAGATGTGATATCTCAATGCTTATACCAAACCTGAGACCCTTTCTATAGCATGAGATGTGATATCCAACTTCTTCCCATTCCAATCCTGAGACCCTTCCTATAACATGAGATGTGATGTCTCAATGCTTCTAATACCAAACCTGAGATCTTTCCTATAACATGAGATGTGATATCCAACTCCTTCCCATTCCAATCCTGAGACCCTTCTGATAGCATGAGATGTGATATCTCAATGTCTCTAATACCAAACCTGAGAACCTACCTCTAACATGAAATGTGATATCCAACTCCTTCCCTTTCCAAACCTGAGACCCTGCCTATAGCATGAGATGTGATATCCAAGTCCTTCCCATTCCAATCCCGAGACCCTTCCTATAGCATGTGATGTGATATCTCAATGCTTATACCAAACCTGAGACCCTTCCTATGGCATGAGATGTCATATACAACTCCTTCCCATTCCAATCCTGAGACCCTTCCTATAGCATGAGATTTGATGTCTCAATGCTTCTAATACCAAACCTGAGATCTTTCCTATAACATGAGATGTGATATCCAACTCCTTCCCATTCCAATTCTGAGACCCTTCCTATAGCATAAGATGTGATATCTCAATGCTTATACCAAACCTGAGACTCTTCCTATAGCTTGAGATGTGATATCCAACTCCTTCCCATTCCAATCCTGAGACCCTTCCTATAGCATGAGATGTGATATCTCAATGCTTCTAATACCAAACCTGAGACCCTTCCTATAGCTTGAGATGTGATATCCAACTCCTTCCCCTTCCAAACCTGGGAGCCTTCCCATAGCATGAGATATGATATCCAAGTCCTTCCCATTCCAATCCTGAGACCCTTCCTATAACATGAGATGTGATATCCAACTCCTTCCCATTCCAACCTGAGACCCTTCCTATAGCATGATGGGATATCCAACTCCTTCCAAATCCAATACTGATACCCTTCCGATAGCATGAGATGTGATATCCCAATGCTTCTACCAAACCTGAGACCCATACTATGGCATGAGATGTGATATCAAACTTCTTCCCATTCCAATCCTGAGACCCTTCCTATAGCTTGAGATGTGTTATCCAACTCCTTCCCATTCCAATTCTGAGACCCTTCCTATACCATGAGACTTGATATCTCAATGCTTCTAATACCAAACCTGAGACCCGTCCTATAACATGAGATGTGATATCCAAATCCTTCCCCTTCCAAACCTTAGACCCTTCCTATATCATGAGATGTGATATCCAACTCCTTCCCATTCCAATCCTGAGACCCTTCCGATATCATGAGATTTGTTATCTCAATGCTTCTAATATCAAACTTGAGACCCTCCCTATAGCATGAGATGTGACATCCAAGTCCTTCCCATTCCAATCCTGAGACCCTTCCGATAGCAGAGATGTGATATCTCAATGCTTATACCAAACCTGAGACCCTTCCTATAGCCTGAGATGTCATATACAACTCCTTCCCATTCCAATCCTGAGACCCTTCCTATAGCATGAGATGTGATATCTCAATGCTTATACCAAATCAGAGACCCTTCCTATAGCATGAGATGTGATATCCAACTCCTTCCCATTCCAATCCTGAGACCCTTCCTATAGCATGAGAAGTGATATCTCCATGCGTATACCAAACCTGAGACCCTTCCTATAGCATGAGAATTGATATCCAAATCCGTCCCATTCCAATCCTGAGACCCTTCCTATACCATGAGATGTGATATCTCAATGCTTATACCAAACCTGAGAGCCTACCTATAGCATGAGATGTGATGTCCAAGTCCATCCCATTCCAATCCTTAGACCCTTCCTACAGCATGCGATGTGATATCTCAATGATTCTAATACCAAACCAGAGACCCGTCCTATAACATGAGATGGGATATCCAACTTCTTCCCATTCCAATCCTGAGCCACTTCCGATAGCAAAGATGTGATATCTCAATGCTTATACCAAACCTGAGACCCTTCCTATAACATGAGATGTGATATCCAAATCATTCCCATTCCAATCCTGAGACCCTTCCGATAGCATGAGATGTGATATCTCAATGCTTCTAATACCAAACCTGAGATCCTTCCTATAGCATATGTGATATCCAACTCCTTCCCATTCCAAACATGAGACCCTTCCTATAGCAAGAATGTAATATCCAACTCCTACCCATTCCAATCCTGAGACCCTTCCTATAGCATGAGATGTGATATATCAATGCTTCTAATACCAAACCTCAGATCCTTCCTATAGCATGAGATGTGATATCCAACTTCTTCCCATTCCAATCCTGAGACCCTTCCTATAGCATGAGATGTGATATCTCAATGCTTATACCAAACCTGAGACCCTTCCTATAGCATGAGATGTGATATCCAACTTCTTCCCATTCCAATCCTGAGACCCTTCCTATAACATGAGATGTGATGTCTCAATGCTTCTAATACCAAACCTGAGATCTTTCCTATAACATGAGATGATATCCAACTCCTTCCCATTCCAATTCTGAGACCCTTCCTATAGCATGAGATATGATATCCAAGTCCTTTCCATTCCAATCCTGAGACCCTTCCTATAACATGAGATGTGATATCCAACTCCTTCCCATTCCAACCTGAGACCCTTCCTATAGCATGAGATGGGATATCCAACTCCTTCCAAATCCAATACTGATACCCTTCCGATAGCATGAGATGTGATATCCCAATGCTTCTACCAAACCTGAGACCCATACTATGGCATGAGATGTGATATCAAACTCCTTCCCATTCCAATCCTGAGACCCTTCCTATAGCTTGAGATGTGATATCCAACTCCTTCCCATTCCAATTCTGAGACCCTTCCTATACCATGAGACTTGATATCTCAATGCTTCTAATACCAAATCTGAGATCCTTCCTATAGCATGAGATGTGATATCCAACTTCTTCCCATTCCAATCCTGAGACCCTTCCTATAGCATGAGATGTGATATCTCAATGCTACCAAACCTGAGACCCTTCCTATAGCATGAGATGTGATATCCAACTCCTTCCCATTCCAATCCTGAGACACTTCCTATAGCATGAGATGTATCTCACTGCTTATAACAAACCTGAGACCCTTCCTATAGCATGAGATGTGATATCCAATCCTTCCCATTCCAATCCTGAGACCCTTCCTATAGCATGAGATGTGATATCTCAATGCTTCTAATATCAAACTTGAGACCCTCCCTATAGCATATGTGATATCCAAGTCCTTCCCATTCCAATCCTGAGACACTTCCTATAGCATGAGATGTGATATCTCAATGCTTCTAATACCAAACCTGAGACTCTTCCTATAACATGAGATGGGATATCCAACTCCTTCCCATTCCAATCCTGAGACCCTTTCGATTGCAAAGATGTGGTATCTCAATGCTTATACCAAACCTGAGACCCTTCCTACGGCATGAGATGTCATATACAACTCCTTCCCATTCCAATCCTGAGACCCTTCCGATAGCATGAGATGTGATATCTCAATGCTTCTAATACCAAATCTGAGATGCTTCCTATAGCATGAGATGTGATATCCAACTTCTTCCCATTCCAATCCTGAGACCCTTCCTATAGCATGAGATGTGATATCTCAATGCTTATACCAAACCTGAGACCCTTCCTATAGCATGAGATGTGATATCCAACTTCTTCCCATTCCAATCCTGAGACCCTTCCTATAACATGAGATGTGATGTCTCAATGCTTCTAATACCAAACCTGAGATCTTTCCTATAACATGAGATGTGATATCCAACTCCTTCCCATTCCAATTATGAGACCCTTCCTATAGCATGAGATATGATATCCAAGTCCTTCCCATTCCAATCCTGAGACCCTTCCTATAACATGAGATGGGATATCCAACTCCTTCCAAATCCAATACTGATACCCTTCTGATAGCATGAGATGTGATATCCCAATGCTTCTACCAAACCTGAGACCCATACTATGGCATGAGATGTGATATCAAACTCCTTCCCATTCCAATCCTGAGACCCTTCCTATAGCTTGAGATGTGATATCCAACTCCTTCCCATTCCAATCTTGAGACCCTTCCTATAACATGAGATGTGATATCCAACTCCTTCCCATTCCAACCTGAGACCCTTCCTTTAGCATGAGATGGGATATCCAACTCCTTCCAAATCCAATACTGATACCCTTCCGATGGCATGAGATGTGATATCCCAATGCTTCTACCAAACCTGAGACCCATACTATGGCATGAGATGTGATATCAAACTCCTTCCCATTCCAATCCTGAGACCCGTCCTATAACATGAGATGTGATATCCAAATCCTTCCCATTCCAATCCTGAGACCCTTCCGATATCATGAGATGTGATATCTCAATGCTTCTAATATCAAACTTGAGACCCTCCCTATAGCATGGGATGTGATATCCAAGTCCTTCCCATTCCAATCCTGAGACCCTTCCTATAGCATGAGAAGTGATATCTCAATGCTTCTAATACCAAACCTTAGACCCTTCCTTTATCATGAGATGTGATATCCAACTCCTTCCCATTCCAATCCTGAGACCCTTCCGATATCATGAGATGTGATATCTCAATGCTTCTAATATCAAACTTGAGACCCTCCCTATAGCATGAGATGTGATATCCAAATCCTTCCCATTCCAATCCTGAGACACTTCCTATAGCATGAGATGTGCTATCCAACTCCTTCCCATTCCAATCCTGAGACTCTTATGATAGCATGAGATGTGATATCTCAATGCCTCTAATACCAAACCTGAGATACTTCCGATAGCATGAGATGTGATATCTCAATGCTTCTAATACCAAACCTGAGATCCTTCCTATAACATGAGATGTGATATCCAAATCCTTCCCTTTCCAAACCTGAGACCCTCCCTTTAGCATGAGATGTGATATCCAACTCCTTCCCATTCCAATCCTGAGACCCTTCTGATAGCATGAGATGTGATATCTCAATGCCTCTAATACCAAACCTGAGATCCTACCTCTAACATGAAATGTGATATCCAACTCCTTCCCTTTCCAAACCTGAGACCCTGCCTATAGCATGAGACGTGATATCCAAGTCCTTCCCATTCCAATCCCGAGACCCTTCCTATAGCATGTGATGTGATATCTCAATGCTTATACCAAACCTGAGACCCTTACTATGGCATGAGATGTCATATACAACTCCTTCCCATTCCAATCCTGAGACCCTTCCTATAGCATGAGATGTGATATCTCAATGCTTATACCAAACCTGAGACCCTTCCTATAGCATGAGATGTGATATCCAACTTCTTCCCATTCCAATCCTGAGACCCTTCCTATAACATGAGATTTGATGTCTCAATGCTTCTAATACCAAACCTGAGATCTTTCCTATAACATGAGATGTGATATCCAACTCCTTCCCATTCCAATTCTGAGACCCTTCCTATAGCATGAGATGTGATATCTCAATGCTTATACCAAACCTGAGACTCTTCCTATAGCTTGAGATGTGATATCCAACTCCTTCCCATTCCAATCCTGAGACCCTTCCTATAGCATGAGATGTGATATCTCAATGCTTCTAATACCAAACCTGAGACCCTTCCTATAGCTTGAGATGTGATATCCAACTCCTTCCCCTTCCAAACCTGAGAGCCTTCCCATAGCATGAGATATGATATCCAAGTCCTTCCCATTCCAATCCTGAGACCCTTCCTATAACATGAGATGTGATATCCAACTCCTTCCCATTCCAACCTGAGACCCTTCCTATAGCATGATGGGATATCCAACTCCTTCCAAATCCAATACTGATACGCTTCCGATAGCATGAGATGTGATATCCCAATGCTTCTACCAAACCTGAGACCCATACTATGGCATGAGATGTGATATCAAACTTCTTCCCATTCCAATCCTGAGACCCTTCCTATAGCTTGAGATGTGTTATCCAACTCCTTCCCATTCCAATTCTGAGACCCTTCCTATACCATGAGACTTGATATCTCAATGCTTCTAATACCAAAACTGAGACCCGTCCTATAACATGAGATGTGATATCCAAATCCTTCCCCTTCCAAACCTTAGACCCTTCCTATATCATGAGATGTGATATCCAACTCCTTCCCATTCCAATCCTGAGACCCTTCCGATATCATGAGATTTGTTATCTCAATGCTTCTAATATCAAACTTGAGACCCTCCCTATAGCATGAGATGTGACATCCAAGTCCTTCCCATTCCAATCCTGAGACCCTTCCGATAGCAGAGATGTGATATCTCAATGCTTATACCAAACCTGAGACCCTTCCTATAGCCTGAGATGTCATATACAACTCCTTCCCATTCCAATCCTGAGACCCTTCCTATAGCATGAGATGTGATATCTCAATGCTTATACCAAATCAGAGACCCTTCCTATAGCATGAGATGTGATATCCAACTCCTTCCCATTCCAATCCTGAGACCCTTCCTATAGCATGAGAAGTGATATCTCCATGCGTATACCAAACCTGAGACCCTTCCTATAGCATGAGATGTGATATCCAAATCCGTACCATTCCAATCCTGAGACCCTTCCTATACCATGAGATGTGATATCTCAATGCTTATACCAAACCTGAGAGCCTACCTATAGCATGAGATGTGATGTCCAAGTCCATCCCATTCCAATCCTTAGACCCTTCCTACAGCATGCGATGTGATATCTCAATGATTCTAATACCAAACCAGAGACCCGTCCTATAACATGAGATGGGATATCCAACTTCTTCCCATTCCAATCCTGAGCCACTTCCGATAGCAAAGATGTGATATCTCAATGCTTATACCAAACATGAGACCCTTCCTATAACATGAGATGTGATATCCAAATCATTCCCATTCCAATCCTGAGACCCTTCCGATAGCATGAGATGTGATATCTCAATGCTTCTAATACCAAACCTGAGATCCTTCCTATAGCATATGTGATATCCAACTCCTTCCCATTCCAAACATGAGACCCTTCCTATAGCAAGAATGTAATATCCAACTCCTACCCATTCCAATCCTGAGACCCTTCCTATAGCATGAGATGTGATATATCAATGCTTCTAATACCAAACCTGAGATCCTTCCTATAGCATGAGATGTGATATCCAACTTCTTCCCATTCCATTCCTGAGACCCTTCCTATAGCATGAGATGTGATATCTCAATGCTTATACCAAACCTGAGACCCTTCCTATAGCATGAGATGTGATATCCAACTTCTTCCCATTCCAATCCTGAGACCCTTCCTATAACATGAGATGTGATGTCTCAATGCTTCTAATACCAAACCTGAGATCTTTCCTATAACATGAGATGATATCCAACTCCTTCCCATTCCAATTCTGAGACCCTTCCTATAGCATGAGATATGATATCCAAGTCCTTCCCATTCCAATCCTGAGACCCTTCCTATAACATGAGATGTGATATCCAACTCCTTCCCATTCCAACCTGAGACCCTTCCTATAGCATGAGATGGGATATCCAACTCCTTCCAAATCCAATACTGATACCCTTCCGATAGCATGAGATGTGATATCCCAATGCTTCTACCAAACCTGAGACCCATACTATGGCATGAGATGTGATATCAAACTCCTTCCCATTCCAATCCTGAGACCCTTCCTATAGCTTGAGATGTGATATCCAACTCCTTCCCATTCCAATTCTGAGACCCTTCCTATACCACGAGACTTGATATCTCAATGCTTCTAATACCAAATCTGAGATCCTTCCTATAGCATGAGATGTGATATCCAACTTCTTCCCATTCCAATCCTGAGACCCTTCCTATAGCATGAGATGTGATATCTCAATGCTACCAAACCTGAGACCCTTCCTATAGCATGAGATGTGATATCCAACTCCTTCCCATTCCAATCCTGAGACACTTCCTATAGCATGAGATGTGATATCTCAATGCTTCTAATACCAAACCTGAGACTCTTCCTATAACATGAGATGGGATATCCAACTCCTTCCCATTCCAATCCTGAGACCCTGTCGATTGCAAAGATGTGATATCTCAATGCGTATACCAAACCTAAGACCCTTCCTACGGCATGAGATGTGATATCCAACTCCTTCCCATTCCAATCCTGAGACACTTCCTATAGCATGAGATGTATCTCACTGCTTATAACAAACCTGAGACCCTTCCTATAGCATGAGATGTGATATCCAATCCTTCCCATTCCAATCCTGAGACCCTTCCTATAGCATGAGATGTGATATCTCAATGCTTCTAATATCAAACTTGAGACCCTCCCTATAGCATATGTGATATCCAAGTCCTTCCCATTCCAATCCTGAGACACTTCCTATAGCATGAGATGTGATATCTCAATGCTTCTAATACCAAACCTGAGACTCTTCCTATAACATGAGATGGGATATCCAACTCCTTCCCATTCCAATCCTGAGACCCTTTCGATTGCAAAGATGTGATATCTCAATGCTTATACCAAACCTGAGACCCTTCCTACGGCATGAGATGTCATATACAACTCCTTCCCATTCCAATCCTGAGACCCTTCCGATAGCATGAGATGTGATATCTCAATGCTTCTAATACCAAATCTGAGATGCTTCCTATAGCATGAGATGTGATATCCAACTTCTTCCCATTCCAATCCTGAGACCCTTCCTATAGCATGAGATGTGATATCTCAATGCTTATACCAAACCTGAGACCCTTCCTATAGCATGAGATGTGATATCCAACTTCTTCCCATTCCAATCCTGAGACCCTTCCTATAACATGAGATGTGATGTCTCAATGCTTCTAATACCAAACCTGAGATCTTTCCTATAACATGAGATGTGATATCCAACTCCTTCCCATTCCAATCCTGAGACCCTTCTGATAGCATGAGATGTGATATCTCAATGTCTCTAATACCAAACCTGAGATCCTACCTCTAACATGAAATGTGATATCCAACTCCTTCCCTTTCCAAACCTGAGACCCTGCCTATAGCATGAGATGTGATATCCAAGTCCTTCCCATTCCAATCCCGAGACCCTTCCTATAGCATGTGATGTGATATCTCAATGCTTATACCAAACCTGAGACCCTTCCTATGGCATGAGATGTCATATACAACTCCTTCCCATTCCAATCCTGAGACCCTTCCTATAGCATGAGATGTGATATCTCAATGCTTATACCAAACCTGAGACCCTTCCTATAGCATGAGATGTGATATCCAACTTCTTCCCATTCCAATCCTGAGACCCTTCCTATAACATGAGATTTGATGTCTCAATGCTTCTAATACCAAACCTGAGATCTTTCCTATAACATGAGATGTGATATCCAACTCCTTCCCATTCCAATTCTGAGACCCTTCCTATAGCATAAGATGTGATATCTCAATGCTTATACCAAACCTGAGACTCTTCCTATAGCTTGAGATGTGATATCCAACTCCTTCCCATTCCAATCCTGAGACCCTTCCTATAGCATGAGATGTGATATCTCAATGCTTCTAATACCAAACCTGAGACCCTTCCTATAGCTTGAGATGTGATATCCAACTCCTTCCCCTTCCAAACCTGGGAGCCTTCCCATAGCATGAGATATGATATCCAAGTCCTTCCCATTCTAATCCTGAGACCCTTCCTATAACATGAGATGTGATATCCAACTCCTTCCCATTCCAACCTGAGACCCTTCCTATAGCATGATGGGATATCCAACTCCTTCCAAATCCAATACTGATACCCTTCCGATAGCATGAGATGTGATATCCCAATGCTTCTACCAAACCTGAGACCCATACTATGGCATGAGATGTGATATCAAACTTCTTCCCATTCCAATCCTGAGACCCTTCCTATAGCTTGAGATGTGTTATCCAACTCCTTCCCATTCCAATTCTGAGACCCTTCCTATACCATGAGACTTGATATCTCAATGCTTCTAATACCAAACCTGAGACCCGTCCTATAACATGAGATGTGATATCCAAATCCTTCCCCTTCCAAACCTTAGACCCTTCCTATATCATGAGATGTGATATCCAACTCCTTCCCATTCCAATCCTGAGACCCTTCCGATATCATGAGATTTGTTATCTCAATGCTTCTAATATCAAACTTGAGACCCTCCCTATAGCATGAGATGTGACATCCAAGTCCTTCCCATTCCAATCCTGAGACCCTTCCGATAGCAGAGATGTGATATCTCAATGCTTATACCAAACCTGAGACCCTTCCTATAGCCTGAGATGTCATATACAACTCCTTCCCATTCCAATCCTGAGACCCTTCCTATAGCATGAGATGTGATATCTCAATGCTTATACCAAATCAGAGACCCTTCCTATAGCATGAGATGTGATATCCAACTCCTTCCCATTCCAATCCTGAGGCCCTTCCTATAGCATGAGAAGTGATATCTCCATGCGTATACCAAACCTGAGACCCTTCCTATAGCATGAGAATTGATATCCAAATCCGTCCCATTCCAATCCTGAGACCCTTCCTATACCATGAGATGTGATATCTCAATGCTTATACCAATCCTGAGAGCCTACCTATAGCATGAGATGTGATGTCCAAGTCCATCCCATTCCAATCCTTAGACCCTTCCTACAGCATGCGATGTGATATCTCAATGATTCTAATACCAAACCAGAGACCCGTCCTATAACATGAGATGGGATATCCAACTTCTTCCCATTCCAATCCTGAGCCACTTCCGATAGCAAAGATGTGATATCTCAATGCTTATACCAAACCTGAGACCCTTCCTATAACATGAGATGTGATATCCAAATCATTCCCATTCCAATCCTGAGACCCTTCCGATAGCATGAGATGTGATATCTCAATGCTTCTAATACCAAACCTGAGATCCTTCCTATAGCATATGTGATATCCAACTCCTTCCCATTCCAAACATGAGACCCTTCCTATAGCAAGAATGTAATATCCAACTCCTACCCATTCCAATCCTGAGACCCTTCCTATAGCATGAGATGTGATATATCAATGCTTCTAATACCAAACCTGAGATCCTTCCTATAGCATGAGATGTGATATCCAACTTCTTCCAAATCCAATACTGATACCCTTCCGATAGCATGAGATGTGATATCCCAATGCTTCTACCAAACCTGAGACCCATACTATGGCATGAGATGTGATATCAAACTTCTTCCCATTCCAATCCTGAGACCCTTCCTATAGCTTGAGATGTGTTATCCAACTCCTTCCCATTCCAATTCTGAGACCCTTCCTATACCATGAGACTTGATATCTCAATGCTTCTAATACCAAACCTGAGACCCGTCCTATAACATGAGATGTGATATCCAACTTCTTCCCATTCCAATCCTGTGACCCTTCCTATAGCATGAGATGTGATATCTCAATGCTACCAAACCTGAGACCCTTCCTATAGCATGAGATGTGATATCCAACTCCTTCCCATTCCAATCCTGAGACACTTCCTATAGCATGAGATGTATCTCACTGCTTATAACAAACCTGAGACCCTTCCTATAGCATGAGATGTGATATCCAATCCTTCCCATTCCAATCCTGAGACCCTTCCTATAGCATGAGATGTGATATCTCAATGCTTCTAATATCAAACTTGAGACCCTCCCTATAGCATATGTGATATCCAAGTCCTTCCCATTCCAATCCTGAGACACTTCCTATAGCATGAGATGTGATATCTCAATGCTTCTAATACCAAACCTGAGACTCTTCCTATAACATGAGATGGGATATCCAACTCCTTCCCATTCCAATCCTGAGACCCTTTCGATTGCAAAGATGTGATATCTCAATGCTTATACCAAACCTGAGACCCTTCCTATGGCATGAGATGTCATATACAACTCCTTCCCATTCCAATCCTGAGACCCTTCCGATAGCATGAGATGTGATATCTCAATGCTTCTAATACCAAATCTGAGATGCTTCCTATAGCATGAGATGTGATATCCAACTTCTTCCCATTCCAATCCTGAGACCCTTCCTATAGCATGAGATGTGATATCTCAATGCTTATACCAAACCTGAGACCATTCCTATAGCATGAGATGTGATATCCAACTTCTTCCCATTCCAATCCTGAGACCCTTCCTATAACATGAGATGTGATGTCTCAATGCTTCTAATACCAAACCTGAGATCTTTCCTATAACATGAGATGTGATATCCAACTCCTTCCCATTCCAATTATGAGACCCTTCCTATAGCATGAGATATGATATCCAAGTCCTTCCCATTCCAATCCTGAGACCCTTCCTATAACATGAGATGGGATATCCAACTCCTTCCAAATCCAATACTGATACCCTTCTGATAGCATGAAATGTGATATCCCAATGCTTCTACCAAACCTGAGACCCATACTACGGCATGAAATGTGATATCAAACTCCTTCCCATTCCAATCCTGAGACCGTTCCTATAGCTTGAGATGTGATATCCAACTCCTTCCCATTCCAATCCTGAGACCCTTCCTATAACATGAGATGTGATATCCAACTCCTTCCCATTCCAACCTGAGACCCTTCCTTTAGCATGAGATGGGATATCCAACTCCTTCCAAATCCAATACTGATACCCTTCCGATGGCATGAGATGTGATATCCCAATGCTTCTACCAAACCTGAGACCCATACTATGGCATGAGAAGTGATATCAAACTCCTTCCCATTCCAATCCTGAGACCCGTCCTATAACATGAGATGTGATATCCAAATCCTTCCCATTCCAATCCTGAGACCCTTCCGATATCATGAGATGTGATATCTCAATGCTTCTAATATCAAACTTGAGACCCTCCCTATAGCATGAGATGTGATATCCAAGTCCTTCCCATTCCAATCCTGAGACCCTTCCTATAGCATGAGAAGTGATATCTCAATGCTTCTAATACCAAACCTTAGACCCTTCCTTTATCATGAGATGTGATATCCAACTCCTTCCCATTCCAATCCTGAGGCCCTTCCGATATCATGAGATGTGATATCTCAATGCTTCTAATATCAAACTTGAGACCCTCCCTATAGCATGAGATGTGATATCCAAATCCTTCCCATTCCAATCCTGAGACCCTCCCTATAGCATGAGAAGTGATATCTCAATGCTTCTAATACCAAACCTGAGATCCTTCCTATAACATGAGATGTGATATCCAACTCCTTCCCATTCCAATCCTGAGACACTTCCTATAGCATGAGATGTGCTATCCAACTCCTTCCCATTCCAATCCTGAGACTCTTATGATAGCATGAGATGTGATATCTCAATGCCTCTAATACCAAACCTGAGATACTTCCGATAGCATGAGATGTGATATCTCAATGCTTCTAATACCAAACCTGAGATCCTTCCTATAACATGAGATGTGATATCCAAATCCTTCCCTTTCCAAACCTGAGACCCTCCCTTTAGCATGAGATGTGATATCCAACTCCTTCCCATTCCAATCCTGAGACCCTTCTGATAGCATGAGATGTGATATCTCAATGCCTCTAATACCAAACCTGAGATCCTACCTCTAACATGAAATGTGATATCCAACTCCTTCCCTTTCCAAACCTGAGACCCTGCCTATAGCATGAGATGTGATATCCAAGTCCTTCCCATTCCAATCCCGAGACCCTTCCTATAGCATGTGATGTGATATCTCAATGCTTATACCAAACCTGAGACCCTTCCTATGGCATGAGATGTCATATACAACTCCTTCCCATTCCAATCCTGAGACCCTTCCTATAGCATGAGATGTGATATCTCAATGCTTATACCAAACCTGAGACCCTTCCTATAGCATGAGATGTGATATCCAACTTCTTCCCATTCCAATCCTGAGACCCTTCCTATAACATGAGATTTGATGTCTCAATGCTTCTAATACCAAACCTGAGATCTTTCCTATAACATGAGATGTGATATCCAACTCCTTCCCATTCCAATTCTGAGACCCTTCCTATAGCATGAGATGTGATATCTCAATGCTTATACCAAACCTGAGACTCTTCCTATAGCTTGAGATGTGATATCCAACTCCTTCCCATTCCAATCCTGAGACCCTTCCTATAGCATGAGATGTGATATCTCAATGCTTCTAATACCAAACCTGAGACCCTTCCTATAGCTTGAGATGTGATATCCAACTCCTTCCCCTTCCAAACCTGAGAGCCTTCCCATAGCATGAGATATGATATCCAAGTCCTTCCCATTCCAATCCTGAGACCCTTCCTATAACATGAGATGTGATATCCAACTCCTTCCCATTCCAACCTGAGACCCTTCCTATAGCATGATGGGATAACCAACTCCTTCCAAATCCAATACTGATACGCTTCCGATAGCATGAGATGTGATATCCCAATGCTTCTACCAAACCTGAGACCCATACTATGGCATGAGATGTGATATCAAACTTCTTCCCATTCCAATCCTGAGACCCTTCCTATAGCTTGAGATGTGTTATCCAACTCCTTCCCATTCCAATTCTGAGACCCTTCCTATACCATGAGACTTGATATCTCAATGCTTCTAATACCAAACCTGAGACGGGTCCTATAACATGAGATGTGATATCCAAATCCTTCCCCTTCCAAACCTTAGATCCTTCCTATATCATGAGATGTGATATCCAACTCCTTCCCATTCCAATCCTGAGACCCTTCCGATATCATGAGATTTGTTATCTCAATGCTTCTAATATCAAACTTGAGACCCTCCCTATAGCATGAGATGTGACATCCAAGTCCTTCCCATTCCAATCCTGAGACCCTTCCGATAGCAGAGATGTGATATCTCAATGCTTATACCAAACCTGAGACCCTTCCTATAGCCTGAGATGTCATATACAACTCCTTCCCATTCCAATCCTGAGACCCTTCCTATAGCATGAGATGTGATATCTCAATGCTTATACCAAATCAGAGACCCTTCCTATAGCATGAGATGTGATATCCAACTCCTTCCCATTCCAATCCTGAGACCCTTCCTATAGCATGAGAAGTGATATCTCCATGTGTATACCAAACCTGAGACCCTTCCTATAGCATGAGATGTGATATCCAAATCCGTACCATTCCAATCCTGAGACCCTTCCTATACCATGAGATGTGATATCTCAATGCTTATACCAAACCTGAGAGCCTACCTATAGCATGAGATGTGATGTCCAAGTCCATCCCATTCCAATCCTTAGACCCTTCCTACAGCATGCGATGTGATATCTCAATGATTCTAATACCAAACCAGAGACCCGTCCTATAACATGAGATGGGATATCCAACTTCTTCCCATTCCAATCCTGAGCCACTTCCGATAGCAAAGATGTGATATCTCAATGCTTATACCAAACCTGAGACCCTTCCTATAACATGAGATGTGATATCCAAATCATTCCCATTCCAATCCTGAGACCCTTCCGATAGCATGAGATGTGATATCTCAATGCTTCTAATACCAAACCTGAGATCCTTCCTATAGCATATGTGATATCCAACTCCTTCCCATTCCAAACATGAGACCCTTCCTATAGCAAGAATGTAATATCCAACTCCTACCCATTCCAATCCTGAGACCCTTCCTATAGCATGAGATGTGATATATCAATGCTTCTAATACCAAACCTGAGATCCTTCCTATAGCATGAGATGTGATATCCAACTTCTTCCCATTCCATTCCTGAGACCCTTCCTATAGCATGAGATGTGATATCTCAATGCTTATACCAAACCTGAGACCCTTCCTATAGCATGAGATGTGATATCCAACTTCTTCCCATTCCAATCCTGAGACCCTTCCTATAACATGAGATGTGATGTCTCAATGCTTCTAATACCAAACCTGAGATCTTTCCTATAACATGAGATGATATCCAACTCCTTCCCATTCCAATTCTGAGACCCTTCCTATAGCATGAGATATGATATCCAAGTCCTTCCCATTCCAATCCTGAGACCCTTCCTATAACATGAGATGTGATATCCAACTCCTTCCCATTCCAACCTGAGACCCTTCCTATAGCATGAGATGGGATATCCAACTCCTTCCAAATCCAATACTGATACCCTTCCGATAGCATGAGATGTGATATCCCAATGCTTCTACCAAACCTGAGACCCATACTATGGCATGAGATGTGATATCAAACTCCTTCCCATTCCAATCCTGAGACCCTTCCTATAGCTTGAGATGTGATATCCAACTCCTTCCCATTCCAATTCTGAGACCCTTCCTATACCATGAGACTTGATATCTCAATGCTTCTAATACCAAATCTGAGATCCTTCCTATAGCATGAGATGTGATATCCAACTTCTTCCCATTCCAATCCTGAGACCCTTCCTATAGCATGAGATGTGATATCTCAATGCTACCAAACCTGAGACCCTTCCTATAGCATGAGATGTGATATCCAACTCCTTCCCATTCCAATCCTGAGACACTTCCTATAGCATGAGATGTATCTCACTGCTTATAACAAACCTGAGACCCTTCCTATAGCATGAGATGTGATATCTCAATGCTACCAAACCTGAGACTCTTCCTATAACATGAGATGGGATATCCAACTCCTTCCCATTCCAATGCTGAGACCCTTTCGATTGCAAAGATGTGATATCTCAATGCTTATACCAAACCTGAGACCCTTCCTACGGCATGAGATGTCATATACAACTCCTTCCCATTCCAATCCTGAGACCCTTCCGATAGCATGAGATGTGATATCTCAATGCTTCTAATACCAAATCTGAGATGCTTCCTATAGCATGAGATGTGATATCCAACTTCTCCCCATTCCAATCCTGAGACCCTTCCTATAGCATGAGATGTGATATCTCAAAGCTTATACCAAACCTGAGACCCTTCCTATAGCATGAGATGTGATATCCAACTTCTTCCCATTCCAATACTGAGACCCTTCCTATAACATGAGATGTGATGGCTCAATGCTTCTAATACAAAACCTGAGATCTTTCCTATAACATGAGATGATATCCAACTCCTTCCCATTCCAATTCTGAGACCCTTCCTATAGCATTAGATATGATATCCAAGTCCTTCCCATTCCAATCCTGAGACCCTTCCTATAACATGAGATGTGATATCTCAATGCTTCTAATATCAAACTTGAGACCCTCCCTATAGCATGAGATGTGATATCCAAGTCCTTCCCATTCCAATCCTGAGACCCTTCCTATAGCATGAGAAGTGATATCTCAATGCTTCTAATACCAAACCATAGAACCTTCCTTTATCATGAGATGTGATATCCAGCTCCTTCCCATTCCAATCCTGAGACCCTTCAAATTTCATGAGATGTTATATCTCACTGCTTATAACAAACCTGAGACCCTTCCTATAGCATGAGATGTGATATCCAACTTCTTCCCATTCCAATCCTGAGACCCTTCCTATAACATGAGATGTGATGTCTCAATGCTTCTAATACCAAACCTGAGACCCGTCCTATAACATGAGATGATATCCAACTCCTTCCCATTCCAATTCTGAGACCCTTCCGATATCATGAGATGTGATATCTCAATGCTTCTAATATCAAACTTGAGACCCTCCCTATAGCATGAGATGTGATATCCAAGTCCTTCCCATTCCAATCCTGAGACCCTTCCTATAGCATGAGAAGTGATATCTCAATGCTTCTAATACCAAACCTTAGACCCTTCCTTTATCATGAGATGTGATATCCAACTTCTTCCCATTCCAATCCTGAGACCCTTCCTATAGCATGAGATGTGATATCTCAAAGCTTATACCAAACCTGAGACCCTTCCTATAGCATGAGATGTGATATCCAACTTCTTCCCATTCCAATCCTGAGACCCTTCCTATAACATGAGATGTGATGTCTCAATGCTTCTAATACCAAACCTGAGATCTTTCCTATAACATGAGATGATATCCAACTCCTTCCCATTCCAATTCTGAGACCCTTCCTATAGCATTAGATATGATATCCAAGTCCTTCCCATTCCAATCCTGAGACCCTTCCTATAACATGAGATGTGATATCCAACTCCTTCCCATTCCAACCTGAGACCCTTCCTATAGCATGAGATGGGATATCCAACTCCTTCCAAATCCAATACTGATACCCTTCCGATAGCATGAGATGTGATATCCCAATGCTTCTACCAAACCTGAGACCCATACTATGGCATGAGATGTGATATCAAACTCCTTCCCATTCCAATCCTGAGACCCTTCCTATAGCTTGAGATGTGATATCCAACTCCTTCCCATTCCAATTCTGAGACCCTTCCTATACCATGAGACTTGATATCTCAATGCTTCTAATACCAAATCTGAGATCCTTCCTATAGCATGAGATGTGATATCCAACTTCTTCCCATTCCAATCCTGAGACCCTTCCTATAGCATGAGATGTGATATCTCAATGCTACCAAACCTGAGACCCTTCCTATAGCATGAGATGTGATATCCAACTCCTTCCCATTCCAATCCTGAGACACTTCCTATAGCATGAGATGTTTCTCACTGCTTATAACAAACCTGAGACCCTTCCTATAGCATGAGATGTGATATCCAATCCTTCCCATTCCAATCCTGAGACCCTTCCTATAGCATGAGATGTGATATCTCAATGCTTCTAATATCAAACTTGAGACCCTCCCTATAGCATATGTGATATCCAAGTCCTTCCCATTCCAATCCTGAGACACTTCCTATAGCATGAGATGTGATATCTCAATGCTTCTAATACCAAACCTGAGACTCTTCCTATAACATGAGATGGGATATCCAACTCCTTCCCATTCCAATCCTGAGACCCTTTCGATTGCAAAGATGTGATATATCAATGCTTATACCAAACCTGAGACCCTTCCTACGGCATGAGATGTCATATACAACTCCTTCCCATTCCAATCCTGAGACCCTTCCGATAGCATGAGATGTGATATCTCAATGCTTCTAATACCAAATCTGAGATGCTTCCTATAGCATGAGATGTGATATCCAACTTCTTCCCATTCCAATCCTGAGACCCTTCCTATAGCATGAGATGTGATATCTCAATGCTTATACCAAACCTGAGACCCTTCCTATAGCATGAGATGTGATATCCAACTTCTTCCCATTCCAATCCTGAGACCCTTCCTATAACATGAGATGTGATGTCTCAATGCTTCTAATACCAAACCTGAGATCTTTCCTATAACATGAGATGTGATATCCAACTCCTTCCCATTCCAATTATGAGACCCTTCCTATAGCATGAGATATGATATCCAAGTCCTTCCCATTCCAATCCTGAGACCCTTCCTATAACATGAGATGGGATATCCAACTCCTTCCAAATCCAATACTGATACCCTTCCGATAGCATGAGATGTGATATCCCAATGCTTCTACCAAACCTGAGACCCATACTATGGCATGAGATGTGATATCAAACTCCTTCCCATTCCAATCCTGAGACCCTTCCTATAGCTTGAGATGTGATATCCAACTCCTTCCCATTCCAATCCTGAGACCCTTCCTATAACATGAGATGTGATATGCAACTCCTTCCCATTCCAACCTGAGACCCTTCCTATAGCATGATGGGATATCCAACTCCTTCCAAATCCAATACTGATACCCTTCCGATAGCATGAGATGTGATATACCAATGCTTCTACCAAACCTGAGACCCATACTATGGCATGAGATGTGATATCAAACTTCTTCCCATTCCAATCCTGAGACCCTTCCTATAGCTTGAGATGTGTTATCCAACTCCTTCCCATTCCAATTCTGAGACCCTTCCTATACCATGAGACTTGATATCTCAATGCTTCTAATACCAAACCTGAGACCCGTCCTATAACATGAGATGTGATATCCAAATCCTTCCCCTTCCAAACCTTAGACCCTTCCTATATCATGAGATGTGATATCCAACTCCTTCCCATTCCAATCCTGAGACCCTTCCGATATCATGAGATTTGTTATCTCAATGCTTCTAATATCAAACTTGAGACCCTCCCTATAGCATGAGATGTGACATCCAAGTCCTTCCCATTCCAATCCTGAGACCCTTCCGATAGCAGAGATGTGATATCTCAATGCTTATACCAAACCTGAGACCCTTCCTATAGCCTGAGATGTCATATACAACTCCTTCCAATTCCAATCCTGAGACAATTCCTATAGCATGAGATGTGATATCTCAATGCTTATACCAAATCAGAGACCCTTCCTATAGCATGAGATGTGATATCCAACTCCTTCCCATTCCAATCCTGAGACCCTTCCTATAGCATGAGAAGTGATATCTCCATGCGTATACCAAACCTGAGACCCTTCCTATAGCATGAGATGTGATATCCAAATCCGTCCAATTCCAATCCTGAGACCCTTCCTATACCATGAGATGTGATATCTCAATGCTTATACCAAACCTGAGAGCCTACCTATAGCATGAGATGTGATGTCCAAGTCCATCCCATTCCAATCCGTAGACCCTTCCTACAGCATGCGATGTGATATCTCAATGATTCTAATACCAAACCAGAGACCCGTCCTATAACATGAGATGGGATATCCAACTTCTTCCCATTCCAATCCTGAGACCCTTCCTATAGCATGAGATGTGATATCTCAATGCTACCAAACCTGAGA
The DNA here is from genome assembly GCF_040938575.1 of Ambystoma mexicanum. Taxonomy (NCBI): domain Eukaryota; kingdom Metazoa; phylum Chordata; class Amphibia; order Caudata; family Ambystomatidae; genus Ambystoma; species Ambystoma mexicanum. Next base: position 409,695 of record NW_027182448.1, read on the forward strand.
CCCTTCCTATAGCATGAGATGTGATATCCAACTCCTTCCCATTCCAATCCTGAGACACTTCCTATAGCATGAGATGTATCTCACTGCTTATAACAAACCTGAGACCCTTCCTATAGCATGAGATGTGATATCCAATCCTTCCCATTCCAATCCTGAGACCCTTCCTATAGCATGAGATGTGATATCTCAATGCTTCTAATATCAAACTTGAGACCCTCCCTATAGCATATGTGATATCCAAGTCCTTCCCATTCCAATCCTGAGACACTTCCTATAGCATGAGATGTGATATCTCAATGCTTCTAATACCAAACCTGAGACTCTTCCTATAACATGAGATGGGATATCCAACTCCTTCCCATTCCAATCCTGAGACCCTTTCGATTGCAAAGATGTGATATCTCAATTCTTATACCAAACCTGAGACCCTTCCTACGGCATGAGATGTCATATACAACTCCTTCCCATTCCAATCCTGAGACCCTTCCGATAGCATGAGATGTGATATCTCAATGCTTCTAATACCAAATCTGAAATGCTTCCTATAGCATGAGATGTGATATCCAACTTCTTCCCATTCCAATCCTGAGACCCTTCCTATAGCATGAGATGTGATATCTCAATGCTTATACCAAACCTGAGACCCTTCCTATAGCATGAGATGTGATATCCAACTTCTTCCCATTCCAATCCTGAGACCCTTCCTATAACATGAGATGTGATGTCTCAATGCTTCTAATACCAAACCTGAGATCTTTCCTATAACATGAGATGTGATATCCAACTCCTTCCCATTCCAATTATGAGACCCTTCCTATAGCATGAGATATGATATCCAAGTCCTTCCCATTCCAATCCTGAGACCCTTCCTATAACATGAGATGTGATATCCAACTCCTTCCCATTCCAACCTGAGACCCTTCCTATAGCATGAAATGGGATATCCAACTCCTTCCAAATCCAATACTGATACCCTTCCGATAGCATGAGATGTGATATCCCAATGCTTCTACCAAACCTGAGACCCATACTATGGCATGAGATGTGATATCAAACTCCTTCCCATTCCAATCCTGTGACCCTTCCTATAGCTTGAGATGTGATATCCAACTCCTTCCCATTCCAATTCTGAGACCCTTCCTATACCATGAGACTTGATATCTCAATGCTTCTAATACCAAACCTGAGACCCGTCCTATAACATGAGATGTGATATCCAAATCCTTCCCATTCCAATCCTGAGACCCTTCCGATATCATGAGATGTGATATCTCAATGCTTCTAATATCAAACTTGAGACCCTCCCTATAGCATGAGATGTGATATCCAAGTCCTTCCCATTCCAATCCTGAGACCCTTCCTAATGCATGAGAAGTGATATCTCAATGCTTCTAATACCAAACCTTAGACCCTTCCTTTATCATGAGATGTGATATCCAGCTCATTCCCATTCCAATCCTGAGACCCTTCCGATATCATGAGATGTGATATCTCACTGCTTATAACAAACCTGAGACCCTTCCTATAGCATGAGATGTGATATCCAACTTCTTCCCATTCCAATCCTGAGACCCTTCCTATAACATGAGATGTGATGTCTCAATGCTTCTAATACCAAACCTGAGACCCGTCCTATAACATGAGATGTGATATCCAAATCCTTCCCATTCCAATCCTGAGACCCTTCCGATATCATGAGATGTGATATCTCAATGCTTCTAATATCAAACTTGAGACCCTCCCTATAGCATGAGATGTGATATCCAAGTCCTTCCCATTCCAATCCTGAGACCCTTCCTATAGCATGAGAAGTGATATCTCAATGCTTCTAATACCAAACCTTAGACCCTTCCTTTATCATGAGATGTGATATCCAACTTCTTCCCATTCCAATCCTGAGACCCTTCCTATAGCATGAGATGTGATATCTCAAAGCTTATACCAAACCTGAGACCCTTCCTATAGCATGAGATGTGATATCCAACTTCTTCCCATTCCAATCCTGAGACCCTTCCTATAACATGAGATGTGATGTCTCAATGCTTCTAATACCAAACCTGAGATCTTTCCTATAACATGAGATGATATCCAACTCCTTCCCATTCCAATTCTGAGACCCTTCCTATAGCATTAGATATGATATCCAAGTCCTTCCCATTCCAATCCTGAGACCCTTCCTATAACATGAGATGTGATATCCAACTCCTTCCCATTCCAACCTGAGACCCTTCCTATAGCATGAGATGGGGTATCCAACTCCTTCCAAATCCAATACTGATACCCTTCCGATAGCATGAGATGTGATATCCCAATGCTTCTACCAAACCTGAGACCCATACTATGGCATGAGATGTGATATCAAACTCCTTCCCATTCCAATCCTGAGACCCTTCCTATAGCTTGAGATGTGATATCCAACTCCTTCCCATTCCAATTCTGAGACCCTTCCTATACCATGAGACTTGATATCTCAATGCTTCTAATACCAAATCTGAGATCCTTCCTATAGCATTAGATGTGATATCCAACTTCTTCCCATTCCAATCCTGAGACCCTTCCTATAGCATGAGATGTGATATCTCAATGCTACCAAACCTGAGACCCTTCCTATAGCATGAGATGTGATATCCAACTCCTTCCCATTCCAATCCTGAGACACTTCCTATAGCATGAGATGTTTCTCACTGCTTATAACAAACCTGAGACCCTTCCTATAGCATGAGATGTGATATCCAATCCTTCCCATTCCAATCCTGAGACCCTTCCTATAGCATGAGATGTGATATCTCAATGCTTCTAATATCAAACTTGAGACCCTCCCTATAGCATATGTGATATCCAAGTCCTTCCCATTCCAATCCTGAGACACTTCCTATAGCATGAGATGTGATATCTCAATGCTTCTAATACCAAACCTGAGACTCTTCCTATAACATGAGATGGGATATCCAACTCCTTCCCATTCCAATCCTGAGACCCTTTCGATTGCAAAGATGTGATATCTCAATGCTTATACCAAACCTGAGACCCTTCCTACGGCATGAGATGTCATATACAACTCCTTCCCATTCCAATCCTGAGACCCTTCCTATAGCATGAGATGTGATATCTCAATGCTTCTAATACCAAATCTGAGATGCTTCCTATAGCATGAGATGTGATATCCAACTTCTTCCCATTCCAATCCTGAGACCCTTCCTATAGCATGATATGTGATATCTCAATGCTTATACCAAACCTGAGACCCTTCCTATAGCATGAGATGTGATATCCAACTTCTTCCCATTCCAATCCTGAGACCCTTCCTATAACATGAGATGTGATGTCTCAATGCTTCTAATACCAAACCTGAGATCTTTCCTATAACATGAGATGTGATATCCAACTCCTTCCCATTCCAATTATGAGACCCTTCCTATAACATGAGATGTGATATCCAACTCCTTCCCATTCCAACCTGAGACCCTTCCTTTAGCATGAGATGGGATATCCAACTCCTTCCAAATCCAATACTGATACCCTTCCGATAGCATGAGATGTGATATCCCAATGCTTCTACCAAACCTGAGACCCATACTATGGCATGAGATGTGATATCAAACTCCTTCCCATTCCAATCCTGAGACCCGTCCTATAACATGAGATGTGATATCCAAATCCTTCCCATTCCAATCCTGAGACCCTTCCGATATCATGAGATGTGATATCTCAATGCTTCTAATATCAAACTTGAGAACCTCCCTATAGCATGAGATGTGATATCCAAGTCCTTCCCATTCCAATCCTGAGACCCTTCCTATAGCATGAGAAGTGATATCTCAATGCTTCTAATACCAAACCTTAGACCCTTCCTTTATCATGAGATGTGATATCCAGCTCCTTATCATTCCAATCCTGAGACCCTTCCGATATCATGAGATGTGATATCTCACTGCTTATAACAAACCTGAGACCCTTCCTATAGCATGAGATGTGATATCCAACTTCTTCCCATTCCAATCCTGAGACCCTTCCTATAACATGAGATGTGATGTCTCAATGCTTCTAATACCAAACCTGAGACCCGTCCTATAACATGAGATGTGATATCCAAATCCTTCCCATTCCAATCCTGAGACCCTTCCGATATCATGAGATGTGATATCTCAATGCTTCTAATATCAAACTTGAGACCCTCCCTATAGCATGAGATGTGATATCCAAGTCCTTCCCATTCCAATCCTGTGACCCTTCCTATAGCATGAGAAGTGATATCTCAATGCTTCTAATACCAAACCTTAGACCCTTCCTTTATCATGAGATGTGATATCCAACTTCTTCCCATTCCAATCCTGAAACCCTTCCTATAGCATGAGATGTGATATCTCAAAGTTTATACCAAACCTGAGACCCTTCCTATAGCATGAGATGTGATATCCAACTTCTTCCCATTCCAATCCTGAGACCCTTCCTATAACATGAGATGTGATGTCTCAATGCTTCTAATACCAAACCTGAGATCTTTCCTATAACATGAGATGATATCCAACTCCTTCCCATTCCAATTCTGAGACCCTTCCTATAGCATTAGGTATGATATCCAAGTCCTTCCCATTCCAATCCTGAGACCCTTCCTATAACATGAGATGTGATATCCAACTCCTTCCCATTCCAACCTGAGACCCTTCCTATAGCATGAGATGGGATATCCAACTCCTTCCAAATCCAATACTGATACCCTTCCTATGGCATGAGATGTCATATACAACTCCTTCCCATTCCAATCCTGAGACCCTTCCTATAGCATGAGATGTGATATCTCAATGCTTATACCAAACCTGAGACCCTTCCTATAGCATGAGATGTGATATCCAACTTCTTCCCATTCCAATCCTGAGACCCTTCCTATAACATGAGATTTGATGTCTCAATGCTTCTAATACCAAACCTGAGATCTTTCCTATAACATGAGATGTGATATCCAACTCCTTCCCATTCCAATTCTGAGACCCTTCCTATAGCATGAGATGTGATATCTCAATGCTTATACCAAACCTGAGACTCTTCCTATAGCTTGAGATGTGATATCCAACTCCTTCCCATTCCAATCCTGAGACCCTTCCTATAGCATGAGATGTGATATCTCAATGCTTCTAATACCAAACCTGAGACCCTTCCTATAGCTTGAGATGTGATATCCAACTCCTTCCCCTTCCAAACCTGAGAGCCTTCCCATAGCATGAGATATGATATCCAAGTCCTTCCCATTCCAATCCTGAGACCCTTCCTATAACATGAGATGTGATATCCAACTCCTTCCCATTCCAACCTGAGACCCTTCCTATAGCATGATGGGATAACCAACTCCTTCCAAATCCAATACTGATACGCTTCCGATAGAATGAGATGTGATATCCCAATGCTTCTACCAAACCTGAGACCCATACTATGGCATGAGATGTGATATCAAACTTCTTCCCATTCCAATCCTGAGACCCTTCCTATAGCTTGAGATGTGTTATCCAACTCCTTCCCATTCCAATTCTGAGACCCTTCCTATACCATGAGACTTGATATCTCAATGCTTCTAATACCAAACCTGAGACGGGTCCTATAACATGAGATGTGATATCCAAATCCTTCCCCTTCCAAACCTTAGATCCTTCCTATATCATGAGATGTGATATCCAACTCCTTCCCATTCCAATCCTGAGACCCTTCCGATATCATGAGATTTGTTATCTCAATGCTTCTAATATCAAACTTGAGACCCTCCCTATAGCATGAGATGTGACATCCAAGTCCTTCCCATTCCAATCCTGAGACCCTTCCGATAGCAGAGATGTGATATCTCAATGCTTATACCAAACCTGAGACCCTTCCTATAGCCTGAGATGTCATATACAACTCCTTCCCATTCCAATCCTGAGACCCTTCCTATAGCATGAGATGTGATATCTCAATGCTTATACCAAATCAGAGACCCTTCCTATAGCATGAGATGTGATATCCAACTCCTTCCCATTCCAATCCTGAGACCCTTCCTATAGCATGAGAAGTGATATCTCCATGTGTATACCAAACCTGAGACCCTTCCTATAGCATGAGATGTGATATCCAAATCCGTACCATTCCAATCCTGAGACCCTTCCTATACCATGAGATGTGATATCTCAATGCTTATACCAAACCTGAGAGCCTACCTATAGCATGAGATGTGATGTCCAAGTCCATCCCATTCCAATCCTTAGACCCTTCCTACAGCATGCGATGTGATATCTCAATGATTCTAATACCAAACCAGAGACCCGTCCTATAACATGAGATGGGATATCCAACTTCTTCCCATTCCAATCCTGAGCCACTTCCGATAGCAAAGATGTGATATCTCAATGCTTATACCAAACCTGAGACCCTTCCTATAACATGAGATGTGATATCCAAATCATTCCCATTCCAATCCTGAGACCCTTCCGATAGCATGAGATGTGATATCTCAATGCTTCTAATACCAAACCTGAGATCCTTCCTATAGCATATGTGATATCCAACTCCTTCCCATTCCAAACATGAGACCCTTCCTATAGCAAGAATGTAATATCCAACTCCTACCCATTCCAATCCTGAGACCCTTCCTATAGCATGAGATGTGATATATCAATGCTTCTAATACCAAACCTGAGATCCTTCCTATAGCATGAGATGTGATATCCAACTTCTTCCCATTCCATTCCTGAGACCCTTCCTATAGCATGAGATGTGATATCTCAATGCTTATACCAAACCTGAGACCCTTCCTATAGCATGAGATGTGATATCCAACTTCTTCCCATTCCAATCCTGAGACCCTTCCTATAACATGAGATGTGATGTCTCAATGCTTCTAATACCAAACCTGAGATCTTTCCTATAACATGAGATGATATCCAACTCCTTCCCATTCCAATTCTGAGACCCTTCCTATAGCATGAGATATGATATCCAAGTCCTTCCCATTCCAATCCTGAGACCCTTCCTATAACATGAGATGTGATATCCAACTCCTTCCCATTCCAACCTGAGACCCTTCCTATAGCATGAGATGGGATATCCAACTCCTTCCAAATCCAATACTGATACCCTTCCGATAGCATGAGATGTGATATCCCAATGCTTCTACCAAACCTGAGACCCATACTATGGCATGAGATGTGATATCAAACTCCTTCCCATTCCAATCCTGAGACCCTTCCTATAGCTTGAGATGTGATATCCAACTCCTTCCCATTCCAATTCTGAGACCCTTCCTATACCATGAGACTTGATATCTCAATGCTTCTAATACCAAATCTGAGATCCTTCCTATAGCATGAGATGTGATATCCAACTTCTTCCCATTCCAATCCTGAGACCCTTCCTATAGCATGAGATGTGATATCTCAATGCTACCAAACCTGAGACCCTTCCTATAGCATGAGATGTGATATCCAACTCCTTCCCATTCCAATCCTGAGACACTTCCTATAGCATGAGATGTATCTCACTGCTTATAACAAACCTGAGACCCTTCCTATAGCATGAGATGTGATATCTCAATGCTACCAAACCTGAGACTCTTCCTATAACATGAGATGGGATATCCAACTCCTTCCCATTCCAATGCTGAGACCCTTTCGATTGCAAAGATGTGATATCTCAATGCTTATACCAAACCTGAGACCCTTCCTACGGCATGAGATGTCATATACAACTCCTTCCCATTCCAATCCTGAGACCCTTCCGATAGCATGAGATGTGATATCTCAATGCTTCTAATACCAAATCTGAGATGCTTCCTATAGCATGAGATGTGATATCCAACTTCTCCCCATTCCAATCCTGAGACCCTTCCTATAGCATGAGATGTGATATCTCAAAGCTTATACCAAACCTGAGACCCTTCCTATAGCATGAGATGTGATATCCAACTTCTTCCCATTCCAATACTGAGACCCTTCCTATAACATGAGATGTGATGGCTCAATGCTTCTAATACAAAACCTGAGATCTTTCCTATAACATGAGATGATATCCAACTCCTTCCCATTCCAATTCTGAGACCCTTCCTATAGCATTAGATATGATATCCAAGTCCTTCCCATTCCAATCCTGAGACCCTTCCTATAACATGAGATGTGATATCTCAATGCTTCTAATATCAAACTTGAGACCCTCCCTATAGCATGAGATGTGATATCCAAGTCCTTCCCATTCCAATCCTGAGACCCTTCCTATAGCATGAGAAGTGATATCTCAATGCTTCTAATACCAAACCATAGAACCTTCCTTTATCATGAGATGTGATATCCAGCTCCTTCCCATTCCAATCCTGAGACCCTTCCGATATCATGAGATGTTATATCTCACTGCTTATAACAAACCTGAGACCCTTCCTATAGCATGAGATGTGATATCCAACTTCTTCCCATTCCAATCCTGAGACCCTTCCTATAACATGAGATGTGATGTCTCAATGCTTCTAATACCAAACCTGAGACCCGTCCTATAACATGAGATGATATCCAACTCCTTCCCATTCCAATTCTGAGACCCTTCCGATATCATGAGATGTGATATCTCAATGCTTCTAATATCAAACTTGAGACCCTCCCTATAGCATGAGATGTGATATCCAAGTCCTTCCCATTCCAATCCTGAGACCCTTCCTATAGCATGAGAAGTGATATCTCAATGCTTCTAATACCAAACCTTAGACCCTTCCTTTATCATGAGATGTGATATCCAACTTCTTCCCATTCCAATCCTGAGACCCTTCCTATAGCATGAGATGTGATATCTCAAAGCTTATACCAAACCTGAGACCCTTCCTATAGCATGAGATGTGATATCCAACTTCTTCCCATTCCAATCCTGAGACCCTTCCTATAACATGAGATGTGATGTCTCAATGCTTCTAATACCAAACCTGAGATCTTTCCTATAACATGAGATGATATCCAACTCCTTCCCATTCCAATTCTGAGACCCTTCCTATAGCATTAGATATGATATCCAAGTCCTTCCCATTCCAATCCTGAGACCCTTCCTATAACATGAGATGTGATATCCAACTCCTTCCCATTCCAACCTGAGACCCTTCCTATAGCATGAGATGGGATATCCAACTCCTTCCAAATCCAATACTGATACCCTTCCGATAGCATGAGATGTGATATCCCAATGCTTCTACCAAACCTGAGACCCATACTATGGCATGAGATGTGATATCAAACTCCTTCCCATTCCAATCCTGAGACCCTTCCTATAGCTTGAGATGTGATATCCAACTCCTTCCCATTCCAATTCTGAGACCCTTCCTATACCATGAGACTTGATATCTCAATGCTTCTAATACCAAATCTGAGATCCTTCCTATAGCATGAGATGTGATATCCAACTTCTTCCCATTCCAATCCTGAGACCCTTCCTATAGCATGAGATGTGATATCTCAATGCTACCAAACCTGAGACCCTTCCTATAGCATGAGATGTGATATCCAACTCCTTCCCATTCCAATCCTGAGACACTTCCTATAGCATGAGATGTTTCTCACTGCTTATAACAAACCTGAGACCCTTCCTATAGCATGAGATGTGATATCCAATCCTTCCCATTCCAATCCTGAGACCCTTCCTATAGCATGAGATGTGATATCTCAATGCTTCTAATATCAAACTTGAGACCCTCCCTATAGCATATGTGATATCCAAGTCCTTCCCATTCCAATCCTGAGACACTTCCTATAGCATGAGATGTGATATCTCAATGCTTCTAATACCAAACCTGAGACTCTTCCTATAACATGAGATGGGATATCCAACTCCTTCCCATTCCAATCCTGAGACCCTTTCGATTGCAAAGATGTGATATATCAATGCTTATACCAAACCTGAGACCCTTCCTACGGCATGAGATGTCATATACAACTCCTTCCCATTCCAATCCTGAGACCCTTCCGATAGCATGAGATGTGATATCTCAATGCTTCTAATACCAAATCTGAGATGCTTCCTATAGCATGAGATGTGAAATCCAACTTCTTCCCATTCCAATCCTGAGACCCTTCCTATAGCATGAGATGTGATATCTCAATGCTTATACCAAACCTGAGACCCTTCCTATAGCATGAGATGTGATATCCAACTTCTTCCCATTCCAATCCTGAGACCCTTCCTATAACATGAGATGTGATGTCTCAATGCTTCTAATACCAAACCTGAGATCTTTCCTATAACATGAGATGTGATATCCAACTCCTTCCCATTCCAATTATGAGACCCTTCCTATAGCATGAGATATGATATCCAAGTCCTTCCCATTCCAATCCTGAGACCCTTCCTATAACATGAGATGGGATATCCAACTCCTTCCAAATCCAATACTGATACCCTTCCGATAGCATGAGATGTGATATCCCAATGCTTCTACCAAACCTGAGACCCATACTATGGCATGAGATGTGATATCAAACTCCTTCCCATTCCAATCCTGAGACCCTTCCTATAGCTTGAGATGTGATATCCAACTCCTTCCCATTCCAATCCTGAGACCCTTCCTATAACATGAGATGTGATATGCAACTCCTTCCCATTCCAACCTGAGACCCTTCCTATAGCATGATGGGATATCCAACTCCTTCCAAATCCAATACTGATACCCTTCCGATAGCATGAGATGTGATATACCAATGCTTCTACCAAACCTGAGACCCATACTATGGCATGAGATGTGATATCAAACTTCTTCCCATTCCAATCCTGAGACCCTTCCTATAGCTTGAGATGTGTTATCCAACTCCTTCCCATTCCAATTCTGAGACCCTTCCTATACCATGAGACTTGATATCTCAATGCTTCTAATACCAAACCTGAGACCCGTCCTATAACATGAGATGTGATATCCAAATCCTTCCCCTTCCAAACCTTAGACCCTTCCTATATCATGAGATGTGATATCCAACTCCTTCCCATTCCAATCCTGAGACCCTTCCGATATCATGAGATTTGTTATCTCAATGCTTCTAATATCAAACTTGAGACCCTCCCTATAGCATGAGATGTGACATCCAAGTCCTTCCCATTCCAATCCTGAGACCCTTCCGATAGCAGAGATGTGATATCTCAATGCTTATACCAAACCTGAGACCCTTCCTATAGCCTGAGATGTCATATACAACTCCTTCCAATTCCAATCCTGAGACAATTCCTATAGCATGAGATGTGATATCTCAATGCTTATACCAAATCAGAGACCCTTCCTATAGCATGAGATGTGATATCCAACTCCTTCCCATTCCAATCCTGAGACCCTTCCTATAGCATGAGAAGTGATATCTCCATGCGTATACCAAACCTGAGACCCTTCCTATAGCATGAGATGTGATATCCAAATCCGTCCAATTCCAATCCTGAGACCCTTCCTATACCATGAGATGTGATATCTCAATGCTTATACCAAACCTGAGAGCCTACCTATAGCATGAGATGTGATGTCCAAGTCCATCCCATTCCAATCCGTAGACCCTTCCTACAGCATGCGATGTGATATCTCAATGATTCTAATACCAAACCAGAGACCCGTCCTATAACATGAGATGGGATATCCAACTTCTTCCCATTCCAATCCTGAGACCCTTCCTATAGCTTGAGATGTGATATCTCAATGCTACCAAACCTGAGACCCTTCCTATAGCATGAGATGTGATATCCAACTCCTTCCCATTCCAATCCTGAGACACTTCCTATAGCATGAGATGTATCTCACTGCTTATAACAAACCTGAGACCCTTCCTATAGCATGAGATGTGATATCCAATCCTTCCCATTCCAATCCTGAGACCCTTCCTATAGCATGAGATGTGATATCTCAATGCTTCTAATATCAAACTTGAGACCCTCCCTATAGCATATGTGATATCCAAGTCCTTCCCATTCCAATCCTGAGACACTTCCTATAGCATGAGATGTGATATCTCAATGCTTCTAATACCAAACCTGAGACTCTTCCTATAACATGAGATGGGATATCCAACTCCTTCCCATTCCAATCCTGAGACCCTTTCGATTGCAAAGATGTGATATCTCAATTCTTATACCAAACCTGAGACCCTTCCTACGGCATGAGATGTCATATACAACTCCTTCCCATTCCAATCCTGAGACCCTTCCGATAGCATGAGATGTGATATCTCAATGCTTCTAATACCAAATCTGAAATGCTTCCTATAGCATGAGATGTGATATCCAACTTCTTCCCATTCCAATCCTGAGACCCTTCCTATAGCATGAGATGTGATATCTCAATGCTTATACCAAACCTGAGACCCTTCCTATAGCATGAGATGTGATATCCAACTTCTTCCCATTCCAATCCTGAGACCCTTCCTATAACATGAGATGTGATGTCTCAATGCTTCTAATACCAAACCTGAGATCTTTCCTATAACATGAGATGTGATATCCAACTCCTTCCCATTCCAATTATGAGACCCTTCCTATAGCATGAGATATGATATCCAAGTCCTTCCCATTCCAATCCTGAGACCCTTCCTATAACATGAGATGTGATATCCAACTCCTTCCCATTCCAACCTGAGACCCTTCCTATAGCATGAAATGGGATATCCAACTCCTTCCAAATCCAATACTGATACCCTTCCGATAGCATGAGATGTGATATCCCAATGCTTCTACCAAACCTGAGACCCATACTATGGCATGAGATGTGATATCAAACTCCTTCCCATTCCAATCCTGTGACCCTTCCTATAGCTTGAGATGTGATATCCAACTCCTTCCCATTCCAATTCTGAGACCCTTCCTATACCATGAGACTTGATATCTCAATGCTTCTAATACCAAACCTGAGACCCGTCCTATAACATGAGATGTGATATCCAAATCCTTCCCATTCCAATCCTGAGACCCTTCCGATATCATGAGATGTGATATCTCAATGCTTCTAATATCAAACTTGAGACCCTCCCTATAGCATGAGATGTGATATCCAAGTCCTTCCCATTCCAATCCTGAGACCTTTCCTAATGCATGAGAAGTGATATCTCAATGCTTCTAATACCAAACCTTAGACCCTTCCTTTATCATGAGATGTGATATCCAGCTCATTCCCATTCCAATCCTGAGACCCTTCCGATATCATGAGATGTGATATCTCACTGCTTATAACAAACCTGAGACCCTTCCTATAGCATGAGATGTGATATCCAACTTCTTCCCATTCCAATCCTGAGACCCTTCCTATAACATGAGATGTGATGTCTCAATGCTTCTAATACCAAACCTGAGACCCGTCCTATAACATGAGATGTGATATCCAAATCCTTCCCATTCCAATCCTGAGACCCTTCCGATATCATGAGATGTGATATCTCAATGCTTCTAATATCAAACTTGAGACCCTCCCTATAGCATGAGATGTGATATCCAAGTCCTTCCCATTCCAATCCTGAGACCCTTCCTATAGCATGAGAAGTGATATCTCAATGCTTCTAATACCAAACCTTAGACCCTTCCTTTATCATGAGATGTGATATCCAACTTCTTCCCATTCCAATCCTGAGACCTTTCCTATAGCATGAGATGTGATATCTCAAAGCTTATACCAAACCTGAGACCCTTCCTATAGCATGAGATGTGATATCCAACTTCTTCCCATTCCAATCCTGAGACCCTTCCTATAACATGAGATGTGATGTCTCAATGCTTCTAATACCAAACCTGAGATCTTTCCTATAACATGAGATGATATCCAACTCCTTCCCATTCCAATTCTGAGACCCTTCCTATAGCATTAGATATGATATCCAAGTCCTTCCCATTCCAATCCTGAGACCCTTCCTATAACATGAGATGTGATATCCAACTCCTTCCCATTCCAACCTGAGACCCTTCCTATAGCATGAGATGGGGTATCCAACTCCTTCCAAATCCAATACTGATACCCTTCCGATAGCATGAGATGTGATATCCCAATGCTTCTACCAAACCTGAGACCCATACTATGGCATGAGATGTGATATCAAACTCCTTCCCATTCCAATCCTGAGACCCTTCCTATAGCTTGAGATGTGATATCCAACTCCTTCCCATTCCAATTCTGAGACCCTTCCTATACCATGAGACTTGATATCTCAATGCTTCTAATACCAAATCTGAGATCCTTCCTATAGCATTAGATGTGATATCCAACTTCTTCCCATTCCAATCCTGAGACCCTTCCTATAGCATGAGATGTGATATCTCAATGCTACCAAACCTGAGACCCTTCCTATAGCATGAGATGTGATATCCAACTCCTTCCCATTCCAATCCTGAGACACTTCCTATAGCATGAGATGTTTCTCACTGCTTATAACAAACCTGAGACCCTTCCTATAGCATGAGATGTGATATCCAATCCTTCCCATTCCAATCCTGAGACCCTTCCTATAGCATGAGATGTGATATCTCAATGCTTCTAATATCAAACTTGAGACCCTCCCTATAGCATATGTGATATCCAAGTCCTTCCCATTCCAATCCTGAGACACTTCCTATAGCATGAGATGTGATATCTCAATGCTTCTAATACCAAACCTGAGACTCTTCCTATAACATGAGATGGGATATCCAACTCCTTCCCATTCCAATCCTGAGACCCTTTCGATTGCAAAGATGTGATATCTCAATGCTTATACCAAACCTGAGACCCTTCCTACGGCATGAGATGTCATATACAACTCCTTCCCATTCCAATCCTGAGACCCTTCCTATAGCATGAGATGTGATATCTCAATGCTTCTAATACCAAATCTGAGATGCTTCCTATAGCATGAGATGTGATATCCAACTTCTTCCCATTCCAATCCTGAGACCCTTCCTATAGCATGAGATGTGATATCTCAATGCTTATACCAAACCTGAGACCCTTCCTATAGCATGAGATGTGATATCCAACTTCTTCCCATTCCAATCCTGAGACCCTTCCTATAACATGAGATGTGATGTCTCAATGCTTCTAATACCAAACCTGAGATCTTTCCTATAACATGAGATGTGATATCCAACTCCTTCCCATTCCAATTATGAGACCCTTCCTATAACATGAGATGTGATATCCAACTCCTTCCCATTCCAACCTGAGACCCTTCCTTTAGCATGAGATGGGATATCCAACTCCTTCCAAATCCAATACTGATACCCTTCCGATAGCATGAGATGTGATATCCCAATGCTTCTACCAAACCTGAGACCCATACTATGGCATGAGATGTGATATCAAACTCCTTCCCATTCCAATCCTGAGACCCGTCCTATAACATGAGATGTGATATCCAAATCCTTCCCATTCCAATCCTGAGACCCTTCCGATATCATGAGATGTGATATCTCAATGCTTCTAATATCAAACTTGAGAACCTCCCTATAGCATGAGATGTGATATCCAAGTCCTTCCCATTCCAATCCTGAGACCCTTCCTATAGCATGAGGAGTGATATCTCAATGCTTCTAATACCAAACCTTAGACCCTTCCTTTATCATGAGATGTGATATCCAGCTCCTTATCATTCCAATCCTGAGACCCTTCCGATATCATGAGATGTGATATCTCACTGCTTATAACAAACCTGAGACCCTTCCTATAGCATGAGATGTGATATCCAACTTCTTCCCATTCCAATCCTGAGACCCTTCCTATAACATGAGATGTGATGTCTCAATGCTTCTAATACCAAACCTGAGACCCGTCCTATAACATGAGATGTGATATCCAAATCCTTCCCATTCCAATCCTGAGACCCTTCCGATATCATGAGATGTGATATCTCAATGCTTCTAATATCAAACTTGAGACCCTCCCTATAGCATGAGATGTGATATCCAAGTCCTTCCCATTCCAATCCTGTGACCCTTCCTATAGCATGAGAAGTGATATCTCAATGCTTCTAATACCAAACCTTAGACCCTTCCTTTATCATGAGATGTGATATCCAACTTCTTCCCATTCCAATCCTGAAACCCTTCCTATAGCATGAGATGTGATATCTCAAAGTTTATACCAAACCTGAGACCCTTCCTATAGCATGAGATGTGATATCCAACTTCTTCCCATTCCAATCCTGAGACCCTTCCTATAACATGAGATGTGATGTCTCAATGCTTCTAATACCAAACCTGAGATCTTTCCTATAACATGAGATGATATCCAACTCCTTCCCATTCCAATTCTGAGACCCTTCCTATAGCATTAGATATGATATCCAAGTCCTTCCCATTCCAATCCTGAGACCCTTCCTATAACATGAGATGTGATATCCAACTCCTTCCCATTCCAACCTGAGACCCTTCCTATAGCATGAGATGGGATATCCAACTCCTTCCAAATCCAATACTGATACCCTTCCTATAGCTTGAGATGTGATATCCAACTCCTTCCCATTCCAATTCTGAGACCCTTCCTATACCATGAGACTTGATATCTCAATGCTTCTAATACCAAATCTGAGATCCTTCCTATAGCATGAGATGTGATATCCAACTTCTTCCCATTCCAATCCTGAGACCCTTCCTATAGCATGAGATGTGATATCTCAATGCTACCAAACCTGAGACCCTTCCTATAGCATGAGATGTGATATCCAACTCCTTCCCATTCCAATCCTGAGACACTTCCTATAGCATGAGATGTTTCTCACTGCTTATAACAAACCTGAGACCCTTCCTATAGCATGAGATGTGATATCCAATCCTTCCCATTCCAATCCTAAGACCCTTCCTATAGCATGAGATGTGATATCTCAATGCTTCTAATATCAAACATGAGACCCTCCCTATAGCATATGTGATATCCAAGTCCTTCCCATTCCAATCCTGAGACACTTCCTATAGCATGAGATGTGATATCTCAATGCTTCTAATACCAAACCTGAGACTCTTCCTATAACATGAGATGGGATATCCAACTCCTTCCCATTCCAATCCTGAGACCCTTTCGATTGCAAAGATGTGATATCTCAATGCTTATACCAAACCTGAGACCCTTCCTACGGCATGAGATGTCATATACAACTCCTTCCCATTCCAATCCTGAGACCCTTCCGATAGCATGAGATGTGATATCTCAATGCTTCTAATACCAAATCTGAGATGCTTCCTATAGCATGAGATGTGATATCCAACTTCTTCCCATTCCAATCCTGAGACCCTTCCTATAGCATGAGATGTGATATCTCAATGCTTATACCAAACCTGAGACCCTTCCTATAGCATGAGATGTGATATCCAACTTCTTCCCATTCCAATCCTGAGACCCTTCCTATAACATGAGATGTGATGTCTCAATGCTTCTAATACCAAACCTGAGATCTTTCCTATAACATGAGATGTGATATCCAACTCCTTCCCATTCCAATTATGAGACCCTTCCTATAGCATGAGATATGATATCCAAGTCCTTCCCATTCCAATCCTGAGACCCTTCCTATAACATGAGATGGGATATCCAACTCCTTCCAAATCCAATACTGATACCCTTCCGATAGCATGAGATGTGATATCCCAATGCTTCTACCAAACCTGAGACCCATACTATGGCATGAGATGTGATATCAAACTCCTTCCCATTCCAATCCTGAGACCCTTCCTATAGCTTGAGATGTGATATCCAACTCCTTCCCATTCCAATCCTGAGACCCTTCCTATAACATGAGATGTGATATCCAACTCCTTCCCATTCCAATCCTGAGACCCGTCCTATAACATGAGATGTGATATCCAAATCCTTCCCATTCCAATCCTGAGACCCTTCCGATATCATGAGATGTGATATCTCAATGCTTCTAATATCAAACTTGAGAACCTCCCTATAGCATGAGATGTGATATCCAAGTCCTTCCCATTCCAATCCTGAGACCCTTCCTATAGCATGAGAAGTGATATCTCAATGCTTCTAATACCAAACCTTAGACCCTTCCTTTATCATGAGATGTGATATCCAGCTCCTTCCCATTCCAATCCTGAGACCCTTCCGATATCATGAGATGTGATATCTCACTGCTTATACCAAACCTGAGACCCTTCCTATAGCATGAGATGTGATATTCAACTTCTTCCCATTCCAATCCTGAGACCCTTCCTATAACATGAGATGTGATGTCTCAATGCTTCTAATACCAAACCTGAGATCTTTCCTATAACATGAGATGTGATATCCAACTCCTTCCCATTCCAATTATGAGACCCTTCCTATTGCATGAGATATGATATCCAAGTCCTTCCCATTCCAATCCTGAGACCCTTCCTATAACATGAGATGGGATATCCAACTCCTTCCAAATCCAATACTGATACCCTTCCGATAGCATGAGATGTGATATCCCAATGCTTCTACCAAACCTGAGACCCATACTATGGCATGAGATGTGATATCAAACTCCTTCCCATTCCAATCCTGAGACCCTTCCTATAGCTTGAGATGTGATATCCAACTCCTTCCCATTCCAATCCTGAGACCCTTCCTATAACATGAGATGTGATATCCAACTCCTTCCCATTCCAACCTGAGACCCTTCCTTTAGCATGAGATGGGATATCCAACTCCTTCCAAATCCAATACTGATACCCTTCCGATAGCATGAGATGTGATATCCCAATGCTTCTACCAAACCTGAGACCCATACTATGGCATGAGATGTGATATCAAACTCCTTCCCATTCCAATCCTGAGACCTGTCCTATAACATGAGATGTGATATCCAAATCCTTCCCATTCCAATCCTGAGACCCTTCCGATATCATGAGATGTGATATCTCAATGCTTCTAATATCAAACTTGAGAACCTCCCTATAGCATGAGATGTGATATCCAAGTCCTTCCCATTCCAATCCTGAGACCCTTCCTATAGCATGAGAAGTGATATCTCAATGCTTCTAATACCAAACCTTAGACCCTTCCTTTATCATGAGATGTGATATCCAGCTCCTTCCCATTCCAATCCTGAGACCCTTCCGATATCATGAGATGTGATATCTCACTGCTTATAACAAACCTGAGACCCTTCCTATAGCATGAGATGTGATATCCAACTTCTTCCCATTCCAATCCTGAGACCCTTCCTATAACATGAGATGTGATGTCTCAATGCTTCTAATACCAAACCTGAGACCCGTCCTATAACATGAGATGTGATATCCAAATCCTTCCCATTCCAATCCTGAGACCCTTCCGATATCATGAGATGTGATATCTCAATGCTTCTAATATCAAACTTGAGACCCTCCCTATAGCATGAGATGGGATATCCAAGTCCTTCCCATTCCAATCCTGAGACCCTTCCTATAGCATGAGATGTGATATCCCAATGCTTCTACCAAACCTGAGACCCATACTATGGCATGAGATGTGATATCAAACTCCTTCCCATTCCAATCCTGAGACCCGTCCTATAACATGAGATGTGATATCCAAATCCTTCCCATTCCAATCCTGAGACCCTTCCGATATCATGAGATGTGATATCTCAATGCTTCTAATATCAAACTTGAGAACCTCCCTATAGCATGAGATGTGATATACAAGTCCTTCCCATTCCAATCCTGAGACCCTTCCTATAGCATGAGAAGTGATATCTCAATGCTTCTAATACCAAACCTTAGACCCTTCCTTTATCATGAGATGTGATATCCAGCTCCTTCCCATTCCAATCCTGAGACCCTTCCGATATCATGAGATGTGATATCTCACTGCTTATAACAAACCTGAGACCCTTCCTACGGCATGAGATGTCATATACAACTCCTTCCCATTCCAATCCTGAGACCCTTCCGATAGCATGAGATGTGATATCTCAATGCTTCTAATACCAAATCTGAGATGCTTCCTATAGCATGAGATGTGATATCCAACTTCTTCCCATTCCAATCCTGAGACCCTTCCTATAGCATGAGATGTGATATCTCAATGCTTATACCAAACCTGAGACCCTTCCTATAGCATGAGATGTGATATCCAACTTCTTCCCATTCCAATCCTGAGACCCTTCCTATAACATGAGATGTGATGTCTCAATGCTTCTAATACCAAACCTGAGATCTTTCCTATAACATGAGATGTGATATCCAACTCCTTCCCATTCCAATTATGAGACCCTTCCTATAGCATGAGATATGATATCCAAGTCCTTCCCATTCCAATCCTGAGACCCTTCCTATAACATGAGATGGGATATCCAACTCCTTCCAAATCCAATACTGATACCCTTCCGATAGCATGAGATGTGATATCCCAATGCTTCTACCAAACCTGAGACCCATACTATGGCATGAGATGTGATATCAAACTCCTTCCCATTCCAATCCTGAGACCCTTCATATAGCTTGAGATGTGATATCCAACTCCTTCCCATTCCAATCCTGAGACCCTTCCTATAACATGAGATGTGATATCCAACTCCTTCCCATTCCAACCTGAGACCCTTCCTTTAGCATGAGATGGGATATCCAACTCCTTCCAAATCCAATACTGATACCCTTCCGATAGCATGAGATGTGATATCCCAATGCTTCTACCAAACCTGAGACCCATACTATGGCATGAGATGTGATATCAAACTCCTTCCCATTCCAATCCTGAGACCCGTCCTATAACATGAGATGTGATATCCAAATCCTTCCCATTCCAATCCTGAGACCCTTCCGATATCATGAGATGTGATATCTCAATGCTTCTAATATCAAACTTGAGACCCTCCCTATAGCATGAGATGTGATATCCAAGTCCTTCCCATTCCAATCCTGAGACCCTTCCTATAGCATGAGAAGTGATATCTCAATGCTTCTAATACCAAACCTTAGATCCTTCCTTTATCATGAGATGTGATATCCAACTCCTTCCCATTCCAATCCTGAGACCCTTCCGATATCATGAGATGTGAAATCTCAATGCTTCTAATATCAAACTTGAGACCCTCCCTATAGCATGAGATGTGATATCCAAATACTTCCCATTCCAATCCTGAGACCCTCCCTATAGCATGAGAAGTGATATCTCAATGCTTCTAATACCAAACCTGAGATCCTTCCTATAACATGAGATGTGATATCCAACTCCTTCCCATTCCAATCCTGAGACACTTCCTATAGCATGAGATGTGCTATCCAACTCCTTCCCATTCCAATCCTGAGACTCTTATGATAGCATGAGATGTGATATCTCAATGCCTCTAATACCAAACCTGAGATACTTCCGATAGCATGAGATGTGATATCTCAATGCTTCTAATACCAAACCTGAGATCCTTCCTATAACATGAGATGTGATATCCAAATCCTTCCCTTTCCAAACCTGAGACCCTCCCTTTAGCATGAGATGTGATATCCAACTCCTTCCCATTCCAATCCTGAGACCCTTCTGATAGCATGAGATGTGATATCTCAATGCCTCTAATACCAAACCTGAGATCCTACCTCTAACATGAAATGTGATATCCAACTCCTTCCCTTTCCAAACCTGAGACCCTGCCTATAGCATGAGATGTGATATCCAAGTCCTTCCCATTCCAATCCCGAGACCCTTCCTATAGCATGTGATGTGATATCTCAATGCTTATACCAAACCTGAGACCCTTCCTATGGCATGAGATGTCTTATACAACTCCTTCCCATTCCAATCCTGAGACCCTTCCTATAGCATGAGATGTGATATCTCAATGCTTATACCAAACCTGAGACCCTTCCTATAGCATGAGATGTGATATCCAACTTCTTCCCATTCCAATCCTGAGACCCTTCCTATAACATGAGATTTGATGTCTCAATGCTTCAAATACCAAACCTGAGATCTTTCCTATAACATGAGATGTGATATCCAACTCCTTCCCATTCCAATCCTGAGACCCTTCCGATATCATGAGATGTGATATCTCAATGCTTCTAATATCAAACTTGAGACCCTCCCTATAGCATGAGATGTGATATCCAAGTCCTTCCCATTCCAATCCTGAGACCCTTCCTATAGCATGAGAAGTGATATCTCAATGCTTCTAATACCAAACCTTAGACCCTTCCTTTATCATGAGATGTGATATCCAGCTCCTTCCCATTCCAATCCTGAGACTCTTCCGATATCATGAGATGTGATATCTCACTGCTTATAACAAACCTGAGACCCTTCCTATAGCATGAGATGTGATATCCAACTTCTTCCCATTCCAATCCTGAGACCCTTCCTATAACATGAGATGTGATGTCTCAATGCTTCTAATACCAAACCTGAGACCCGTCCTATAACATGAGATGTGATATCCAAATCCTTCCCATTCCAATCCTGAGACCCTTCCGATATCATGAGATGTGATATCTCAATGCTTCTAATATCAAACTTGAGACCCTCCCTATAGCATGAGATGTGATATCCAAGTCCTTCCCATTCCAATCCTGAGACCCTTCCTATAGCATGAGAAGTGATATCTCAATGCTTCTAATACCAAACCTTAGACCCTTCCTTTATCATGAGATGTGATATCCAACTTCTTCCCATTCCAATCCTGAAACCCTTCCTATAGCATGAGATGTGATATCTCAAAGCTTATACCAAACCTGAGACCCTTCCTATAGCATGAGATGTGATATCCAACTCCTTCCCATTCCAATCCTGAGACCCTTCTGATAGCATGAGATGTGATATCTCAATGCCTCTAATACCAGACCTGAGATCCTACCTCTAACATGAAATGTGATATCCAACTCCTTCCCTTTCCAAACCTGAGACCCTGCCTATAGCATGAGATGTGATATCCAAGTCCTTCCCATTCCAATCCCGAGACCCTTCCTATAGCATGTGATGTGATATATCAATGCTTATACCAAACCTGAGACCCTTCCTATGGCATGAGATGTCTTATACAACTCCTTCCCATTCCAATCCTGAGACCCTTCCTATAGCATGAGATGTGATATCTCAATGCTTATACCAAACCTGAGACCCTTCCTATAGCATGAGATGTGATATCCAACTTCTTCCCATTCCAATCCTGAGACCCTTCCTATAACATGAGATTTGATGTCTCAATGCTTCTAATACCAAACCTGAGATCTTTCCTATAACATGAGATGTGATATCCAACTCCTTCCCATTCCAATTCTGAGACCCTTCCTATAGCATGAGATGTGATATCTCAATGCTTATACCAAACCTGAGAAACTTCCTATAGCTTGAGATGTGATATCCAACTCCTTCCCATTCCAATCCTGAGACCCTTCCTATAACATGAGATGTGATATCCAACTCCTTCCCATTCCAACCTGAGACCCTTCCTTTAGCATGAGATGGGATATCCAACTCCTTCCAAATCCAATACTGATACCCTTCCGATAGCATGAGATGTGATATCCCAATGCTTCTACCAAACCTGAGACCCATACTATGGCATGAGATGTGATATCAAACTCCTTCCCATTCCAATCCTGAGACCCGTCCTATAACATGAGATGTGATATCCAAATCCTTCCCATTCCAATCCTGAGACCCTTCCGATATCATGAGATGTGATATCTCAATGCTTCTAATATCAAACTTGAGACCCTCCCTATAGCATGAGATGTGATATCCAAGTCCTTCCCATTCCAATCCTGAGACCCTTCCTATAGCATGAGAAGTGATATCTCAATGCTTCTAATACCAAACCTTAGACCCTTCCTTTATCATGAGATGTGATATCCAGCTCCTTCCCATTCCAATCCTGAGACTCTTCCGATATCATGAGATGTGATATCTCACTGCTTATAACAAACCTGAGACCCTTCCTATAGCATGAGATGTGATATCCAACTTCTTCCCATTCCAATCCTGAGACCCTTCCTATAACATGAGATGTGATGTCTCAATGCTTCTAATACCAAACCTGAGACCCGTCCTATAACATGAGATGTGATATCCAAATCCTTCCCATTCCAATCCTGAGACCCTTCCGATATCATGAGATGTGATATCTCAATGCTTCTAATATCAAACTTGAGACCCTCCCTATAGCATGAGATGTGATATCCAAGTCCTTCCCATTCCAATCCTGAGACCCTTCCTATAGCATGAGAAGTGATATCTCAATGCTTCTAATACCAAACCTTAGACCCTTCCTTTATCATGAGATGTGATATCCAACTTCTTCCCATTCCAATCCTGAAACCCTTCCTATAGCATGAGATGTGATATCTCAAAACTTATACCAAACCTGAGACCCTTCCTATAGCATGAGATGTGATATCCAACTTCTTCCCATTCCAATCCTGAGACCCTTCCTATAACATGAGATGTGATGTCTCAATGCTTCTAATACCAAACCTGAGATCTTTCCTATAACATGAGATGATATCCAACTCCTTCCCATTCCAATTCTGAGACCCTTCCTATATCATTAGATATGATATCCAAGTCCTTCCCATTCCAATCCTGAGACCCTTCCTATAACATGAGATGTGATATCCAACTCCTTCCCATTCCAACCTGAGACCCTTCCTATAGCATGAGATGGGATATCCAACTCCTTCCAAATCCAATACTGATACCCTTCCTATAGCTTGTGATGTGATATCCAACTCCTTCCCATTCCAATTCTGAGACCCTTCCTATACCATGAGACTTGATATCTCAATGCTTCTAATACCAAATCTGAGATCCTTCCTATAGCATGAGATGTGATATCCAACTTCTTCCCATTCCAATCCTGAGACCCTTCCTATAGCATGAGATGTGATATCTCAATGCTACCAAACCTGAGACCCTTCCTATAGCATGAGATGTGATATCCAACTCCTTCCCATTCCAATCCTGAGACACTTCCTATAGCATGAGATGTTTCTCACTGCTTATAACAAACCTGAGACCCTTCCTATAGCATGAGATGTGATATCCAATCCTTCCCATTCCAATCCTGAGACCCTTCCTATAGCATGAGATGTGATATCTCAATGCTTCTAATATCAAACGTGAGACCCTCCCTATAGCATATGTGATATCCAAGTCCTTCCCATTCCAATCCTGAGACACTTCCTATAGCATGAGATGTGATATCTCAATGCTTCTAATACCAAACCTGAGACTCTTCCTATAACATGAGATGGGATATCCAACTCCTTCCCATTCCAATCCTGAGACCCTTTCGATTGCAAAGATGTGATATCTCAATGCTTATACCAAACCTGAGACCCTTCCTACGGCATGAGATGTCATATACAACTCCTTCCCATTCCAATCCTGAGACCCTTCCGATAGCATGAGATGTGATATCTCAATGCTTCTAATACCAAATCTGAGATGCTTCCTATAGCATGAGATGTGATATCCAACTTCTTCCCATTCCAATCCTGAGACCCTTCCTAAAGCATGAGATGTGATATCTCAATGCTTATACCAAACCTGAGACCCTTCCTATAGCATGAGATGTGATATCCAACTTCTTCCCATTCCAATCCTGAGACCCTTCCTATAACATGAGATGTGATGTCTCAATGCGTCTAATAACAAACCTGAGATCTTTCCTATAACATGAGATGTGATATCCAACTCCTTCCCATTCCAATTGTGAGACCCTTCCTATAGCATGAGATATGATATCCAAGTCCTTCCCATTCCAATCCTGAGACCCTTCCTATAACATGAGATGGGATATCCAACTCCTTCCAAATCCAATACTGATACCCTTCCGATAGCATGAGATGTGATATCCCAATGCTTCTACCAAACCTGAGACCCATACTATGGCATGAGATGTGATATCAAACTCCTTCCCATTCCAATCCTGAGACCCTTCCTATAGCTTGAGATGTGATATCCAACTCCTTCCCATTCCAATCCTGAGACCCTTCCTATAACATGAGATGTGATATCCAACTCCTTCCCATTCCAACCTGAGACCCTTCCTTTAGCATGAGATGGGATATCCAACTCCTTCCAAATCCAATACTGATACCCTTCCGATAGCATGAGATGTGATATCCCAATGCTTCTACCAAACCTGAGACCCATACTATGGCATGAGATGTGATATCAAACTCCTTCCCATTCCAATCCTGAGACCCGTCCTATAACATGAGATGTGATATCCAAATCCTTCCCATTCCAATCCTGAGACCCTTCCGATATCATGAGATGTGATATCTCAATGCTTCTAATATCAAACTTGAGACCCTCCCTATAGCATGAGATGTGATATCCAAGTCCTTCCCATTCCAATCCTGAGACCCTTCCTATAGCATGAGAAGTGATATCTCAATGCTTCTAATACCAAACCTTAGACCCTTCCTTTATCATGAGATGTGATATCCAACTCCTTCCCATTCCAATCCTGAGACCCTTCCGATATCATGAGATGTGATATCTCAATGCTTCTAATATCAAACTTGAGACCCTCCCTATAGCATGAGATGTGATATCCAAATACTTCCCATTCCAATCCTGAGACCCTCCCTATAGCATGAGAAGTGATATCTCAATGCTTCTAATACCAAACCTGAGATCCTTCCTATAATATGAGATGTGATATCCAAATCCTTCCCTTTCCAAACCTGAGACCCTCCCTTTAGCATGAGATGTGATATCCAACTCCTTCCCATTCCAATCCTGAGACCCTTCTGATAGCATGAGATGTGATATCTCAATGCCTCTAATACCAAACCTGAGATCCTACCTCTAACATGAAATGTGATATCCAACTCCTTCCCTTTCCAAACCTGAGACCCTGCCTATAGCATGAGATGTGATATCCAAGTCCTTCCCATTCCAATCCCGAGACCCTTCCTATAGCATGTGATGTGATACCTAAATGCTTATACCAAACCTGAGACCCTTCCTATATCATGAGATGTCATATCCAACTCCTTCCCATTCCAATCCTGAGACCCTTCCGATATCATGAGATTTGTTATCTCAATGCTTCTAATATCAAACTTGAGACCCTCCCTATAGCATGAGATGTGACATCCAAGTCCTTCCCATTCCAATCCTGAGACCCTTCCGATAGCAGAGATGTGATATCTCAATGCTTATACCAAACCTGAGACCCTTCCTATAGCCTGAGATGTCATATACAACTCCTTCCAATTCCAATCCTGAGACCCTTCCTATAGCATGAGATGTGATATCTCAATGCCTATACCAAATCAGAGACCCTTCCTATAGCATGAGATGTGATATCCAACTCCTTCCCATTCCAATCCTGAGACCCTTCCTATAGCATGAGAAGTGATATCTCCATGCGTATACCAAACCTGAGACCCTTCCTATAGCATGAGATGTGATATCCAAATCCGTCCAATTCCAATCCTGAGACCCTTCCTATACCATGAGATGTGATATCTCAATGCTTATACCAAACCTGAGAGCCTACCTATAGCATGAGATGTGATGTCCAAGTCCATCCCATTCCAATCCTTAGACCCTTCCTACAGCATGCGATGTGATATCTCAATGATTCTAATACCAAACCAGAGACCCGTCCTATAACATGGGATGGGATATCCAACTTCTTCCCATTCCAATCCTGAGACCCTTCCTATAGCATGAGATGTGATATCTCAATGCTACCAAACCTGAGACCCTTCCTATAGCATGAGATGTGATATCCAACTCCTTCCCATTCCAATCCTGAGACACTTCCTATAGCATGAGATGTATCTCACTGCTTATAACAAACCTGCGACCCTTCCTATAGCATGAGATGTGATATCCAATCCTTCCCATTCCAATCCTGAGACCCTTCCTATAGCATGAGATGTGATATCTCAATGCTTCTAATATCAAACTTGAGACCCTCCCTATAGCATATGTGATATCCAAGTCCTTCCCATTCCAATCCTGAGACACTTCCTATAGCATGAGATGTGATATCTCAATGCTTCTAATACCAAACCTGAGACTCTTCCTATAACATGAGATGGGATATCCAACTCCTTCCCATTCCAATCCTGAGACCCTTTCGATTGCAAAGATGTGATATCTCAATTCTTATACCAAACCTGAGACCCTTCCTACGGCATGAGATGTCATATACAACTCCTTCCCATTCCAATCCTGAGACCCTTCCGATAGCATGAGATGTGATATCTCAATGCTTCTAATACCAAATCTGAGATGCTTCCTATAGCATGAGATGTGATATCCAACTTCTTCCCATTCCAATCCTGAGACCCTTCCTATAGCATGAGATGTTATATCTCAATGCTTATACCAAACCTGAGACCCTTCCTATAGCATGAGATGTGATATCCAACTTCTTCCCATTCCAATCCTGAGACCCTTCCTATAACATGAGATGTGATGTCTCAATGCTTCTAATACCAAACCTGAGATCTTTCCTATAACATGAGATGTGATATCCAACTCCTTCCCATTCCAATTATGAGACCCTTCCTATAGCATGAGATATGATATCCAAGTCCTTCCCATTCCAATCCTGAGACCCTTCCTATAACATGAAATGTGATATCCAACTCCTTCCCATTCCAACCTGAGACCCTTCCTATAGCATGAAATGGGATATCCAACTCCTTCCAAATCCAATACTGATACCCTTCCGATAGCATGAGATGTGATATCCCAATGCTTCTACCAAACCTGAGACCCATACTATGGCATGAGATGTGATATCAAACTCCTTCCCATTCCAATCCTGAGACCCTTCCTATAGCTTGAGATGTGATATCCAACTCCTTCCCATTCCAATTCTGAGACCCTTCCTATACCATGAGACTTGATATCTCAATGCTTCTAATACCAAACCTGAGACCCGTCCTATAACATGAGATGTGATATCCAAATCCTTCCCATTCCAATCCTGAGACCCTTCCGATATCATGAGATGTGATATCTCAATGCTTCTAATATCAAACTTGAGACCCTCCCTATAGCATGAGATGTGATATCCAAGACCTTCCCATTCCAATCCTGAGACCCTTCCTATAGCATGAGAAGTGATATCTCAATGCTTCTAATACCAAACCTTAGACCCTTCCTTTATCATGAGATGTGATATCCAGCTCCTTCCCATTCCAATCCTGAGACCCTTCCGATATCATGAGATGTGATATCTCACTGCTTATAACAAACCTGAGACCCTTCCTATAGCATGAGATGTGATATCCAACTTCTTCCCATTCCAATCCTGAGACCCTTCCTATAACATGAGATGTGATGTCTCAATGCTTCTAATACCAAACCTGAGACCCGTCCTATAACATGAGATGTGATATCCAAATCCTTCCCATTCCAATCCTGAGACCCTTCCGATATCATGAGATGTGATATCTCAATGCTTCTAATATCAAACTTGAGACCCTCCCTATAGCATGAGATGTGATATCCAAGTCCTTCCCATTCCAATCCTGAGACCCTTCCTATAGCATGAGAAGTGATATCTCAATGCTTCTAATACCAAACCTTAGACCCTTCCTTTATCATGAGATGTGATATCCAATTTCTTCCCATTCCAATCCTGAGACCCTTCCTATAGCATGAGATGTGATATCTCAAAGCTTATACCAAACCTGAGACCCTTCCTATAGCATGAGATGTGATATCCAACTTCTTCCCATTCCAATCCTGAGACCCTTCCTATAACATGAGATGTGATGTCTCAATGCTTCTAATACCAAACCTGAGATCTTTCCTATAACATGAGATGACATCCAACTCCTTCCCATTCCAATTCTGAGACCCTTCCTATAGCATTAGATATGATATCCAAGTCCTTCCCATTCCAATCCTGAGACCCTTCCTAACACATGAGATGTGATATCCAACTCCTTCCCATTCCAACCTGAGACCCTTCCTATAGCATGAGATGGGATATCCAACTCCTTCCAAATCCAATACTGATACCCTTCCGATAGCATGAGATGTGATATCCCAATGCTTCTACCAAACCTGAGACCCATACTATGGCATGAGATGTGATATCAAACTCCTTCCCATTCCAATCCTGAGACCCTTCCTATAGCTTGAGATGTGATATCCAACTCCTTTCCATTCCAATTCTGAGACCCTTCCTATACCATGAGACTTGATATCTCAATGCTTCTAATACCAAATCTGAGATCCTTCCTATAGCATGAGATGTGATATCCAACTTCTTCCCATTCCAATCCTGAGACCCTTCCTATAGCATGAGATGTGATATCTCAATGCTACCAAACCTGAGACCCTTCCTATAGCATGAGATGTGATATCCAACTTCTTCCCATTCCAATCCTGAGACACTTCCTATAGCATGAGATGTTTCTCACTGCTTATAACAAACCTGAGACCCTTCCTATAGCATGAGATGTGATATCCAATCCTTCCCATTCCAATCCTGAGACCCTTCCTATAGCATGAGATGTGATATCTCAATGCTTCTAATATCAAACTTGAGACCCTCCCTATAGCATATGTGATATCCAAGTCCTTCCCATTCCAATCCTGAGACCCTTCCTATAACATGAGATGTGATGTCTCAATGCTTCTAATACCAAACCTGAGATCTTTCCTATAACATGAGATGACATCCAACTCCTTCCCATTCCAATTCTGAGACCCTTCCTATAGCATTAGATATGATGTCCAAGTCCTTCCCATTCCAATCCTGAGACCCTTCCTATAACATGAGATGTGATATCCAACTCCTTCCCATTCCAACCTGAGACCCTTCCTTTAGCATGAGATGGGATATCCAACTCCTTCCAAATCCAATACTGATACCCTTCCGATAGCATGAGATGTGATATCCCAATGCTTCTACCAAACCTGAGACCCATACTATGGCATGAGATGTGATATCAAACTCCTTCCCATTCCAATCCTGAGACCCGTCCTATAACATGAGATGTGATATCCAAATCCTTCCCATTCCAATCCTGAGACCCTTCCGATATCATGAGATGTGATATCTCAATGCTTCTAATATCAAACTTGAGACCCTCCCTATAGCATGAGATGTGATATCCAAGTCCTTCCCATTCCAATCCTGAGACCCTTCCTATAGCATGAGAAGTGATATCTCAATGCTTCTAATACCAAACCTTAGACCCTTCCTTTATCATGAGATGTGATATCCAGCTCCTTCCCATTCCAATCCTGAGACTCTTCCGATATCATGAGATGTGATATCTCACTGCTTATAACAAACCTGAGACCCTTCCTATAGCATGAGATGTGATATCCAACTTCTTCCCATTCCAATCCTGAGACCCTTCCTATAACATGAGATGTGATGTCTCAATGCTTCTAATACCAAACCTGAGACCCGTCCTATAACATGAGATGTGATATCCAAATCCTTCCCATTCCAATCCTGAGACCCTTCCGATATCATGAGATGTGATATCTCAATGCTTCTAATATCAAACTTGAGACCCTCCCTATAGCATGAGATGTGATATCCAAGTCCTTCCCATTCCAATCCTGAGACCCTTCCTATAGCATGAGAAGTGATATCTCAATGCTTCTAATACCAAACCTTAGACCCTTCCTTTATCATGAGATGTGATATCCAACTTCTTCCCATTCCAATCCTGAAACCCTTCCTATAGCATGAGATGTGATATCTCAAAGCTTATACCAAACCTGAGACCCTTCCTATAGCATGAGATGTGATATCCAACTTCTTCCCATTCCAATCCTGAGACCCTTCCTATAACATGAGATGTGATGTCTCAATGCTTCTAATACCAAACCTGAGATCTTTCCTATAACATGAGATGATATCCAACTCCTTCCCATTCCAATTCTGAGACCCTTCCTATATCATTAGATATGATATCCAAGTCCTTCCCATTCCAATCCTGAGACCCTTCCTATAACATGAGATGTGATATCCAACTCCTTCCCATTCCAACCTGAGACCCTTCCTATAGCATGAGATGGGATATCCAACTCCTTCCAAATCCAATACTGATACCCTTCCTATAGCTTGTGATGTGATATCCAACTCCTTCCCATTCCAATTCTGAGACCCTTCCTATACCATGAGACTTGATATCTCAATGCTTCTAATACCAAATCTGAGATCCTTCCTATAGCATGAGATGTGATATCCAACTTCTTCCCATTCCAATCCTGAGACCCTTCCTATAGCATGAGATGTGATATCTCAATGCTACCAAACCTGAGACCCTTCCTATAGCATGAGATGTGATATCCAACTCCTTCCCATTCCAATCCTGAGACACTTCCTATAGCATGAGATGTTTCTCACTGCTTATAACAAACCTGAGACCCTTCCTATAGCATGAGATGTGATATCCAATCCTTCCCATTCCAATCCTGAGACCCTTCCTATAGCATGAGATGTGATATCTCAATGCTTCTAATATCAAACGTGAGACCCTCCCTATAGCATATGTGATATCCAAGTCCTTCCCATTCCAATCCTGAGACACTTCCTATAGCATGAGATGTGATATCTCAATGCTTCTAATACCAAACCTGAGACTCTTCCTATAACATGAGATGGGATATCCAACTCCTTCCCATTCCAATCCTGAGACCCTTTCGATTGCAAAGATGTGATATCTCAATGTTTATACCAAACCTGAGACCCTTCCTACGGCATGAGATGTCATATACAACTCCTTCCCATTCCAATCCTGAGACCCTTCCGATAGCATGAGATGTGATATCTCAATGCTTCTAATACCAAATCTGAGATGCTTCCTATAGCATGAGATGTGATATCCAACTTCTTCCCATTCCAATCCTGAGACCCTTCCTATAGCATGAGATGTGATATCTCAATGCTTATACCAAACCTGAGACCCTTCCTATAGGATGAGATGTGATATCCAACTTCTTCCCATTCCAATCCTGAGACCCTTCCTATAACATGAGATGTGATGTCTCAATGCGTCTAATAACAAACCTGAGATCTTTCCTATAACATGAGATGTGATATCCAACTCCTTCCCATTCCAATTGTGAGACCCTTCCTATAGCATGAGATATGATATCCAAGTCCTTCCCATTCCAATCCTGAGACCCTTCCTATAACATGAGATGGGATATCCAACTCCTTCCAAATCCAATACTGATACCCTTCCGATAGCATGAGATGTGATATCCCAATGCTTCTACCAAACCTGAGACCCATACTATGGCATGAGATGTGATATCAAACTCCTTCCCATTCCAATCCTGAGACCCTTCCTATAGCTTGAGATGTGATATCCAACTCCTTCCCATTCCAATCCTGAGACCCTTCCTATAACATGAGATGTGATATCCAACTCCTTCCCATTCCAACCTGAGACCCTTCCTTTAGCATGAGATGGGATATCCAACTCCTTCCAAATCCAATACTGATACCCTTCCGATAGCATGAGATGTGATATCCCAATGCTTCTACCAAACCTGAGACCCATACTATGGCATGAGATGTGATATCAAACTCCTTCCCATTCCAATCCTGAGACCCGTCCTATAACATGAGATGTGATATCCAAATCCTTCCCATTCCAATCCTGAGACCCTTCCGATATCATGAGATGTGATATCTCAATGCTTCTAATATCAAACTTGAGACCCTCCCTATAGCATGAGATGTGATATCCAAGTCCTTCCCATTCCAATCCTGAGACCCTTCCTATAGCATGAGAAGTGATATCTCAATGCTTCTAATACCAAACCTTAGACCCTTCCTTTATCATGAGATGTGATATCCAACTCCTTCCCATTCCAATCCTGAGACCCTTCCGATATCATGAGATGTGATATCTCAATGCTTCTAATATCAAACTTGAGACCCTCCCTATAGCATGAGATGTGATATCCAAATACTTCCCATTCCAATCCTGAGACCCTCCCTATAGCATGAGAAGTGATATCTCAATGCTTCTAATACCAAACCTGAGATCCTTCCTATAACATGAGATGTGATATCCAAATCCTTCCCTTTCCAAACCTGAGACCCTCCCTTTAGCATGAGATGTGATATCCAACTCCTTCCCATTCCAATCCTGAGACCCTTCTGATAGCATGAGATGTGATATCTCAATGCCTCTAATACCAAACCTGAGATCCTACCTCTAACATGAAATGTGATATCCAACTCCTTCCCTTTCCAAACCTGAGACCCTGCCTATAGCATGAGATGTGATATCCAAGTCCTTCCCATTCCAATCCCGAGACCCTTCCTATAGCATGTGATGTGATACCTAAATGCTTATACCAAACCTGAGACCCTTCCTATATCATGAGATGTCATATCCAACTCCTTCCCATTCCAATCCTGAGACCCTTCCGATATCATGAGATTTGTTATCTCAATGCTTCTAATATCAAACTTGAGACCCTCCCTATAGCATGAGATGTGACATCCAAGTCCTTCCCATTCCAATCCTGAGACCCTTCCGATAGCAGAGATGTGATATCTCAATGCTTATACCAAACCTGAGACCCTTCCTATAGCCTGAGATGTCATATACAACTCCTTCCAATTCCAATCCTGAGACCCTTCCTATAGCATGAGATGTGATATCTCAATGCCTATACCAAATCAGAGACCCTTCCTATAGCATGAGATGTGATATCCAACTCCTTCCCATTCCAATCCTGAGACCCTTCCTATAGCATGAGAAGTGATATCTCCATGCGTATACCAAACCTGAGACCCTTCCTATAGCATGAGATGTGATATCTCAATGCTTCTAATATCAAACTTGAGACCCTCCCTATAGCATATGTGATATCCAAGTCCTTCCCATTCCAATCCTGAGACACTTCCTATAGCATGAGATGTGATATCTCAATTCTTCTAATACCAAACCTGAGACTCTTCCTATAACATGAGATGTCATATACAACTCCTTCCCATTCCAATCCTGAGACCCTTCCGATAGCATGAGATGTGATATCTCAATGCTTCTAATACCAAATCTGAGATGCTTCCTATAGCATGAGATGTGATATCCAACTTCTTCCCATTCCAATCCTGAGACCCTTCCTATAGCATGAGATGTGATATCTCAATGCTTATACCAAACCTGAGACCCTTCCTATAGCATGAGATGTGATATCCAACTCCTTCCCATTCCAATTCTGAGACCCTTCCTATAGCATTAGATATGATATCCAAGTCCTTCCCATTCCAATCCTGAGACCCTTCCTATAACATGAGATGTGATATCCAACTCCTTCCCATTCCAACCTGAGACCCTTCCTATAGCATGAGATGGGATATCCAACTCCTTCCAAATCCAATACTGATACCCTTCCGATAGCATGAGATGTGATATCCCAATGCTTCTACCAAACCTGAGACCCATACTATGGCATGAGATGTGATATCAAACTCCTTCCCATTCCAATCCTGAGACCCTTCCTATAGCTTGAGATGTGATATCCAACTCCTTCCCATTCCAATTCTGAGACCCTTCCTATACCATGAGACTTGATATCTCAATGCTTCTAATACCAAATCTGAGATCCTTCCTATAGCATGAGATGTGATATCCAACTTCTTCCCATTCCAATCCTGAGACCCTTCCTATAGCATGAGATGTGATATCTCAATGCTACCAAACCTGAGACCCTTCCTATAGCATGAGATGTGATATCCAACTCCTTCCCATTCCAATCCTGAGACCCTTCCTATACCATGAGACTTGATATCTCAATGCTTCTAATACCAAATCTGAGATCCTTCCTATAGCATGAGATGTGATATCCAACTTCTTCCCATTCCAATCCTGAGACCCTTCCTATAGCATGAGATGTGATATCTCAATGCTACCAAACCTGAGACCCTTCCTATAGCATGAGATGTGATATCCAACTCCTTCCCATTCCAATCCTGAGACACTTCCTATAGCATGAGATGTTTCTCACTGCTTATAACAAACCTGAGACCCTTCCTATAGCATGAGATGTGATATCCAATCCTTCCCATTCCAATCCTGAGACCCTTCCTATAGCATGAGATGTGATATCTCAATGCTTCTAATATCAAACTTGAGACCCTCCCTATAGCATATGTGATATCCAAGTCCTTCCCATTCCAATCCTGAGACACTTCCTATAGCATGAGATGTGATATCTCAATTCTTCTAATACCAAACCTGAGACTCTTCCTATAACATGAGATGTCATATACAACTCCTTCCCATTCCAATCCTGAGACCCTTCCGATAGCATGAGATGTGATATCTCAATGCTTCTAATACCAAATCTGAGATGCTTCCTATAGCATGAGATGTGATATCCAACTTCTTCCCATTCCAATCCTGAGACCCTTCCTATAGCATGAGATGTGATATCTCAATGCTTATACCAAACCTGAGACCCTTCCTATAGCATGAGATGTGATATCCAACTTCTTCCCATTCCAATCCTGAGACCCTTCCTATAACATGAGATGTGATGTCTCAATGCTTCTAATACCATACCTGAGATCTTTCCTATAACATGAGATGTGATATCCAACTCCTTCCCATTCCAATTATGAGACCCTTCCTATAGCATGAGATATGATATCCAAGTCCTTCCCATTCCAATCCTGAGACCCTTCCTATAACATGAGATGGGATATCCAACTCCTTCCAAATCCAATACTGATACCCTTCCGATAGCATGAGATGTGATATCCCAATGCTTCTACCAAACCTGAGACCCATACTATGGCATGAGATGTGATATCAAACTCCTTCCCATTCCAATCCTGAGACCCTTCCTATAGCTTGAGATGTGATATCCAACTCCTTCCCATTCCAATCCTGAGACCCTTCCTATAACATGAGATGTGATATCCAACTCCTTCCCATTCCAACCTGAGACCCTTCCTTTAGCATGAGATGGGATATCCAACTCCTTCCAAATCCAATACTGATACCCTTCCGATAGCATGAGATGTGATATCCCAATGCTTCTACCAAACCTGAGACCCATACTATGGCATGAGATGTGATATCAAACTCCTTCCCATTCCAATCCTGAGACCCGTCCTATAACATGAGATGTGATATCCAAATCCTTCCCATTCCAATCCTGAGACCCTTCCGATATCATGAGATGTGATATCTCAATGCTTCTAATATCAAACTTGAGACCCTCCCTATAGCATGAGATGTGATATCCCAATGCTTCTACCAAACCTGAGACCCATACTATGGCATGAGATGTGATATCAAACTTCTTCCCATTCCAATCCTGAGACCCTTCCTATAGCTTGAGATGTGTTATCCAACTCCTTCCCATTCCAATTCTAAGACCCTTCCTATACCATGAGACTTGATATCTCAATGCTTCTAATACCAAACCTGAGACCCGTCCTATAACATGAGATGTGATATCCAAATCCTTCCCCTTCCAAACCTTAGACCCTTCCTATATCATGAGATGTGATATCCAACTCCTTCCCATTCCAATCCTGAGACCCTTCCGATATCATGAGATTTGTTATCTCAATGCTTCTAATATCAAACTTGAGACCCTCCCTATAGCATGAGATGTGACATCCAAGTCCTTCCCATTCCAATCCTGAGACCCTTCCGATAGCAGAGATGTGATATCTCAATGCTTATACCAAACCTGAGACCCTTCCTATAGCCTGAGATGTCATATACAACTCCTTCCAATTCCAATCCTGAGACCCTTCCTATAGCATGAGATGTGATATCTCAATGCTTATACCAAATCAGAGACCCTTCCTATAGCATGAGATGTGATATCCAACTCCTTCCCATTCCAATCCTGAGACCCTTCCTATAGCATGAGAAGTGATATCTCCATGCGTATACCAAACCTGAGACCCTTCCTATAGCATGAGATGTGATATCCAAATCCGTCCAATTCCAATCCTGAGACCCTTCCTATACCATGAGATGTGATATCTCAATGCTTATACCAAACCTGAGAGCCTACCTATAGCATGAGATGTGATGTCCAAGTCCATCCCATTCCAATCCTTAGACCCTTCCTACAGCATGCGATGTGATATCTCAATGATTCTAATACCAAACCAGAGACCCGTCCTATAACATGAGTTGGGATATCCAACTTCTTCCCATTCCAATCCTGAGACCCTTCCTATAGCATGAGATGTGATATCTCAATGCTACCAAACCTGAGACCCTTCCTATAGCATGAGATGTGATATCCAACTCCTTCCCATTCCAATCCTGAGACACTTCCTATAGCATGAGATGTATCTCACTGCTTATAACAAACCTGAGACCCTTCCTATAGCATGAGATGTGATATCCAATCCTTCCCATTCCAATCCTGAGACCCTTCCTATAGCATGAGATGTGATATCTCAATGCTTCTAATATCAAACTTGAGACCCTCCCTATAGCATATGTGATATCCAAGTCCTTCCCATTCGAATCCTGAGACACTTCCTATAGCATGAGATGTGATATCTCAATGCTTCTAATACCAAACCTGAGACTCTTCCTATAACATGAGATGGGATATCCAACTCCTTCCCATTCCAATCCTGAGACCATTTCGATTGCAAAGATGTGATATCTCAATTCTTATACCAAACCTGAGAGCCTACCTATAGCATGAGATGTGATGTCCAAGTCCATCCCATTCCAATCCTTAGACCCTTCCTACAGCATGCGATGTGATATCTCAATGATTCTAATACCAAACCAGAGACCCGTCCTATAACATGAGTTGGGATATCCAACTTCTTCCCATTCCAATCCTGAGACCCTTCCTATAGCATGAGATGTGATATCTCAATGCTACCAAACCTGAGACCCTTCCTATAGCATGAGATGTGATATCCAACTCCTTCCCATTCCAATCCTGAGACACTTCCTATAGCATGAGATGTATCTCACTGCTTATAACAAACCTGAGACCCTTCCTATAGCATGAGATGTGATATCCAATCCTTCCCATTCCAATCCTGAGACCCTTCCTATAGCATGAGATGTGATATCTCAATGCTTCTAATATCAAACTTGAGACCCTCCCTATAGCATATGTGATATCCAAGTCCTTCCCATTCCAATCCTGAGACACTTCCTATAGCATGAGATGTGATATCTCAATGCTTCTAATACCAAACCTGAGACTCTTCCCATAACATGAGATGGGATATCCAACTCCTTCCCATTCCAATCCTGAGACCCTTTCGATTGCAAAGATGTGATATCTCAATTCTTATACCAAACCTGAGACCCTTCCTACGGCATGAGATGTCATATACAACTCCTTCCCATTCCAATCCTGAGACCCTTCCGATAGCATGAGATGTGATATCTCAATGCTTCTAATACCAAATCTGAGATGCTTCCTATAGCATGAGATGTGATATCCAACTTCTTCCCATTCCAATCCTGAGACCCTTCCTATAGCATGAGATGTGATATCTCAATTCTTCTAATACCAAACCTGAGACTCTTCCTATAACATGAGATGTCATATACAACTCCTTCCCATTCCAATCCTGAGACCCTTCCGATAGCATGAGATGTGATATCTCAATGCTTCTAATACCAAATCTGAGATGCCTCCTATAGCATGAGATGTGATATCCAACTTCTTCCCATTCCAATCCTGAGACCCTTCCTATAGCATGAGATGTGATATCTCAATGCTTATACCAAACCTGAGACCCTTCCTATAGCATGAGATGTGATATCCAACTTCTTCCCATTCCAATCCTGAGACCCTTCCTATAACATGAGATGTGATGTCTCAATGCTTCTAATACCATACCTGAGATCTTTCCTATAACATGAGATGTGATATCCAACTCCTTCCCATTCCAATTATGAGACCCTTCCTATAGCATGAGATATGATATCCAAGTCCTTCCCATTCCAATCCTGAGACCCTTCCTATAACATGAGATGGGATATCCAACTCCTTCCAAATCCAATACTGATACCCTTCCGATAGCATGAGATGTGATATCCCAATGCTTCTACCAAACCTGAGACCCATACTATGGCATGAGATGTGATATCAAACTCCTTCCCATTCCAATCCTGAGACCCTTCCTATAGCTTGAGATGTGATATCCAACTCCTTCCCATTCCAATCCTGAGACCCTTCCTATAACATGAGATGTGATATCCAACTCCTTCCCATTCCAACCTGAGACCCTTCCTTTAGCATGAGATGGGATATCCAACTCCTTCCAAATCCAATACTGATACCCTTCCGATAGCATGAGATGTGATATCCCAATGCTTCTACCAAACCTGAGACCCATACTATGGCATGAGATGTGATATCAAACTCCTTCCCATTCCAATCCTGAGACCCGTCCTATAACATGAGATGTGATATCCAAATCCTTCCCATTCCAATCCTGAGACCCTTCCGATATCATGAGATGTGATATCTCAATGCTTCTAATATCAAACTTGAGACCCTCCCTATAGCATGAGATGTGATATCCCAATGCTTCTACCAAACCTGAGACCCATACTATGGCATGAGATGTGATATCAAACTTCTTCCCATTCCAATCCTGAGACCCTTCCTATAGCTTGAGATGTGTTATCCAACTCCTTCCCATTCCAATTCTAAGACCCTTCCTATACCATGAGACTTGATATCTCAATGCTTCTAATACCAAACCTGAGACCCGTCCTATAACATGAGATGTGATATCCAAATCCTTCCCCTTCCAAACCTTAGACCCTTCCTATATCATGAGATGTGATATCCAACTCCTTCCCATTCCAATCCTGAGACCCTTCCGATATCATGAGATTTGTTATCTCAATGCTTCTAATATCAAACTTGAGACCCTCCCTATAGCATGAGATGTGACATCCAAGTCCTTCCCATTCCAATCCTGAGACCCTTCCGATAGCAGAGATGTGATATCTCAATGCTTATACCAAACCTGAGACCCTTCCTATAGCCTGAGATGTCATATACAACTCCTTCCAATTCCAATCCTGAGACCCTTCCTATAGCATGAGATGTGATATCTCAATGCTTATACCAAATCAGAGACCCTTCCTATAGCATGAGATGTGATATCCAACTCCTTCCCATTCCAATCCTGAGACCCTTCCTATAGCATGAGAAGTGATATCTCCATGCGTATACCAAACCTGAGACCCTTCCTATAGCATGAGATGTGATATCCAAATCCGTCCAATTCCAATCCTGAGACCCTTCCTATACCATGAGATGTGATATCTCAATGCTTATACCAAACCTGAGAGCCTACCTATAGCATGAGATGTGATGTCCAAGTCCATCCCATTCCAATCCTTAGACCCTTCCTACAGCATGCGATGTGATATCTCAATGATTCTAATACCAAACCAGAGACCCGTCCTATAACATGAGTTGGGATATCCAACTTCTTCCCATTCCAATCCTGAGACCCTTCCTATAGCATGAGATGTGATATCTCAATGCTACCAAACCTGAGACCCTTCCTATAGCATGAGATGTGATATCCAACTCCTTCCCATTCCAATCCTGAGACACTTCCTATAGCATGAGATGTATCTCACTGCTTATAACAAACCTGAGACCCTTCCTATAGCATGAGATGTGATATCCAATCCTTCCCATTCCAATCCTGAGACCCTTCCTATAGCATGAGATGTGATATCTCAATGCTTCTAATATCAAACTTGAGACGCTCCCTATAGCATATGTGATATCCAAGTCCTTCCCATTCCAATCCTGAGACACTTCCTATAGCATGAGATGTGATATCTCAATGCTTCTAATACCAAACCTGAGACTCTTCCTATAACATGAGATGGGATATCCAACTCCTTCCCATTCCAATCCTGAGACCATTTCGATTGCAAAGATGTGATATCTCAATTCTTATACCAAACCTGAGAGCCTACCTATAGCATGAGATGTGATGTCCAAGTCCATCCCATTCCAATCCTTAGACCCTTCCTACAGCATGCGATGTGATATCTCAATGATTCTAATACCAAACCAGAGACCCGTCCTATAACATGAGTTGGGATATCCAACTTCTTCCCATTCCAATCCTGAGACCCTTCCTATAGCATGAGATGTGATATCTCAATGCTACCAAACCTGAGACCCTTCCTATAGCATGAGATGTGATATCCAACTCCTTCCCATTCCAATCCTGAGACACTTCCTATAGCATGAGATGTATCTCACTGCTTATAACAAACCTGAGACCCTTCCTATAGCATGAGATGTGATATCCAATCCTTCCCATTCCAATCCTGAGACCCTTCCTATAGCATGAGATGTGATATCTCAATGCTTCTAATACCAAACCTGAGACTCTTCCCATAACATGAGATGGGATATCCAACTCCTTCCCATTCCAATCCTGAGACCCTTTCGATTGCAAAGATGTGATATCTCAATTCTTATACCAAACCTGAGACCCTTCCTACGGCATGAGATGTCATATACAACTCCTTCCCATTCCAATCCTGAGACCCTTCCGATAGCATGAGATGTGATATCTCAATGCTTCTAATATCAAACTTGAGACCCTCCCTATAGCATATGTGATATCCAAGTCCTTCCCATTCCAATCCTGAGACACTTCCTATAGCATGAGATGTGATATCTCAATGCTTCTAATACCAAACCTGAGACTCTTCCCATAACATGAGATGGGATATCCAACTCCTTCCCATTCCAATCCTGAGACCCTTTCGATTGCAAAGATGTGATATCTCAATTCTTATACCAAACCTGAGACCCTTCCTACGGCATGAGATGTCATATACAACTCCTTCCCATTCCAATCCTGAGACCCTTCCGATAGCATGAGATGTGATATCTCAATGCTTCTAATACCAAATCTGAGATGCTTCCTATAGCATGAGATGTGATATCCAACTTCTTCCCATTCCAATCCTGAGACCCTTCCTATAGCATGAGATGTGATATCTCAATGCTTATACCAAACCTGAGACCCTTCCTATAGCATGAGATGTGATATCCAACTTCTTCCCATTCCAATCCTGAGACCCTTCCTATAACATGAGATGTGATGTCTCAATGCTTCTAATACCAAACCTGAGATCTTTCCTATAACATGAGATGTGATATCCAACTCCTTCCCATTCCAATTATGAGACCCTTCCTATAGCATGAGATATGATATCCAAGTCCTTCCCATTCCAATCCTGAGACCCTTCCTATAACATGAGATGTGATATCCAACTCCTTCCCATTCCAACCTGAGACCCTTCCTATAGCATGAAATGGGATATCCAACTCCTTCCAAATCCAATACTGATACCCTTCCGATAGCATGAGATGTGATATCCCAATGCTTCTACCAAACCTGAGACCCATACTATGGCATGAGATGTGATATCAAACTCCTTCCCATTCCAATCCTGAGACCCTTCCTATAGCTTGAGATGTGATATCCAACTCCTTCCCATTCCAATTCTGAGACCCTTCCTATACCATGAGACTTGATATCTCAATGCTTCTAATACCAAACCTGAGACCCGTCCTATAACATGAGATGTGATATCCAAATCCTTCCCATTCCAATCCTGAGACCCTTCCGATATCATGAGATGTGATATCTCAATGCTTCTAATATCAAACTTGAGACCCTCCCTATAGCATGAGATGTGATATCCAAGTCCTTCCCATTCCAATCCTGAGACCCTTCCTATAGCATGAGAAGTGATATCTCAATGCTTCTAATACCAAACCTTAGACCCTTCCTTTATCATGAGATGTGATATCCAGCTCCTTCCCATTCCAATCCTGAGACCCTTCCGATATCATGAGATGTGATATCTCACTGCTTATAACAAACCTGAGACCCTTCCTATAGCATGAGATGTGATATCCAACTTCTTCCCATTCCAATCCTGAGACCCTTCCTATAACATGAGATGTGATGTCTCAATGCTTCTAATACCAAACCTGAGACCCGTCCTATAACATTCCGAGATGTGATATCCAACTCCTTCCCATTCCAATCCTGAGACCCTTCCTATAGCATGAGAAGTGATATCTCCATGCGTATACCAAACCTGAGACCCTTCCTATAGCATGAGATGTGATATCCAAATCCGTCCCATTCCAATCCTGAGACCCTTCCTATACCATGAGATGTGATATCTCAATGCTTATACCAAACCTGAGAGCCTACCTATAGCATGAGATGTGATGTCCAAGTCCATCCCATTCCAATCCTTAGACCCTTCCTACAGCATGCAATGTGATATCTCAATGATTCTAATACCAAACCAGAGACCCGTCCTATAACATGAGATGGGATATCCAACTTCTTCCCATTCCAATCCTGAGCCACTTCCGATAGCAAAGATGTGATATCTC
Organism: Ambystoma mexicanum; assembly: GCF_040938575.1. Lineage (NCBI taxonomy): Eukaryota > Metazoa > Chordata > Amphibia > Caudata > Ambystomatidae > Ambystoma > Ambystoma mexicanum. The sequence goes on from NW_027182448.1 coordinate 453,958, forward strand.
AATGCTTATACCAAACCTGAGACCCTTCCTATAACATGAGATGTGATATCCAAATCATTCCCATTCCAATCCTGAGACCCTTCCGATAGCATGAGATGTGATATCTCAATGCTTCTAATACCAAACCTGAGATCCTTCCTATAGCATATGTGATATCCAACTCCTTCCCATTCCAAACATGAGACCCTTCCTATAGCAAGAATGTAATATCCAACTCCTACCCATTCCAATCCTGAGACCCTTCCTATAGCATGAGATGTGATATATCAATGCTTCTAATACCAAACCTGAGATCCTTCCTATAGCATGAGATGTGATATCCAACTTCTTCCCATTCCATTCCTGAGACCCTTCCTATAGCATGAGATGTGATATCTCAATGCTTATACCAAACCTGAGACCCTTCCTATAGCATGAGATGTGATATCCAACTTCTTCCCATTCCAATCCTGAGACCCTTCCTATAACATGAGATGTGATGTCTCAATGCTTCTAATACCAAACCTGAGATCTTTCCTATAACATGAGATGATATCCAACTCCTTCCCATTCCAATTCTGAGACCCTTCCTATAGCATGAGATATGATATCCAAGTCCTTCCCATTCCAATCCTGAGACCCTTCCTATAACATGAGATGTGATATCCAACTCCTTCCCATTCCAACCTGAGACCCTTCCTATAGCATGAGATGGGATATCCAACTCCTTCCAAATCCAATACTGATACCCTTCCGATAGCATGAGATGTGATATCCCAATGCTTCTACCAAACCTGAGACCCATACTATGGCATGAGATGTGATATCAAACTCCTTCCCATTCCAATCCTGAGACCCTTCCTATAGCTTGAGATGTGATATCCAACTCCTTCCCATTCCAATTCTGAGACCCTTCCTATACCATGAGACTTGATATCTCAATGCTTCTAATACCAAATCTGAGATCCTTCCTATAGCATGAGATGTGATATCCAACTTCTTCCCATTCCAATCCTGAGACCCTTCCTATAGCATGAGATGTGATATCTCAATGCTACCAAACCTGAGACCCTTCCTATAGCATGAGATGTGATATCCAATCCTTCCCATTCCAATCCTGAGACCCTTCCTATAGCATGAGATGTGATATCTCAATGCTTCTAATATCAAACTTGAGACCCTCCCTATAGCATATGTGATATCCAAGTCCTTCCCATTCCAATCCTGAGACACTTCCTATAGCATGAGATGCGATATCTCAATGCTTCTAATACCAAACCTGAGACTCTTCCTATAACATGAGATGGGATATCCAACTCCTTCCCATTCCAATCCTGAGACCCTTTCGATTGCAAAGATGTGATATCTCAATGCTTATACCAAACCTGAGACCCTTCCCACGGCATGAGATGTCATATACAACTCCTTCCCATTCCAATCCTGAGACCCTTCCGATAGCATGAGATGTGATATCTCAATGCTTCTAATACCAAATCTGAGATGCTTCCTATAGCATGAGATGTGATATCCAACTTCTTCCCATTCCAATCCTGAGACCCTTCCTATAGCATGAGATGTGATATCTCAATGCTTATACCAAACCTGAGACCCTTCCTATAGCATGAGATGTGATATCCAACTTCTTCCCATTCCAATCCTGAGACCCTTCCTATAACATGAGATGTGATGTCTCAATGCTTCTAATACCAAACCTGAGATCTTTCCTATAACATGAGATGTGATATCCAACTCCTTCCCATTCCAATCCTGAGACCCTTCTGATAGCATGAGATGTGATATCTCAATGTCTCTAATACCAAACCTGAGATCCTACCTCTAACATGAAATGTGATATCCAACTCCTTCCCTTTCCAAACCTGAGACCCTGCCTATAGCATGAGATGTGATATCCAAGTCCTTCCCATTCCAATCCCGAGACCCTTCCTATAGCATGTGATGTGATATCTCAATGCTTATACCAAACCTGAGACCCTTCCTATGGCATGAGATGTCATATACAACTCCTTCCCATTCCAATCCTGAGACCCTTCCTATAGTATGAGATGTGATATCTCAATGCTTATACCAAACCTGAGACCCTTCCTATAGCATGAGATGTGATATCCAACTCCTTCCCATTCCAATCCTGAGACCCTTCCTATAGCATGAGATGTGATATCTCAATGCTTCTAATACCAAACCTGAGACCCTTCCTATAGCATGATGGGATATCCAACTCCTTCCAAATCCAATACTGATACGCTTCCGATAGCATGAGATGTGATATCCCAATGCTTCTACCAAACCTGAGACCCATACTATGGCATGAGATGTGATATCAAACTTCTTCCCATTCCAATCCTGAGACCCTTCCTATAGCTTGAGATGTGTTATCCAACTCCTTCCCATTCCAATTCTGAGACCCTTCCTATACCATGAGACTTGATATCTCAATGCTTCTAATACCAAACCTGAGACCCGTCCTATAACATGAGATGTGATATCCAAATCCTTCCCCTTCCAAACCTTAGACCCTTCCTATATCATGAGATGTGATATCCAACTCCTTCCCATTCCAATCCTGAGACCCTTCGGATATCATGAGATTTGTTATCTCAATGCTTCTAATATCAAACTTGAGACCCTCCCTATAGCATGAGATGTGACATCCAAGTCCTTCCCATTCCAATCCTGAGACCCTTCCGATAGCAGAGATGTGATATCTCAATGCTTATACCAAACCTGAGACCCTTCCTATAGCCTGAGATGTCATATACAACTCCTTCCCATTCCAATCCTGAGACCCTTCCTATAGCATGAGATGTGATATCTCAATGCTTATACCAAATCAGAGACCCTTCCTATAGCATGAGATGTGATATCCAACTCCTTCCCATTCCAATCCTGAGACCCTTCCTATAGCATGAGAAGTGATATCTCCATGCGTATACCAAACCTGAGACCCTTCCTATAGCATGAGATGTGATATCCAAATCCGTCCCATTCCAATCCTGAGACCCTTCCTATACCATGAGATGTGATGTCTCAATGGTTATACCAAACCTGAGAGCCTACCTATAGCATGAGATGTGATGTCCAAGTCCATCCCATTCCAATCCTTAGACCCTTCCTACAGCATGCGATGTGATATCTCAATGATTCTAATACCAAACCAGAGACCCGTCCTATAACATGAGATGGGATATCCAACTTCTTCCCATTCCAATCCTGAGCCACTTCCGATAGCAAAGATGTGATATCTCAATGCTTATACCAAACCTGAGACCCTTCCTATAACATGAGATGTGATATCCAAATCATTCCCATTCCAATCCTGAGACCCTTCCGATAGCATGAGATGTGATATCTCAATGCTTCTAATACCAAACCTGAGATCCTTCCTATAGCATATGTGATATCCAACTCCTTCCCATTCCAAACATGAGACCCTTCCTATAGCAAGAATGTAATATCCAACTCCTACGCATTCCAATCCTGAGACCCTTCCTATAGCATGAGATGTGATATATCAATGCTTCTAATACCAAACCTGAGATCCTTCCTATAGCATGAGATGTGATATCCAACTTCTTCCCATTCCATTCCTGAGACCCTTCCTATAGCATGAGATGTGATATCTCAATGCTTATAAAAAACCTGAGACCCTTCCTATAGCATGAGATGTGATATCCAACTTCTTCCCATTCCAATCCTGAGACCCTTCCTATAACATGAGATGTGATGTCTCAATGCTTCTAATACCAAACCTGAGATCTTTCCTATAACATGACATGATATCCAACTCCTTCCCATTCCAATTCTGAGACCCTTCCTATAGCATGAGATATGATATCCAAGTCCTTCCCATTCCAATCCTGAGACCCTTCCTATAACATGAGATGTGATATCCAACTCCTTCCCATTCCAACCTGAGACCCTTCCTATAGCATGAGATGGGATATCCAACTCCTTCCAAATCCAATACTGATACCCTTCCGATAGCATGAGATGTGATATCCCAATGCTTCTACCAAACCTGAGACCCATACTATGGCATGAGATGTGATATCAAACTCCTTCCCATTCCAATCCTGAGACCCTTCCTATAGCTTGAGATGTGATATCCAACTCCTTCCCATTCCAATTCTGAGACCCTTCCTATACCATGAGACTTGATATCTCAATGCTTCTAATACCAAATCTGAGATCCTTCCTATAGCATGAGATGTGATATCCAACTTCTTCCCATTCCAATCCTGAGACCCTTCCTATAGCATGAGATGTGATATCTCAATGCTACCAAACCTGAGACCCTTCCTATAGCATGAGATGTGATATCCAATCCTTCCCATTCCAATCCTGAGACCCTTCCTATAGCATGAGATGTGATATCTCAATGCTTCTAATATCAAACTTGAGACCCTCCCTATAGCATATGTGATATCCAAGTCCTTCCCATTCCAATCCTGAGACACTTCCTATAGCATGAGATGTGATATCTCAATGCTTATAATACCAAACCTGAGACTCTTCCTATAACATGAGATGGGATATCCAACTCCTTCCCATTCCAATCCTGAGACCCTTTCGATTGCAAAGATGTGATATCTCAATGCTTATACCAAACCTGAGACCCTTCCTACGGCATGAGATGTCATATACAACTCCTTCCCATTCCAATCCTGAGACCCTTCCGATAGCATGAGATGTGATATCTCAATGCTTCTAATACCAAATCTGAGATGCTTCCTATAGCATGAGATGTGATATCCAACTTCTTCCCATTCCAATCCTGAGACCCTTCCTATAGCATGAGATGTGATATCTCAATGCTTATACCAAACCTGAGACCCTTCCTATAGCATGAGATGTGATATCCAACTTCTTCCCATTCCAATCCTGAGACCCTTCCTATAACATGAGATGTGATGTCTCAATGCTTCTAATACCAAACCTGAGATCTTTCCTATAACATGAGATGTGATATCCAACTCCTTCCCATTCCAATCCTGAGACCCTTCTGATAGCATGAGATGTGATATCTCAATGTCTCTAATACCAAACCTGAGATCCTACCTCTAACATGAAATGTGATATCCAACTCCTTCCCTTTCCAAACCTGAGACCCTGCCTATAGCATGAGATGTGATATCCAAGTCCTTCCCATTCCAATCCCGAGACCCTTCCTATAGCATGTGATGTGATATCTCAATGCTTATACCAAACCTGAGACCCTTCCTATGGCATGAGATGTCATATACAACTCCTTCCCATTCCAATCCTGAGACCCTTCCTATAGTATGAGATGTGATATCTCAATGCTTATACCAAACCTGAGACCCTTCCTATAGCATGAGATGTGATATCCAACTTCTTCCCATTCCAATCCTGAGACCCTTCCTATAACATAAGATTTGATGTCTCAATGCTTCTAATACCAAACCTGAGATCTTTCCTATAACATGAGATGTGATCTCCAACTCCTTCCCATTCCAATTCTGAGACCCTTCCTATAGCATAAGATGTGATATCTCAATGCTTATACCAAACCTGAGACTCTTCCTATAGCTTGAGATGTGATATCCAACTCCTTCCCATTCCAATCCTGAGACCCTTCCTATAGCATGAGATGTGATATCTCAATGCTTCTAATACCAAACCTGAGACCCTTCCTATAGCTTGAGATGTGATATCCAACTCCTTCCCCTTCCAAACCTGGGAGCCTTCCCATAGCATGAGATATGATATCCAAGTCCTTCCCATTCCAAACCTGAGACCCTTCCTATAACATGAGATGTGATATCCAACTCCTTCCCGTTCCAACCTGAGACCCTTCCTATAGCATGATGGGATATCCAACTCCTTCCAAATCCAATACTGATACCCTTCCGATAGCATGAGATGTGATATCCCAATGCTTCTACCAAACCTGAGACCCATACTATGGCATGAGATGTGATATCAAACTTCTTCCCATTCCAATCCTGAGACCCTTCCTATAGCTTGAGATGTGTTATCCAACTCCTTCCCATTCCAATTCTGAGACCCTTCCTATACCATGAGACTTGATATCTCAATGCTTCTAATACCAAACCTGAGACCCGTCCTATAACATGAGATGTGATATCCAAATCCTTCCCCTTCCAAACCTTAGACCCTTCCTATATCATGAGATGTGATATCCAACTCCTTCCCATTCCAATACTGAGACCCTTCCGATATCATGAGATTTGTTATCTCAATGCTTCTAATATCAAACTTGAGACCCTCCCTATAGCATGAGATGTGACATCCAAGTCCTTCCCATTCCAATCCTGAGACCCTTCCGATAGCAGAGATGTGATATCTCAATGCTTATACCAAACCTGAGACCCTTCCTATAGCCTGAGATGTCATATACAACTCCTTCCCATTCCAATCCTGAGACCCTTCCTATAGCATGAGATGTGATATCTCAATGCTTATACCAAATCAGAGACCCTTCCTATAGCATGAGATGTGATATCCAACTCCTTCCCATTCCAATCCTGAGACCCTTCCTATAGCATGAGAAGTGATATCTCCATGCGTATACCAAACCTGAGACCCTTCCTATAGCATGAGAATTGATATCCAAATCCGTCCCATTCCAATCCTGAGACCCTTCCTATACCATGAGATGTGATATCTCAATGCTTATACCAAGCCTGAGAGCCTACCTATAGCATGAGATGTGATGTCCAAGTCCATCCCATTCCAATCCTTAGACCCTTCCTACAGCATGCGATGTGATATCTCAATGATTCTAATACCAAACCAGAGACCCGTCCTATAACATGAGATGGGATATCCAACTTCTTCCCATTCCAATCCTGAGCCACTTCCGATAGCAAAGATGTGATATCTCAATGCTTATACCAAACCTGAGACCCTTCCTATAACATGAGATGTGATATCCAAATCATTCCCATTCCAATCCTGAGACCCTTCCGATAGCATGAGATGTGATATCTCAATGCTTCTAATACCAAACCTGAGATCCTTCCTATAGCATATGTGATATCCAACTCCTTCCCATTCCAAACATGAGACCCTTCCTATAGCAAGAATGTAATATCCAACTCCTACCCATTCCAATCCTGAGACCCTTCCGATAGCATGAGATGTGATATATCAATGCTTCTAATACCAAACCTGAGATCCTTCCTATAGCATGAGATGTGATATCCAACTTCTTCCCATTCCAATCCTGAGACCCTTCCTATAGCATGAGATGTGATATCTCAATGCTTATACCAAACCTGAGACCCTTCCTATAGCATGAGATGTGATATCCAACTTCTTCCCATTCCAATCCTGAGACCCTTCCTATAACATGAGATGTGATGTCTCAATGCTTCTAATACCAAACCTGAGATCTTTCCTATAACATGAGATGTGATATCCAACTCCTTCCCATTCCAATCCTGAGACCCTTCTGATAGCATGAGATGTGATATCTCAATGTCTCTAATACCAAACCTGAGATCCTACCTCTAACATGAAATGTGATATCCAACTCCTTCCCTTTCCAAACCTGAGACCCTGCCTATAGCATGAGATGTGATATCCAAGTCCTTCCCATTCCAATCCCGAGACCCTTCCTATAGCATGTGATGTGATATCTCAATGCTTATACCAAACCTGAGACCCTTCCTATGGCATGAGATGTCATATACAACTCCTTCCCATTCCAATCCTGAGACCCTTCCTATAGTATGAGATGTGATATCTCAATGCTTATACCAAACCTGAGACCCTTCCTATAGCATGAGATGTGATATCCAACTTCTTCCCATTCCAATCCTGAGACCCTTCCTATAACATAAGATTTGATGTCTCAATGCTTCTAATACCAAACCTGAGATCTTTCCTATAACATGAGATGTGATCTCCAACTCCTTCCCATTCCAATTCTGAGACCCTTCCTATAGCATAAGATGTGATATCTCAATGCTTATACCAAACCTGAGACTCTTCCTATAGCTTGAGATGTGATATCCAACTCCTTCCCATTCCAATCCTGAGACCCTTCCTATAGCATGAGATGTGATATCTCAATGCTTCTAATACCAAACCTGAGACCCTTCCTATAGCTTGAGATGTGATATCCAACTCCTTCCCCTTCCAAACCTGGGAGCCTTCCCATAGCATGAGATATGATATCCAAGTCCTTCCCATTCCAAACCTGAGACCCTTCCTATAACATGAGATGTGATATCCAACTCCTTCCCGTTCCAACCTGAGACCCTTCCTATAGCATGATGGGATATCCAACTCCTTCCAAATCCAATACTGATACCCTTCCGATAGCATGAGATGTGATATCCCAATGCTTCTACCAAACCTGAGACCCATACTATGGCATGAGATGTGATATCAAACTTCTTCCCATTCCAATCCTGAGACCCTTCCTATAGCTTGAGATGTGTTATCCAACTCCTTCCCATTCCAATTCTGAGACCCTTCCTATACCATGAGACTTGATATCTCAATGCTTCTAATACCAAACCTGAGACCCGTCCTATAACATGAGATGTGATATCCAAATCCTTCCCCTTCCAAACCTTAGACCCTTCCTATATCATGAGATGTGATATCCAACTCCTTCCCATTCCAATACTGAGACCCTTCCGATATCATGAGATTTGTTATCTCAATGCTTCTAATATCAAACTTGAGACCCTCCCTATAGCATGAGATGTGACATCCAAGTCCTTCCCATTCCAATCCTGAGACCCTTCCGATAGCAGAGATGTGATATCTCAATGCTTATACCAAACCTGAGACCCTTCCTATAGCCTGAGATGTCATATACAACTCCTTCCCATTCCAATCCTGAGACCCTTCCTATAGCATGAGATGTGATATCTCAATGCTTATACCAAATCAGAGACCCTTCCTATAGCATGAGATGTGATATCCAACTCCTTCCCATTCCAATCCTGAGACCCTTCCTATAGCATGAGAAGTGATATCTCCATGCGTATACCAAACCTGAGACCCTTCCTATAGCATGAGAATTGATATCCAAATCCGTCCCATTCCAATCCTGAGACCCTTCCTATACCATGAGATGTGATATCTCAATGCTTATACCAAGCCTGAGAGCCTACCTATAGCATGAGATGTGATGTCCAAGTCCATCCCATTCCAATCCTTAGACCCTTCCTACAGCATGCGATGTGATATCTCAATGATTCTAATACCAAACCAGAGACCCGTCCTATAACATGAGATGGGATATCCAACTTCTTCCCATTCCAATCCTGAGCCACTTCCGATAGCAAAGATGTGATATCTCAATGCTTATACCAAACCTGAGACCCTTCCTATAACATGAGATGTGATATCCAAATCATTCCCATTCCAATCCTGAGACCCTTCCGATAGCATGAGATGTGATATCTCAATGCTTCTAATACCAAACCTGAGATCCTTCCTATAGCATATGTGATATCCAACTCCTTCCCATTCCAAACATGAGACCCTTCCTATAGCAAGAATGTAATATCCAACTCCTACCCATTCCAATCCTGAGACCCTTCCGATAGCATGAGATGTGATATATCAATGCTTCTAATACCAAACCTGAGATCCTTCCTATAGCATGAGATGTGATATCCAACTTCTTCCCATTCCAATCCTGAGACCCTTCCTATAGCATGAGATGTGATATCTCAATGCTTATACCAAACCTGAGACCCTTCCTATAGCATGAGATGTGATATCCAACTTCTTCCCATTCCAATCCTGAGACCCTTCCTATAACATGAGATGTGATGTCTCAATGCTTCTAATACCAAACCTGAGATCTTTCCTATAACATGAGATGATATCCAACTCCTTCCCATTCCAATTCTGAGACCCTTCCTATAGCATGAGATATGATATCCAAGTCCTTCCCATTCCAATCCTGAGACCCTTCCTATAACATGAGATGTGATATCCAACTCCTTCCCATTCCAACCTGAGACCCTTCCTATAGCATGAGATGGGATATCCAACTCCTTCCAAATCCAATACTGATACCCTTCCGATAGCATGAGATGTGATATCCCAATGCTTCTACCAAACCTGAGACCCATACTATGGCATGAGATGTGATATCAAACTCCTTCCCATTCCAATCCTGAGACCCTTCCTATAGCTTGAGATGTGATATCCAACTCCTTCCCATTCCAATTCTGAGAAGCTTCCTATACCATGAGACTTGATATCTCAATGCTTCTAATACCAAATCTGAGATCCTTCCTATAGCATGAGATGTGATATCCAACTTCTTCCCATTCCAATCCTGTGACCCTTCCTATAGCATGAGATGTGATATCTCAATGCTACCAAACCTGAGACCCTTCCTATAGCATGAGATGTGATATCCAACTCCTTCCCATTCCAATCCTGAGACACTTCCTATAGCATGAGATGTATCTCACTGCTTATAACAAACCTGAGACCCTTCCTATAGCATGAGATGTGATATCCAATCCTTCCCATTCCAATCCTGAGACCCTTCCTATAGCATGAGATGTGATATCTCAATGCTTCTAATATCAAACTTGAGACCCTCCCTATAGCATATGTGATATCCAAGTCCTTCCCATTCCAATCCTGAGACACTTCCTATAGCATGAGATGTGATATCTCAATGCTTCTAATACCAAACCTGAGACTCTTCCTATAACATGAGATGGGATATCCAACTCCTTCCCATTCCAATCCTGAGACCCTTTCGATTGCAAAGATGTGATATCTCAATGCTTATACCAAACCTGAGACCCTTCCTATGGCATGAGATGTCATATAAAACTCCTTCCCATTCCAATCCTGAGACCCTTCCGATAGCATGAGATGTGATATCTCAATGCTTCTAATACCAAATCTGAGATGCTTCCTATAGCATGAGATGTGATATCCAACTTCTTCCCATTCCAATCCTGAGACCCTTCCTATAGCATGAGATGTGATATCTCAATGCTTATACCAAACCTGAGACCCTTCCTATAGCATGAGATGTGATATCCAACTCCTTCCCATTCCAATTATGAGACCCTTCCTATAGCATGAGATATGATATCCAAGTCCTTCCCATTCCAATCCTGAGACCCTTCCTATAACATGAGATGGGATATCCAACTCCTTCCAAATCCAATACTGATACCCTTCTGATAGCATGAGATGTGATATCCCAATGCTTCTACCAAACCTGAGACCCATACTATGGCATGAGATGTGATATCAAACTCCTTCCCATTCCAATCCTGAGACCGTTCCTATAGCTTGAGATGTGATATCCAACTCCTTCCCATTCCAATCCTGAGACCCTTCCTATAACATGAGATGTGATATCCAACTCCTTCCCATTCCAACCTGAGACCCTTCCTTTAGCATGAGATGGGATATCCAACTCCTTCCAAATCCAATACTGATACCCTTCCGATGGCATGAGATGTGATATCCCAATGCTTCTACCAAACCTGAGACCCATACTATGGCATGAGATGTGATATCAAACTCCTTCCCATTCCAATCCTGAGACCCATCCTATAACATGAGATGTGATATCCAAATCCTTCCCATTCCAATCCTGAGAACCTTCCGATATCATGAGTTGTGATATCTCAATGCTTCTAATATCAAACTTGAGACCCTCCCTATAGCATGGGATGTGATATCCAAGTCCTTCCCATTCCAATCCTGAGACCCTTCCTATAGCATGAGAAGTGATATCTCAATGCTTCTAATACCAAACCTTAGACCCTTCCTTTATCATGAGATGTGATATCCAACTCCTTCCCATTCCAATCCTGAGACCCTTCCGATATCATGAGATGTGATATCTCAATGCTTCTAATATCAAACTTGAGACCCTCCCTATAGCATGAGATGTGATATCCAAATCCTTCCCATTCCAATCCTGAGACCCTCCCTATAGCATGAGAAGTGATATCTCAATGCTTCTAATACCAAACCTGAGATCCTTCCTATAACATGAGATGTGATATCCAACTCCTTCCCATTCCAATCCTGAGACACTTCCTATAGCATGAGATGTGCTATCCAACTCCTTCCCTTCCAATCCTGAGACTCTTATGATAGCATGAGATGTGATATCTCAATGCCTCTAATACCAAACCTGAGATACTTCCGATAGCATGAGATGTGATATCTCAATGCTTCTAATACCAAACCTGAGATCCTTCCTATAACATGAGATGTGATATCCAAATCCTTCCCTTTCCAAACCTGAGACCCTCCCTTTAGCATGAGATGTGATATCCAACTCCTTCCCATTCCAATCCTGAGACCCTTCTGATAGCATGAGATGTGATATCTCAATGCCTCTAATACCAAACCTGAGATCCTACCTCTAACATGAAATGTGATATCCAACTCCTTCCCTTTCCAAACCTGAGACCCTGCCTATAGCATGAGATGTGATATCCAAGTCCTTCCCATTCCAATCCCGAGACCCTTCCTATAGCATGTGATGTGATATCTCAATGCTTATACCAAACCTGAGACCCTTCCTATGGCATGAGATGTCATATACAACTCCTTCCCATTCCAATCCTGAGACCCTTCCTATAGCATGAGATGTGATATCTCAATGCTTATACCAAACCTGAGACCCTTCCTATAGCATGAGATGTGATATCCAACTTCTTCCCATTCCAATCCTGAGACCCTTCCTATAACATGAGATTTGATGTCTCAATGCTTCTAATACCAAACCTGAGATCTTTCCTATAACATGAGATGTGATATCCAACTCCTTCCCATTCCAAACCTGAGAGCCTTCCCATAGCATGAGATATGATATCCAAGTCCTTCCCATTCCAATCCTGAGACCCTTCCTATAACATGAGATGTGATATCCAACTCCTTCCCATTCCAACCTGAGACCCTTCCTATAGCATGATGGGATAACCAACTCCTTCCAAATCCAATACTGATACGCTTCCGATAGCATGAGATGTGATATCCCAATGCTTCTACCAAACCTGAGACCCATACTATGGCATGAGATGTGATATCAAACTTCTTCCCATTCCAATCCTGAGACCCTTCCTATAGCTTGAGATGTGTTATCCAACTCCTTCCCATTCCAATTCTGAGACCCTTCCTATACCATGAGACTTGATATCTCAATGCTTCTAATACCAAACCTGAGACCCGTCCTATAACATGAGATGTGATATCCAAATCCTTCCCCTTCCAAACCTTAGACCCTTCCTATATCATGAGATGTGATATCCAACTCCTTCCCATTCCAATCCTGAGACCCTTCCGATATCATGAGATTTGTTATCTCAATGCTTCTAATATCAAACTTGAGACCCTCCCTATAGCATGAGATGTGACATCCAAGTCCTTCCCATTCCAATCCTGAGACCCTTCCGATAGCAGAGATGTGATATCTCAATGCTTATACCAAACCTGAGACCCTTCCTATAGCCTGAGATGTCATATACAACTCCTTCCCATTCCAATCCTGAGACCCTTCCTATAGCATGAGATGTGATATCTCAATGCTTATACCAAATCAGAGACCCTTCCTATAGCATGAGATGTGATATCCAACTCCTTCCCATTCCAATCCTGAGACCCTTCCTATAGCATGAGAAGTGATATCTCCATGCGTATACCAAACCTGAGACCCTTCCTATAGCATGAGATGTGATATCCAAATCCGTACCATTCCAATCCTTAGACCCTTCCTACAGCATGCGATGTGATATCTCAATGATTCTAATACCAAACCAGAGACCCGTCCTATAACATGAGATGGGATATCCAACTTCTTCCCATTCCAATCCTGAGCCACTTCCGATAGCAAAGATGTGATATCTCAATGCTTATACCAAACCTGAGACCCTTCCTATAACATGAGATGTGATATCCAAATCATTCCCATTCCAATCCTGAGACCCTTCCGATAGCATGAGATGTGATATCTCAATGCTTCTAATACCAAACCTGAGATCCTTCCTATAGCATATGTGATATCCAACTCCTTCCCATTCCAAACATGAGACCCTTCCTATAGCAAGAATGTAATATCCAACTCCTACCCATTCCAATCCCGAGACCCTTCCTATAGCATGAGATGTGATATATCAATGCTTCTAATACCAAACCTGAGATCCTTCCTATAGCATGAGATGTGATATCCAACTTCTTCCCATTCCATTCCTGAGACCCTTCCTATAGCATGAGATGTGATATCTCAATGCTTATACCAAACCTGAGACCCTTCCTATAGCATGAGATGTGATATCCAACTTCTTCCCATTCCAATCCTGAGACCCTTCCTATAACATGAGATGTGATGTCTCAATGCTTCTAATACCAAACCTGAGATCTTTCCTATAACATGAGATGATATCCAACTCCTTCCCATTCCAATTCTGAGACCCTTCCTATAGCATGAGATCTGATATCCAAGTCCTTCCCATTCCAATCCTGAGACCCTTCCTATAACATGAGATGTGATATCCAACTCCTTCCCATTCCAACCTGAGACCCTTCCTATAGCATGAGATGGGATATCCAACTCCTTCCAAATCCAATACTGATACCCTTCCGATAGCATGAGATGTGATATCCCAATGCTTCTACCAAACCTGAGACCCATACTATGGCATGAGATGTGATATCAAACTCCTTCCCATTCCAATCCTGAGACCCTTCCTATAGCTTGAGATGTGATATCCAACTCCTTCCCATTCCAATTCTGAGACCCTTCCTATACCATGAGACTTGATATCTCAATGCTTCTAATACCAAATCTGAGATCCTTCCTATAGCATGAGATGTGATATCCAACTTCTTCCCATTCCAATCATGAGACCCTTCCTATAGCATGAGATGTGATATCTCAATGCTACCAAACCTGAGACCCTTCCTATAGCATGAGATGTGATATCCAACTCCTTCCCATTCCAATCCTGAGACACTTCCTATAGCATGAGATGTATCTCACTGCTTATAACAAACCTGAGACCCTTCCTATAGCATGAGATGTGATATCCAATCCTTCCCATTCCAATCCTGAGACCCTTCCTATAGCATGAGATGTGATATCTCAATGCTTCTAATATCAAACTTGAGACCCTCCCTATAGCATATGTGATATCCAAGTCCTTCCCATTCCAATCCTGAGACACTTCCTATAGCATGAGATGTGATATCTCAATGCTTCTAATACCAAACCTGAGACTCTTCCTATAACATGAGATGGGATATCCAACTCCTTCCCATTCCAATCCTGAGACCCTTTCGATTGCAAAGATGTGATATCTCAATGCTTATACCAAACCTGAGACCCTTCCTACGGCATGAGATGTCATATACAACTCCTTCCCATTCCAATCCTGAGACCCTTCCGATAGCATGAGATGTGATATCTCAATGCTTCTAATACCAAATCTGAGATGCTTCCTATAGCATGAGATGTGATATCCAACTTCTTCCCATTCCAATCCTGAGACCCTTCCTATAGCATGAGATGTGATATCTCAATGCTTATACCAAACCTGAGTCCCTTCCTATAGCATGAGATGTGATATCCAACTTCTTCCCATTCCAATCCTGAGACCCTTCCTATAACATGAGAGAGATGTGATGTCTCAATGCTTCTAATACCAAACCTGAGATCTTTCCTATAACATGAGATGTGATATCCAACTCCTTCCCATTCCAATTATGAGACCCTTCCTATAGCATGAGATATGATATCCAAGTCCTTCCCATTCCAATCCTGAGACCCTTCCTATAACATGAGATGGGATATCCAACTCCTTCCAAATCCAATACTGATACCCTTCCGATAGCATGAGATGTGTTATCCCAATGCTTCTACCAAACCTGAGACCCATACTATGGCATGAGATGTGATATCAAACTCCTTCCCATTCCAATCCTGAGACCCGTCCTATAACATGAGATGTGATATCCAAATCCTTCCCATTCCAACCTGAGACCCTTCCTTTAGCATGAGATGGGATATCCAACTCCTTCCAAATCCAATACTGATACCCTTCCGATAGCATGAGATGTGATATCCCAATGCTTCTACCAAACCTGAGACCCATACTATGGCATGAGATGTGATATCGAACTCCTTCCAATTCCAATCCTGAGACCCGTCCTATAACATGAGATGTGATATCCAAATCCTTCCCATTCCAATCCTGAGACCCTTCCGATATCATGAGATGTGATATCTCAATGCTTCTAATATCAAACTTGAGACCCTCCCTATAGCATGAGATGTGATATCCAAGTCCTTCCCATTCCAATCCTGAGACCCTTCCTATAGCATGAGAAGTGATATCTCAATGCTTCTAATACCAAACCTTAGACCCTTCCTTTATCATGGGATGTGATATCCAACTCCTTCCCATTCCAATCCTGAGACCCTTCCGATATCATGAGATGTGATATCTCAATGCTTCTAATATCAAACTTGAGACCCTCCCTATAGCATGAGATGTGATATCCAAATCCTTCCCATTCCAACCCTGAGACCCTCCCTATAGCATGAGAAGTGATATCTCAATGCTTCTAATACCAAACCTGAGATCCTTCCTATAACATGAGATGTGATATCCAACTCCTTCCCATTCCAATCCTGAGACACTTCCTATAGCATGAGATGTGCTATCCAACTCCTTCCCATTCCAATCCTGAGACTCTTATGATAGCATGAGATGTGATATCTCAATGCCTCTAATACCAAACCTGAGATACTTCCGATAGCATGAGATGTGATATCTCAATGCTTCTAATACCAAACCTGAGATCCTTCCTATAACATGAGATGTGATATCCAAATCCTTCCCTTTCCAAACCTGAGACCCTCCCTTTAGCATGAGATGTGATATCCAACTCCTTCCCATTCCAATCCTGAGACCCTTCTGATAGCATGAGATGTGATATCTCAATGCCTCTAATACCAAACCTGGGATCCTACCTCTAACATGAAATGTGATATCCAACTCCTTCCCATTCCAATCCCGAGACCCTTCCTATAGCATGTGATGTGATATCTCAATGCTTATACCAAACCTGAGACCCTTCCTATGGCATGAGATGTCATATACAACTCATTCCCATTCCAATCCTGAGACCCTTCCTATAGCATGAGATGTGATATCTCAATGCTTATACCAAACCTGAGACCCTTCCTACAGCATGAGATGTGATATCCAACGTCTTCCCATTCCAATCCTGAGACCCTTCCTATAGCATGAGATGTGATATCTCAATGCTTATACCAAACCTGAGACTCTTCCTATAGCTTGAGATGTGATATCCAACTCCTTCCCATTCCAATCCTGAGACCCTTCCTATCGCATGAGATGTGATATCTCAATGCTTCTAATACCAAACCTGAGACCCTTCCTATAGCTTGAGATGTGATATCCAACTCCTTCCCCTTCCAAACCTGAGAGCCTTCCCATAGCATGAGATATGATATCCAAGTCCTTCCCATTCCAATCCTGAGACCCTTCCTATAACATGAGATGTGATATCCAACTCCTTCCCATTCCAACCTGAGACCCTTCCTATAGCATGATGGGATATCCAACTCCTTCCAAATCCAATACTGATACCCTTCCGATAGCATGAGATGTGATATCCCAATGCTTCTACCAAACCTGAGACCCATACTATGGCATGAGATGTGATATCAAACTTCTTCCCATTCCAATCCTGAGACCCTTCCTATAGCTTGAGATGTGTTATCCAACTCCTTCCCATTCCAATTCTGAGACCCTTCCTATACCATGAGACTTGATATCTCAATGCTTCTAATACCAAACCTGAGACCCGTCCTATAACATGAGATGTGATATCCAAATCCTTCCCCTTCCAAACCTTAGACCCTTCCTATATCATGAGATGTGATATCCAACTCCTTCCCATTCCAATCCTGAGACCCTTCCGATATCATGAGATTTGTTATCTCAATGCTTCTAATATCAAATTTGAGACCCTCCCTATAGCATGAGATGTGACATCCAAGTCCTTCCCATTCCAATCCTGAGACCCTTCCGATAGCAGAGATGTGATATCTCAATGCTTATACCAAACCTGAGACCCTTCCTATAGCCTGAGATGTCATATACAACTCCTTCCCATTCCAATCCTGAGACCCTTCCTATAGCATGAGATGTGATATCTCAATGCTTATACCAAATCAGAGACCCTTCCTATAGCATGAGATGTGATATCCAACTCCTTCCCATTCCAATCCTGAGACCCTTCATATAGCATGAGAAGTGATATCTCCATGCGTATACCAAACCTGAGACCCTTCCTATAGCATGAGATGTGATATCCAACTTCTTCCCATTCAAATCCTGAGACCCTTCCTATAACATGAGATGTGATGTCTCAATGCTTCTAATACCAAACCTGAGATCCTTCCTATAGCATGAGATGTGATATCCAACTCCTTCCCATTCCAATCCTGAGACCCTTCATATAGCATGAGAAGTGATATCTCCATGCGTATACCAAACCTGAGACCCTTCCTATAGCATGAGATGTGATATCCAAATCCGTCCCATTCCAATCCTGAGACCCTTCCTATACCATGAGATGTGATATCTCAATGCTTATACCAAACCTGAGAGCCTACCTTTAGCATGAGATGTGATGTCCAAGTCCATCCCATTCCAATCCTTAGACCCTTCCTACAGCATGTGATGTGATATCTCAATGATTCTAATACCAAACCAGAGACCCGTCCTATAACATGAGATGGGATATCCAACTTCTTCCCATTCCAATCCTGAGCCACTTCCGATAGCAAAGATGTGATATCTCAATGCTTATACCAAACCTGAGACCCTTCCTATAACATGAGATGTGATATCCAAATCATTCCCATTCCAATCCTGAGACCCTTCCGATAGCATGAGATGTGATATCTCAATGCTTCTAATACCAAACCTGAGATCCTTCCTATAGCATATGTGATATCCAACTCCTTCCCATTCCAAACATGAGACCCTTCCTATAGCAAGAATGTAATATCCAACTCCTACCCATTCCAATCCTGAGACCCTTCCTATAGCATGAGATGTGATATATCAATGCTTCTAATACCAAACCTGAGATCCTTCCTATAGCATGAGATGTGATATCCAACTTCTTCCCATTCCAATCCTGAGACCCTTCCTATAGCATGAGATGTGATATCTCAATGCTTATACCAAACCTGAGACCCTTCCTATAGCATGAGATGTGATATCCAACTTCTTCCCATTCAAATCCTGAGACCCTTCCTATAACATGAGATGTGATGTCTCAATGCTTCTAATACCAAACCTGAGATCCTTCCTATAGCATGAGATGTGATATCCAACTTCTTCCCATTCCAATCCTGAGACCCTTCCTATAGCATGAGATGTGATATCTCAATGTTTATACCAAACCTGAGACCCTTCCTATAGCATGAGATGTGATATCCAACTCCTTCCCATTCCAATTCTGAGACCCTTCCTATAGCATGAGATATGATATCCAAGTCCTTCCCATTCCAATCCTGAGACCCTTCCTATAACATGAGATGTGATATCCAACTCCTTCCCATTCCAACCTGAGACCCTTCCTATAGCATGAGATGGGATATCCAACTCCTTCCAAATCCAATACTGATACCCTTCCGATAGCATGAGATGTGATATCCCAATGCTTCTACCAAACCTGAGACCCATACTATGGCATGAGATGTGATATCAAACTCCTTCCCATTCCAATCCTGAGACCCTTCCTATAGCTTGAGATGTGATATCCAACTCCTTCCCATTCCAATTCTGAGACCCTTCCTATACCATGAGACTTGATATCTCAATGCTTCTAATACAAAATCTGTGATCCTTCCTATAGCATGAGATGTGATATCCAACTTCTTCCCATTCCAATCCTGAGACCCTTCCTATAGCATGAGATGTGATATCTCAATGCTACCAAACCTGAGACCCTTCCTATAGCATGAGATGTGATATCCAACTCCTTCCCATTCCAATCCTGAGACACTTCCTATAGCATGAGATGTATCTCACTGCTTATAACAAACCTGAGACCCTTCCTATAGCATGAGATGTGATATCCAATCCTTCCCATTCCAATCCTGAGACCCTTCCTATAGCATGAGATGTGATATCTCAATGCTTCTAATATCAATCTTGAGACCCTCCCTATAGCATATGTGATATCCAAGTCCTTCCCATTCCAATCCTGAGACACTTCCTATAACATGAGATGTGATATCCAACTCCTTCCCATTCCAACCTGAGACCCTTCCTATAGCATGAGATGGGATATCCAACTCCTTCCAAATCCAATACTGATACCCTTTCGATTGCAAAGATGTGATATCTCAATGCTTATACCAAACCTGAGACCCTTCCTACGGCTTGAGATGTCATATACAACTCCTTCCCATTCCAATCCTGAGACCCTTCCGATAGCATGAGATGTGATATCTCAATGCTTCTAATACCAAATCTGAGATGCTTCCTATAGCATGAGATGTGATATCCAACTTCTCCCCATTCCAATCCTGAGACCCTTCCTATAGCATGAGATGTGATATCTCAAAGCTTATACCAAACCTGAGACCCTTCCTATAGCTTGAGATGTGATATCCAACTCCTTCCCATTCCAATACTGAGACCCTTCCTATAACATGAGATGTGATGTCTCAATGCTTCTAATACAAAACCTGAGATCTTTCCTATAACATGAGAAGATATCCAACTCCTTCCCATTCCAATTCTGAGACCCTTCCTATAGCATTAGATATGATATCCAAGTCCTTCCCATTCCAATCCTGAGACCCTTCCTATAACAGGAGATGTGATATCTCAATGCTTCTAATATCAAACTTGAGACCCTCCCTATAGCATGAGATGTGATATCCAAGTCCTTCCCATTCCAATCCTGAGACCCTTCCTATAGCATGAGAAGTGATATCTCAATGCTTCTAATACCAAACCTTAGAACCTTCCTTTATCATGAGATGTGATATCCAGCTCCTTCCCATTCCAATCCTGAGACCCTTCCGATATCATGAGATGTTATATCTCACTGCTTATAACAAACCTGAGACCCTTCCTATAGCATGAGATGTGATATCCAACTTCTTCCCATTCCAATCCTGAGACCCTTCCTATAACATGAGATGTGATGTCTCAATGCTTCTAATACCAAACCTGAGACCCGTCCTATAACATGAGATGATATCCAACTCCTTCCCATTCCAATTCTGAGACCCTTCCGATATCATGAGATGTGATATCTCAATGCTTCTAATATCAAACTTGAGACCCTCCCTATAGCATGAGATGTGATATCCAAGTCCTTCCCATTCCAATCCTGAGACCCTTCCTATAGCATGAGAAGTGATATCTCAATGCTTCTAATACCAAACCTTAGACCCTTCATTTATCATGAGATGTGATATCCAACTTCTTCCCATTCCAATCCTGAGACCCTTCCTATAGCATGAGATGTGATATCTCAAAGCTTATACCAAACCTGAGACCCTTCCTATAGCATGAGATGTGATATCCAACTTCTTCCCATTCCAATCCTGAGACCCTTCCTATAACATGAGATGTGATGTCTCAATGCTTCTAATACCAAACCTGAGATCTTTCCTATAACATGAGATGATATCCAACTCCTTCCCATTCCAATTCTGAGACCCTTCCTATAGCATTAGATATGATATCCAAGTCCTTCCCATTCCAATCCTGAGACCCTTCCTATAACATGAGATGTGATATCCAACTCCTTCCCATTCCAACCTGAGACCCTTCCTATAGCATGAGATGGGATATCGAACTCCTTCCAAATCCAATACTGATACCCTTCCGATAGCATGAGATGTGATATCCCAATGCTTCTACCAAACCTGAGACCCATACTATGGCATGAGATGTGATATCAAACTCCTTCCCATTCCAATCCTGAGACCCTTCCTATAGCTTGAGATGTGATATCCAACTCCTTCCCATTCCAATTCTGAGACCCTTCCTATACCATGAGACTTGATATCTCAATGCTTCTAATACCAAATCTGAGATCCTTCCTATAGCATGAGATGTGATATCCAACTTCTTCCCATTCCAATCCTGAGACCCTTCCTATAGCATGAGATGTGATATCCAACTCCTTCCCATTCCAATCCTGAGACACTTCCTATAGCATGAGATGTTTCTCACTGCTTATAACAAACCTGAGACCCTTCCTATAGCATGAGATGTGATATCCAATCCTTCCCATTCCAATCCTGAGACCCTTCCTATAGCATGAGATGTGATATCTCAATGCTTCTAATATCAAACTTGAGACCCTCCCTATAGCATATGTGATATCCAAGTCCTTCCCATTCCAATCCTGAGACCCTTCCTATAACAGGAGATGTGATATCTCAATGCTTCTAATATCAAACTTGAGACCCTCCCTATAGCATGAGATGTGATATCCAAGTCCTTCCCATTCCAATCCTGAGACCCTTCCTATAGCATGAGAAGTGATATCTCAATGCTTCTAATACCAAACCTTAGAACCTTCCTTTATCATGAGATGTGATATCCAGCTCCTTCCCATTCCAATCCTGAGACCCTTCCGATATCATGAGATGTTATATCTCACTGCTTATAACAAACCTGAGACCCTTCCTATAGCATGAGATGTGATATCCAACTTCTTCCCATTCCAATCCTGAGACCCTTCCTATAACATGAGATGTGATGTCTCAATGCTTCTAATACCAAACCTGAGACCCGTCCTATAACATGAGATGATATCCAACTCCTTCCCATTCCAATTCTGAGACCCTTCCGATATCATGAGATGTGATATCTCAATGCTTCTAATATCAAACTTGAGACCCTCCCTATAGCATGAGATGTGATATCCAAGTCCTTCCCATTCCAATCCTGAGACCCTTCCTATAGCATGAGAAGTGATATCTCAATGCTTCTAATACCAAACCTTAGACCCTTCATTTATCATGAGATGTGATATCCAACTTCTTCCCATTCCAATCCTGAGACCCTTCCTATAGCATGAGATGTGATATCTCAAAGCTTATACCAAACCTGAGACCCTTCCTATAGCATGAGATGTGATATCCAACTTCTTCCCATTCCAATCCTGAGACCCTTCCTATAACATGAGATGTGATGTCTCAATGCTTCTAATACCAAACCTGAGATCTTTCCTATAACATGAGATGATATCCAACTCCTTCCCATTCCAATTCTGAGACCCTTCCTATAGCATTAGATATGATATCCAAGTCCTTCCCATTCCAATCCTGAGACCCTTCCTATAACATGAGATGTGATATCCAACTCCTTCCCATTCCAACCTGAGACCCTTCCTATAGCATGAGATGGGATATCGAACTCCTTCCAAATCCAATACTGATACCCTTCCGATAGCATGAGATGTGATATCCCAATGCTTCTACCAAACCTGAGACCCATACTATGGCATGAGATGTGATATCAAACTCCTTCCCATTCCAATCCTGAGACCCTTCCTATAGCTTGAGATGTGATATCCAACTCCTTCCCATTCCAATTCTGAGACCCTTCCTATACCATGAGACTTGATATCTCAATGCTTCTAATACCAAATCTGAGATCCTTCCTATAGCATGAGATGTGATATCCAACTTCTTCCCATTCCAATCCTGAGACCCTTCCTATAGCATGAGATGTGATATCCAACTCCTTCCCATTCCAATCCTGAGACACTTCCTATAGCATGAGATGTTTCTCACTGCTTATAACAAACCTGAGACCCTTCCTATAGCATGAGATGTGATATCCAATCCTTCCCATTCCAATCCTGAGACCCTTCCTATAGCATGAGATGTGATATCTCAATGCTTCTAATATCAAACTTGAGACCCTCCCTATAGCATATGTGATATCCAAGTCCTTCCCATTCCAATCCTGAGACACTTCCTATAGCATGAGATGTGATATCTCAATGCTTCTAATACCAAACCTGAGACTCTTCCTATAACATGAGATGGGATATCCAACTCCTTCCCATTCCAATCCTGAGACCCTTTCGATTGCAAAGATGTGATATATCAATGCTTATACCAAACCTGAGACCCTTCCTACGGCATGAGATGTCATATACAACTTCTTCCCATTCCAATCCTGAGACCCTTCCGATAGCATGAGATGTGATATCTCAATGCTTCTAATACCAAATCTGAGATGCTTCCTATAGCATGAGATGTGATATCCAACTTCTTCCCATTCCAATCCTGAGACCCTTCCTATAGCATGAGATGTGATATCTCAATGCTTATACCAAACCTGAGACCCTTCCTATAGCATGAGATGTGATATCCAACTTCTTCCCATTCCAATCCTGAGACCCTTCCTATAACATGAGATGTGATATCTCAATGCTTCTAATACCAAACCTGAGATCTTTCCTATAACATGAGATGTGATATCCAACTCCTTCCCATTCCAATTATGAGACCCTTCCTATAGCATGAGATATGATATCCAAGTCCTTCCCATTCCAATCCTGAGACCCTTCCTATAACATGAGATGGGATATCCAACTCCTTCCAAATCCAATACTGATACCCTTCCGATAGCATGAGATGTGATATCCCAATGCTTCTACCAAACCTGAGACCCATACTATGGCATGAGATGTGATATCAAACTCCTTCCCATTCCAATCCTGAGACCCTTCCTATAGCTTGAGATGTGATATCCAACTCCTTCCCATTCCAATCCTGAGACCCTTCCTATAACATGAGATGTGATATGCAACTCCTTCCCATTCCAACCTGAGACCCTTCCTATAGCATGATGGGATATCCAACTCCTTCCAAATCCAATACTGATACCCTTCGATAGCATGAGATGTGATATACCAATGCTTCTACCAAACCTGAGACCCATACTATGGCATGAGATGTGATATTTAACTTCTTCCCATTCCAATCCTGAGACCCTTCCTATAGCTTGAGATGTGTTATCCAACTCCTTCCCATTCCAATTCTGAGACCCTTCCTATACCATGAGACTTGATATCTCAATGCTTCTAATACCAAACCTGAGACCCGTCCTATAACATGAGATGTGATATCCAAATCCTTCCCCTTCCAAACCTTAGACCATTCCTATATCATGAGATGTGATATCCAACTCCTTCCCATTCCAATCCTGAGACCCTTCCGATATCATGAGATTTGTTATCTCAATGCTTCTAATATCAAACTTGAGACCCTCCCTATAGCATGAGATGTGACATCCAAGTCCTTCCCATTCCAATCCTGAGACCCTTCCGATAGCAGAGATGTGATATCTCAATGCT
The DNA here is from genome assembly GCF_040938575.1 of Ambystoma mexicanum. NCBI lineage: Eukaryota > Metazoa > Chordata > Amphibia > Caudata > Ambystomatidae > Ambystoma > Ambystoma mexicanum. Next base: position 479,347 of record NW_027182448.1, read on the forward strand.
TATACCAAACCTGAGACCCTTCCTATAGCCTGAGATGTCATATACAACTCCTTCCAATTCCAATCCTGAGACCCTTCCTATAGCATGAGATGTGATATCTCAATGCTTATACCAAATCAGAGACCCTTCCTATAGCATGAGATGTGATATCCAACTCCTTCCCATTCCAATCCTGAGACCCTTCCTATAGCATGAGAAGTGATATCTCCATGCGTATACCAAACCTGAGACCCTTCCTATAGCATGAGATGTGATATCCAAATCCGTCCAATTTCAATCCTGAGACCCTTCCTATACCATGAGATGTGATATCTCAATGCTTATACCAAACCTGAGAGCCTACCTATAGCATGAGATGTGATGTCCAAGTCCATCACATTCCAATCCTTAGACCCTTCCTACAGCATGCGATGTGATATCTCAATGATTCTAATACCAAACCAGAGACCCGTCCTATAACATGAGATGGGATATCCAACTTCTTCCCATTCCAATCCTGAGACCCTTCCTATAGCATGAGATGTGATATCTCAATGCTACCAAACCTGAGACCCTTCCTATAGCATGAGATGTGATATCCAACTCCTTCCCATTCCAATCCTGAGACACTTCCTATAGCATGAGATGTATCTCACTGCTTATAACAAACCTGAGACCCTTCCTATAGCATGAGATGTGATATCCAATCCTTCCCATTCCAATCCTGAGACCCTTCCTATAGCATGAGATGTGATATCTCAATGCTTCTAATATCAAACTTGAGACCCTCCCTATAGCATATGTGATATCCAAGTCCTTCCCATTCCAATCCTGAGACACTTCCTATAGCATGAGATGTGATATCTCAATGCTTCTAATACCAAACCTGAGACTCTTCCTATAACATGAGATGGGATATCCAACTCCTTCCCATTCCAATCCTGAGACCCTTTCGATTGCAAAGATGTGATATCTCAATTCTTATACCAAACCTGAGACCCTTCCTACGGCATGAGATGTCATATACAACTCCTTCCCATTCCAATCCTGAGACCCTTCCGATAGCATGAGATGTGATATCTCAATGCTTCTAATACCAAATCTGAGATGCTTCCTATAGCATGAGATGTGATATCCAACTTCTTCCCATTCCAATCCTGAGACCCTTCCTATAGCATGAGATGTGATATCTCAATGCTTATACCAAACCTGAGACCCTTCCTATAGCATGAGATGTGATATCCAACTTCTTCCCATTCCAATCCTGAGACCCTTCCTATAACATGAGATGTGATGTCTCAATGCTTCTAATACCAAACCTGAGATCTTTCCTATAACATGAGATGTGATATCCAACTCCTTCCCATTCCAATTATGAGACCCTTCCTATAGCATGAGATATGATATCCAAGTCCTTCCCATTCCAATCCTGAGACCCTTCCTATAACATGAGATGTGATATCCAACTCCTTCCCATTCCAACCTGAGACCCTTCCTATAGCATGAAATGCGATATCCAACTCCTTCCAAATCCAATACTGATACCCTTCCGATAGCATGAGATGTGATATCCCAATGCTTCTACCAAACCTGAGACCCATACTATGGCATGAGATGTGATATCAAACTCCTTCCCATTCCAATTCTGAGACCCTTCCTATACCATGAGACTTGATATCTCAATGCTTCTAATACCAAACCTGAGACCCGTCCTATAACATGAGATGTGATATCCAAATCCTTCCCATTCCAATCCTGAGACCCTTCCGATATCATGAGATGTGATATCTCAATGCTTCTAATATCAAACTTGAGACCCTCCCTATAGCATGAGATGTGATATCCAAGTCCTTCCCATTCCAATCCTGAGACCCTTCCTATAGCATGAGAAGTGATATCTCAATGCTTCTAATACCAAACCTTAGACCCTTCCTTTATCATGAGATGTGATATCCAGCTCATTCCCATTCCAATCCTGAGACCCTTCCGATATCATGAGATGTGATATCTCACTGCTTATAACAAACCTGAGACCCTTCCTATAGCATGAGATGTGATATCCAACTTCTTCCCATTCCAATCCTGAGACCCTTCCTATAACATGAGATGTGATGTCTCAATGCTTCTAATACCAAACCTGAGACCCGTCCTATAACATGAGATGTGATATCCAAATCCTTCCCATTCCAATCCTGAGACCGTTCCGATATCATGAGATGTGATATCTCAATGCTTCTAATATCAAACTTGAGACCCTCCCTATAGCATGAGATGTGATATCCAAGTCCTTCCCATTCCAATCCTGAGACCCTTCCTATAGCATGAGAAGTGATATCTCAATGCTTCTAATACCAAACCTTGGACCCTTCCTTTATCATGAGATGTGATATCCAACTTCTTCCCATTCCAATCCTGAGACCCTTCCTATAGCATGAGATGTGATATCTCAAAGCTTATACCAAACCTGAGACCCTTCCTATAGCATGAGATGTGATATCCAACTTCTTCCCATTCCAATCCTGAGACCCTTCCTATAACATGAGATGTGATGTCTCAATGCTTCTAATACCAAACCTGAGATCTTTCCTATAACATGAGATGATATCCAACTCCTTCCCATTCCAATTCTGAGACCCTTCCTATAGCATTAGATATGATATCCAAGTCCTTCCCATTCCAATCCTGAGACCCTTCCTATAACATGAGATGTGATATCCAACTCCTTCCCATTCCAACCTGAGACCCTTCCTATAGCATGAGATGGGATATCCAACTCCTTCCAAATCCAATACTGATACCCTTCCGATAGCATGAGATGTGATATCCCAATGCTTCTACCAAACCTGAGACCCATACTATGGCATGAGATGTGATATCAAACTCCTTCCCATTCCAATCCTGAGACCCTTCCTATAGCTTGAGATGTGATATCCAACTCCTTCCCATTCCAATTCTGAGACCCTTCCTATACCATGAGACTTGATATCTCAATGCTTCTAATACCAAATCTGAGATCCTTCCTATAGCATGAGATGTGATATCCAACTTCTTCCCATTCCAATCCTGAGACCCTTCCTATAGCATGAGATGTGATATCTCAATGCTACCAAACCTGAGACCCTTCCTATAGCATGAGATGTGATATCCAACTCCTTCCCATTCCAATCCTGAGACACTTCCTATAGCATGAGATGTTTCTCACTGCTTATAACAAACCTGAGACCCTTCCTATAGCATGAGATGTGATATCCAATCCTTCCCATTCCAATCCTGAGACCCTTCCTATAGCATGAGATGTGATATCTCAATGCTTCTAATATCAAACTTGAGACCCTCCCTATAGCATATGTGATATCCAAGTCCTTCCCATTCCAATCCTGAGACACTTCCTATAGCATGAGATGTGATATCTCAATGCTTCTAATACCAAACCTGAGACTCTTCCTATAACATGAGATGGGATATCCAACTCCTTCCCATTCCAATCCTGAGACCCTTTCGATTGCAAAGATGTGATATCTCAATGCTTATACCAAACCTGAGACCCTTCCTACGGCATGAGATGTCATATACAACTCCTTCCCATTCCAATCCTGAGACCCTTCCGATAGCATGAGATGTGATATCTCAATGCTTCTAATACCAAATCTGAGATGCTTCCTATAGCATGAGATGTGATATCCAACTTCTTCCCATTCCAATCCTGAGACCCTTCCTATAGCATGAGATGTGATATCTCAATGCTTATACCAAACCTGAGACCCTTCCTATAGCATGAGATGTGATATCCAACTTCTTCCCATTCCAATCCTGAGACCCTTCCTATAACATGAGATGTGATGTCTCAATGCTTCTAATAACAAACCTGAGATCTTTCCTATAACATGAGATGTGATATCCAACTCCTTCCCATTCCAATTATGAGACCCTTCCTATAGCATGAGATATGATATCCAAGTCCTTCCCATTCCAATCCTGAGACCCTTCCTATAACATGAGATGGGATATCCAACTCCTTCCAAATCCAATACTGATACCCTTCCGATAGCATGAGATGTGATATCCCAATGCTTCTACCAAACCTGAGACCCATACTATGGCATGAGATGTGATATCAAACTCCTTCCCATTCCAATCCTGAGACCCTTCCTATAGCTTGAGATGTGATATCCAACTCCTTCCCATTCCAATCCTGAGACCCTTCCTATAACATGAGATGTGATATTCAACTCCTTCCCATTCCAACCTGAGACCCTTCCTTTAGCATGAGATGGGATATCCAACTCCTTCCAAATCCAATACTGATACCCTTCCGATAGCATGAGATGTGATATCCCAATGCTTCTACCAAACCTGAGACCCATACTATGGCATGAGATGTGATATCAAACTCCTTCCCATTCCAATCCTGAGACCCGTCCTATAACATGAGATGTGATATCCAAATCCTTCCCATTCCAATCCTGAGACCATTCCGATATCATGAGATGTGATATCTCAATGCTTCTAATATCAAACTTGAGAACCTCCCTATAGCATGAGATGTGATATCCAAGTCCTTCCCATTCCAATCCTGAGACCCTTCCTATAGCATGAGAAGTGATATCTCAATGCTTCTAATACCAAACCTTAGACCCTTCCTTTATCATGAGATGTGATATCCAGCTCCTTCCCATTCAAATCCTGAGACCCTTCCGATATCATGAGATGTGATATCTCACTGCTTATAACAAACCTGAGACCCTTCCTATAGCATGAGATGTGATATCCAACTTCTTCCCATTCCAATCCTGAGACCCTTCCTATAACATGAGATGTGATGTCTCAATGCTTCTAATACCAAACCTGAGACCCGTCCTATAACATGAGATGTGATATCCAAATCCTTCCCATTCCAATCCTGAGACCCTTCCGATATCATGAGATGTGATATCTCAATGCTTCTAATATCAAACTTGAGACCCTCCCTATAGCATGAGATGTGATATCCAAGTCCTTCCCATTCCAATCCTGAGACCCTTCCTATAGCATGAGAAGTGATATCTCAATGCTTCTAATACCAAACCTTAGACCCTTCCTTTATCATGAGATGTGATATCCAACTTCTTCCCATTCCAATCCTGAAACCCTTCCTATAGCATGAGATGTGATATCTCAAAGCTTATACCAAACCTGAGACCCTTCCTATAGCATGAGATGTGATATCCAACTTCTTCCCATTCCAATCCTGAGACCCTTCCTATAACATGAGATGTGATGTCTCAATGCTTCTAATACCAAACCTGAGATCTTTCCTATAACATGAGATGATATCCAACTCCTTCCCATTCCAATTCTGAGACCCTTCCTATAGCATTAGATATGATATCCAAGTCCTTCCCATTCCAATCCTGAGACCCTTCCTATAACATGAGATGTGATATCCAACTCCTTCCCATTCCAACCTGAGACCCTTCCTATAGCATGAGATGGGATATCCAACTCCTTCCAAATCCAATACTGATACCCTTCCTATAGCTTGAGATGTGATATCCAACTCCTTCCCATTCCAATTCTGAGACCCTTCCTATACCATGAGACTTGATATCTCAATGCTTCTAATACCAAATCTGAGATCCTTCCTATAGCATGAGATGTGATATCCAACTTCTTCCCATTCCAATCCTGAGACCCTTCCTATAGCATGAGATGTGATATCTCAATGCTACCAAACCTGAGACCCTTCCTATAGCATGAGATGTGATATCCAACTTCTTCCCATTCCAATCCGGAGACACTTCCTATAGCATGAGATGTTTCTCACCGCTTATAACAAACCTGAGACCCTTCCTATAGCATGAGATGTGATATCCAATCCTTCCCATTCCAATCCTGAGACCCTTCCTATAGCATGAGATGTGATATCTCAATGCTTCTAATATCAAACTTGAGACCCTCCCTATAGCATATGTGATATCCAAGTCCTTCCCATTCCAATCCTGAGACACTTCCTATAGCATGAGATGTGATATCTCAATGCTTCTAATACCAAACCTGAGACTCTTCCTATAACATGAGATGGGATATCCAACTCCTTCCCATTCCAATCCTGAGACCCTTTCGATTGCAAAGATGTGATATCTCAATGCTTATACCAAACCTGAGACCCTTCCTACGGCATGAGATGTCATATACAACTCCTTCCCATTCCAATCCTGAGACCCTTCCGATAGCATGAGATGTGATATCTCAATGCTTCTAATACCAAATCTGAGATGCTTCCTATAGCATGAGATGTGATATCCAACTTCTTCCCATTCCAATCCTGAGACCCTTCTTATAGCATGAGATGTGATATCTCAATGCTTATACCAAACCTGAGACCCTTCCTATAGCATGAGATGTGATATCCAACTTCTTCCCATTCCAATCCTGAGACCCTTCCTATAACATGAGATGTGATGTCTCAATGCTTCTAATACCAAACCTGAGATCTTTCCTATAACATGAGATGTGATATCCAACTCCTTCCCATTCCAATTATGAGACCCTTCCTATAGCATGAGATATGATATCCAAGTCCTTCCCATTCCAATCCTGAGACCCTTCCTATAACATGAGATGGGATATCCAACTCCTTCCAAATCCAATACTGATACCCTTCCGATAGCATGAGATGTGATATCCCAATGCTTCTACCAAACCTGAGACCCATACTATGGCATGAGATGTGATATCAAACTCCTTCCCATTCCAATCCTGAGACCCTTCCTATAGCTTGAGATGTGATATCCAACTCCTTCCCATTCCAATCCTGAGACCCTTCCTATAACATGAGATGTGATATCCAACTCCTTCCCATTCCAATCCTGAGACCCGTCCTATAACATGAGATGTGATATCCAAATCCTTCCCATTCCAATCCTGAGACCCTTCCGATATCATGAGATGTGATATCTCAATGCTTCTAATATCAAACTTGAGAACCTCCCTATAGCATGAGATGTGATATCCAAGTCCTTCCCATTCCAATCCTGAGACCCTTCCTATAGCATGAGAAGTGATATCTCAATGCTTCTAATACCAAACCTTAGACCCTTCCTTTATCATGAGATGTGATATCCAGCTCCTTCCCATTCCAATCCTGAGACCCTTCCGATATCATGAGATGTGATATCTCACTGCTTATACCAAACCTGAGACCCTTCCTATAGCATGAGATGTGATATTCAACTTCTTCCCATTCCAATCCTGAGACCCTTCCTATAACATGAGATGTGATGTCTCAATGCTTCTAATACCAAACCTGAGATCTTTCCTATAACATGAGATGTGATATCCAACTCCTTCCCATTCCAATTATGAGACCCTTCCTATAGCATGAGATATGATATCCAAGTCCTTCCCATTCCAATCCTGAGACCCTTCCTATAACATGAGATGGGATATCCAACTCCTTCCAAATCCAATACTGATACCCTTCCGATAGCATGAGATGTGATATCCCAATGCTTCTACCAAACCTGAGACCCATACTATGGCATGAGATGTGATATCAAACTCCTTCCCATTCCAATCCTGAGACCCTTCCTATAGCTTGAGATGTGATATCCAACTCCTTCCCATTCCAATCCTGAGACCCTTCCTATAACATGAGATGTGATATCCAACTCCTTCCCATTCCAACCTGAGACCCTTCCTTTAGCATGAGATGGGATATCCAACTCCTTCCAAATCCAATACTGATACCCTTCCGATAGCATGAGATGTGATATCTCAATGCTTCTAATATCAAACTTGAGAACCTCCCTATAGCATGAGATGTGATATCCAAGTCCTTCCCATTCCAATCCTGAGACCCTTCCTATAGCATGAGAAGTGATATCTCAATGCTTCTTATACCAAACCTTAGACCCTTCCTTTATCATGAGATGTGATATCCAGCTCCTTCCCATTCCAATCCTGAGACCCTTCCGATATCATGAGATGTGATATCTCACTGCTTATAACAAACCTGAGACCCTTCCTATAGCATGAGATGTGATATCCAACTTCTTCCCATTCCAATCCTGAGACCCTTCCTATAACATGAGATGTGATGTCTCAATGCTTCTAATACCAAACCTGAGACCCGTCCTATAACATGAGATGTGATATCCAAATCCTTCCCATTCCAATCCTGAGACCCTTCCGATATCATGAGATGTGATATCTCAATGCTTCTAATATCAAACTTGAGACCCTCCCTATAGCATGAGATGGGATATCCAAGTCCTTCCCATTCCAATCCTGAGACCCTTCCTATAGCATGAGATGTGATATCCCAATGCTTCTACCAAACCTGAGACCCATACTATGGCATGAGATGTGATATCAAACTCCTTCCCATTCCAATCCTGAGACCCGTCCTATAACATGAGATGGATATCCAAATCCTTCCCATTCCAATCCTGAGACCCTTCCGATATCATGAGATGTGATATCTCAATGCTTCTAATATCAAACTTGAGAACCTCCCTATAGCATGAGATGTGATATCCAAGTCCTTCCCATTCCAATCCTGAGACCCTTCCTATAGCATGAGAAGTGATATCTCAATGCTTCTAATACCAAACCTTAGACCCTTCCTTTATCATGAAATGTGATATCCAGCTCATTCCCATTCCAATCCTGAGACCCTTCCGATATCATGAGATGTGATATCTCACTGCTTATAACAAACCGGAGACCCTTCCTATAGCATGAGATGTGATATCCAACTTCTTCCCATTCCAATCCTGAGACCCTTCCTATAACATGAGATTTGATGTCTCAATGCTTCTACCAAACCTGAGACCCTTCCTACGGCATGAGATGTCATATACAACTCCTTCCCATTCCAATCCTGAGACCCTTCCGATAGCATGAGATGTGATATCTCAATGCTTCTAATACCAAATCTGAGATGCTTCCTATAGCATGAGATGTGATATCCAACTTCTTCCCATTCCAATCCTGAGACCCTTCCTATAGCATGAGATCTGATATCTCAATGCTTATACCAAACCTGAGACCCTTCCTATAGCATGAGATGTGATATCCAACTTCTTCCCATTCCAATCCTGAGACCCTTCCTATAACATGAGATGTGATGTCTCAATGCTTCTAATACCAAACCTGAGATCTTTCCTATAACATGAGATGTGATATCCAACTCCTTCCCATTCCAATTATGAGACCCTTCCTATAGCATGAGATATGATATCCAAGTCCTTCCCATTCCAATCCTGAGACCCTTCCTATAACATGAGATGGGATATCCAACTCCTTCCAAATCCAATACTGATACCCTTCCGATAGCACGAGATGTGATATCCCAATGCTTCTACCAAACCTGAGACCCATACTATGGCATGAGATGTGATATCAAACTCCTTCCCATTCCAATCCTGAGACCCTTCCTATAGCTTGAGATGTGATATCCAACTCCTTCCCATTCCAATCCTGAGACCCTTCCTATAACATGAGATGTGATATCCAACTCCTTCCCATTCCAACCTGAGACCCTTCCTTTAGCATGAGATGGGATATCCAACTCCTTCCAAATCCAATACTGATACCCTTCCGATAGCATGAGATGTGATATCCCAATGCTTCTACCAAACCTGAGACCCATACTATGGCATGAGATGTGATATCAAACTCCTTCCCATTCCAATCCTGAGACCCGTCCTATAACATGAGATGTGATATCCAAATCCTTCCCATTCCAATCCTGAGACCCTTCCGATATCATGAGATGTGATATCTCAATGCTTCTAATATCAAACTTGAGACCCTCCCTATAGCATGAGATGTGATATCCAAGTCCTTCCCATTCCAATCCTGAGACCCTTCCTATAGCATGAGAAGTGATATCTCAATGCTTCTAATACCAAACCTTAGATCCTTCCTTTATCATGAGATGTGATATCCAACTCCTTCCCATTCCAATCCTGAGACCCTTCCGATATCATGAGATGTGATATCTCAATGCTTCTAATATCAAACTTGAGACCCTCCCTATAGCATGAGATGTGATATCCAAATACTTCCCATTCCAATCCTGAGACCCTCCCTATAGCATGAGAAGTGATATCTCAATGCTTCTAATACCAAACCTGAGATCCTTCCTATAACATGAGATGTGATATCCAACTCCTTCCCATTCCAATCCTGAGACACTTCCTATAGCATGAGATGTGCTATCCAACTCCTTCCCATTCCAATCCTGAGACTCTTATGATAGCATGAGATGTGATATCTCAATGCCTCTAATACCAAACCTGAGATACTTCTGATAGCATGAGATGTGATATCTCAATGCTTCTAATACCAAACCTGAGATCCTTCCTATAACATGAGATGTGATATCCAAATCCTTCCCTTTCCAAACCTGAGACCCTCCCTTTAGCATGAGATGTGATATCCAACTCCTTCCCATTCCAATCCTGAGACCCTTCTGATAGCATGAGATGTGATATCTCAATGCCTCTAATACCAAACCTGAGATCCTACCTCTAACATGAAATGTGATATCCAACTCCTTCCCTTTCCAAACCTGAGACCCTGCCTATAGCATGAGATGTGATATCCAAGTCCTTCCCATTCCAATCCCGAGACCCTTCCTATAGCATGTGATGTGATATCTCAATGCTTATACCAAACCTGAGACCCTTCCTATGGCATGAGATGTCATATACAACTCCTTCCCATTCCAATCCTGAGACCCTTCCTATAGCATGAGATGTGATATCTCAATGCTTATACCAAACCTGAGACCCTTCCTATAGCATGAGATGTGATATCCAACTTCTTCCCATTCCAATCCTGAGACCCTTCCTATAACATGAGATTTGATGTCTCAATGCTTCTAATACCAAACCTGAGATCTTTCCTATGACATGAGATGTGATATCCAACTCCTTCCCATTCCAATTCTGAGACCCTTCCTATAGCATGAGATGTGATATCTCAATGCTTATACCAAACCTGAGACCCTTCCTATAGCTTGAGATGTGATATCCAACTCCTTCCCATTCCAATCCTGAGACCCTTCCTATAACATGAGATGTGATATCCAACTCCTTCCCATTCCAACCTGAGACCCTTCCTTTAGCATGAGATGGGATATCCAACTCCTTCCAAATCCAATACTGATACCCTTCCGATAGCATGAGATGTGATATCCCAATGCTTCTACCAAACCTGAGAGCCATACTATGGCATGAGATGTGATATCAAACTCCTTCCCATTCCAATCCTGAGACCCGTCCTATAACATGAGATGTGATATCCAAATCCTTCCCATTCCAATCCTGAGACCCTTCCGATATCATGAGATGTGATATCTCAATGCTTCTAATATCAAACTTGAGACCCTCCCTATAGCATGAGATGTGATATCCAAGTCCTTCCCATTCCAATCCTGAGACCCTTCCTATAGCATGAGAAGTGATATCTCAATGCTTCTAATACCAAACCGTAGACCCTTCCTTTATCATGAGATGTGATATCCAGCTCCTTCCCATTCCAATCCTGAGACTCTTCCGATATCATGAGATGTGATATCTCACTGCTTATAACAAACCTGAGACCCTTCCTATAGCATGAGATGTGATATCCAACTTCTTCCCATTCCAATCCTGAGACCCTTCCTATAACATGAGATGTGATGTCTCAATGCTTCTAATACCAAACCTGAGACCCGTCCTATAACATGAGATGTGATATCCAAATCCTTCCCATTCCAATCCTGAGACCCTTCCGATATCATGAGATGTGATATCTCAATGCTTCTAATATCAAACTTGAGACCCTCCCTATAGCATGAGATGTGATATCCAAGTCCTTCCCATTCCAATCCTGAGACCCTTCCTATAGCATGAGAAGTGATATCTCAATGCTTCTAATACCAAACCTTAGACCCTTCCTTTATCATGAGATGTGATATCCAACTTCTTCCCATTCCAATCCTGAAACCCTTCCTATAGCATGAGATGTGATATCTCAAAGCTTATACCAAACCTGAGACCCTTCCTATAGCATGAGATGTGATATCCAACTTCTTCCCATTCCAATCCTGAGACCCTTCCTATAACATGAGATGTGATGTCTCAATGCTTCTAATACCAAACCTGAGATCTTTCCTATAACATGAGATGATATCCAACTCCTTCCCATTCCAATTCTGAGACCCTTCCTATATCATTATATATGATATCCAAGTCCTTCCCATTCCAATCCTGAGACCCTTCCTATAACATGAGATGTGATATCCAACTCCTTCCCATTCCAACCTGAGACCCTTCCTATAGCATGAGATGGGATATCCAACTCCTTCCAAATCCAATACTGATACCCTTCCTATAGCTTGTGATGTGATATCCAACTCCTTCCCATTCCAATTCTGAGACCCTTCCTATACCATGAGACTTGATATCTCAATGCTTCTAATACCAAATCTGAGATCCTTCCTATAGCATGAGATGTGATATCCAACTTCTTCCCATTCCAATCCTGAGACCCTTCCTATAGCATGAGATGTGATATCTCAATGCTACCAAACCTGAGACCCTTCCTATAGCATGAGATGTGATATCCAACTCCTTCCCATTCCAATCCTGAGACACTTCCTATAGCATGAGATGTTTCTCACTGCTTATAACAAACCTGAGACCCTTCCTATAGCATGAGATGTGATATCCAATCCTTCCCATTCCAATCCTGAGACCCTTCCTATAGCATGAGATGTGATATCTCAATGCTTCTAATATCAAACGTGAGACCCTCCCTATAGCATATGTGATATCCAAGTCCTTCCCATTCCAATCCTGAGACACTTCCTATAGCATGAGATGTGATATCTCAATGCTTCTAATACCAAACCTGAGACTCTTCCTATAACATGAGATGGGATATCCAACTCCTTCCCATTCCAATCCTGAGACCCTTTCGATTGCAAAGATGTGATATCTCAATGCTTATACCAAACCTGAGACCCTTCCTACGGCATGAGATGTCATATACAACTCCTTCCCATTCCAATCCTGAGACCCTTCCGATAGCATGAGATGTGATATCTCAATGCTTCTAATACCAAATCTGAGATGCTTCCTATAGCATGAGATGTGATATCCAACTTCTTCCCATTCCAATCCTGAGACCCTTCCTATAGCATGAGATGTGATATCTCAATGCTTATACCAAACCTGAGACCCTTCCTATAGCATGAGATGTGATATCCAACTTCTTCCCATTCCAATCCTGAGACCCTTCCTATAACATGAGATGTGATGTCTCAATGCTTCTAATAACAAACCTGAGATCTTTCCTATAACATGAGATGTGATATCCAACTCCTTCCCATTCCAATTATGAGACCCTTCCTATAGCATGAGATATGATATCCAAGTCCTTCCCATTCCAATCCTGAGACCCTTCCTATAACATGAGATGGGATATCCAACTCCTTCCAAAACCAATACTGATACCCTTCCGATAGCATGAGATGTGATATCCCAATGCTTCTACCAAACCTGAGACCCATACTATGGCATGAGATGTGATATCAAACTCCTTCCCATTCCAATCCTGAGACCCTTCCTATAGCTTGAGATGTGATATCCAACTCCTTCCCATTCCAATCCTGAGACCCTTCCTATAACATGAGATGTGATATCCAACTCCTTCCCATTCCAACCTGAGACCCTTCCTTTAGCATGAGATGGGATATCCAACTCCTTCCAAATCCAATACTGATACCCTTCCGATAGCATGAGATGTGATATCCCAATGCTTCTACCAAACCTGAGACCCATACTATGGCATGAGATGTGATATCAAACTCCTTCCCATTCCAATCCTGAGACCCGTCCTATAACATGAGATGTGATATCCAAATCCTTCCCATTCCAATCCTGAGACCCTTCCGATATCATGAGATGTGATATCTCAATGCTTCTAATATCAAACTTGAGACCCTCCCTATAGCATGAGATGTGATATCCAAGTCCTTCCCATTCCAATCCTGAGACCCTTCCTATAGCATGAGAAGTGATATCTCAATGCTTCTAATACCAAACCATAGACCCTTCCTTTATCATGAGATGTGATATCCAACTCCTTCCCATTCCAATCCTGAGACCCTTCCGATACCATGAGATGTGATATCTCAATGCTTCTAATATCAAACTTGAGACCCTCCTTATAGCATGAGATGTGATATCCAAATACTTCCCATTCCAATCCTGAGACCCTCCCTATAGCATGAGAAGTGATATCTCAATGCTTCTAATACCAAACCTGAGATCCTTCCTATAACATGAGATGTGATATCCAACTCCTTCCCATTCCAATCCTGAGACACTTCCTATAGCATGAGATGTGCTATCCAACTCCTTCCCATTCCAATCCTGAGACTCTTATGATAGCATGAGATGTGATATCTCAATGCCTCTAATACCAAACCTGAGATACTTCCGATAGCATGAGATGTGATATCTCAATGCTTCTAATACCAAACCTGAGATCCTTCCTATAACATGAGATGTGATATCCAAATCCTTCCCTTTCCAAACCTGAGACCCTCCCTTTAGCATGAGATGTGATATCCAACTCCTTCCCATTCCAATCCTGAGACCCTTCTGATAGCATGAGATGTGATATCTCAATGCTTATACCAAACCTGAGACCGTTCCTATGGCATGAGATGTCATATACAACTCCTTCCCATTCCAATCCTGAGACCCTTCCTATAGCATGAGATGTGATATCTCAATGCTTATACCAAACCTGAGACCCTTCCTATAGCATGAGATGTGATATCCAACTTCTTCCCATTCCAATCCTGAGACCCTTCCTATAACATGAGATTTGATGTCTCAATGCTTCTAATACCAAACCTGAGATCTTTCCTATAACATGAGATGTGATATCCAACTCCTTCCCATTCCAATTCTGAGACCCTTCCTATAGCATGAGATGTGATATCTCAATGCTTATACCAAACCTGAGACTCTTCCTATAGCTTGAGATGTGATATCCAACTCCTTCCCATTCCAAACCTGAGACCCTTCCTATAGCTTGAGGTGTGATATCCAACTCCTTCCCCTTCCAAACCTGAGAGCCTTCCCATAGCATGAGATATGATATCCAAGTCCTTCCCATTCCAATCCTGAGACCCTTCCTATAACATGAGATGTGATATCCAACTCCTTCCCATTCCAACCTGAGACCCTTCCTATAGCATGATGGGATATCCAACTCCTTCCAAATCCAATACTGATACCCTTCCGATAGCATGAGATGTGATATCCCAATGCTTCTACCAAACCTGAGACCCATACTATGGCATGAGATGTGATATCAAACTTCTTCCCATTCCAATCCTGAGACCCTTCCTATAGCTTGAGATGTGTTATCCAACTCCTTCCCATTCCAATTCTGAGACCCTTCCTATACCATGAGACTTGATATCTCAATGCTTCTAATACCAAACCTGAGACCCGTCCTATAACATGAGATGTGATATCCAAATCCTTCCCCTTCCAAACCTTAGACCCTTCCTATATCATGAGATGTGATATCCAACTCCTTCCCATTCCAATCCTGAGACCCTTCCGATATCATGAGATTTGTTATCTCAATGCTTCTAATATCAAACTTGAGACCCTCCCTATAGCATGAGATGTGACATCCAAGTCCTTCCCATTCCAATCCTGAGACCCTTCCGATAGCAGAGATGTGATATCTCAATGCTTATACCAAACCTGAGACCCTTCCTATAGCCTGAGATGTCATATACAACTCCTTCCAATTCCAATCCTGAGACCCTTCCTATAGCATGAGATGTGATATCTCAATGCTTATACCAAATCAGAGACCCTTCCTATAGCATGAGATGTGATATCCAACTCCTTCCCATTCCAATCCTGAGACCCTTCCTATAGCATGAGAAGTGATATCTCCATGCGTATACCAAACCTGAGACCCTTCCTATAGCATGAGATGTGATATCCAAATCCGTCCAATTCCAATCCTGAGACCCTTCCTATACCATGAGATGTGATATCTCAATGCTTATACCAAACCTGAGAGCCTACCTATAGCATGAGATGTGATGTCCAAGTCCATCCCATTCCAATCCTTAGACCCTTCCTACAGCATGCGATGTGATATCTCAATGATTCTAATACCAAACCAGAGACCCGTCCTATAACATGGGATGGGATATCCAACTTCTTCCCATTCCAATCCTGAGACCCTTCCTATAGCATGAGATGTGATATCTCAATGCTACCAAACCTGAGACCCTTCCTATAGCATGAGATGTGATATCCAACTCCTTCCCATTCCAATCCTGAGACACTTCCTATAGCATGAGATGTATCTCACTGCTTATAACAAACCTGAGACCCTTCCTATAGCATGAGATGTGATATCCAATCCTTCCCATTCCAATCCTGAGACCCTTCCTATAGCATGAGATGTGATATCTCAATGCTTCTAATATCAAACTTGAGACCCTCCCTATAGCATATGTGATATCCAAGTCCTTCCCATTCCAATCCTGAGACACTTCCTATAGCATGAGATGTGATATCTCAATGCTTCTAATACCAAACCTGAGACTCTTCCTATAACATGAGATGGGATATCCAACTCCTTCCCATTCCAATCCTGAGACCCTTTCGATTGCAAAGATGTGATATCTCAATTCTTATACCAAACCTGAGACCCTTCCTACGGCATGAGATGTCATATACAACTCCTTCCCATTCCAATCGTGAGACCCTTCCGATAGCATGAGATGTGATATCTCAATGCTTCTAATACCAAATCTGAGATGCTTCCTATAGCATGAGATGTGATATCCAACTTCTTCCCATTCCAATCCTGAGACCCTTCCTATAGCATGAGATGTGATATCTCAATGCTTATACCAAACCCGAGACCCTTCCTATAGCATGAGATGTGATATCCAACTTCTTCCCATTCCAATCCTGAGACCCTTCCTATAACATGAGATGTGATGTCTCAATGCTTCTAATACCAAACCTGAGATCTTTCCTATAACATGAGATGTGATATCCAACTCCTTCCCATTCCAATTATGAGACCCTTCCTATAGCATGAGATATGATATCCAAGTCCTTCCCATTCCAATCCTGAGACCCTTCCTATAACATGAAATGTGATATCCAACTCCTTCCCATTCCAACCTGAGACCCTTCCTATAGCATGAAATGGGATATCCAACTCCTTCCAAATCCAATACTGATACCCTTCCGATAGCATGAGATGTGATATCCCAATGCTTCTACCAAACCTGAGACCCATACTATGGCATGAGATGTGATATCAAACTCCTTCCCATTCCAATCCTGAGACCCTTCCTATAGCTTGAGATGTGATATCCAACTCCTTCCCATTCCAATTCTGAGACCCTTCCTATACCATGAGACTTGATATCTCAATGCTTCTAATACCAAACCTGAGACCCGTCCTATAACATGAGATGTGATATCCAAATCCTTCCCATTCCAATCCTGAGACCCTTCCGATATCATGAGATGTGATATCTCAATGCTTCTAATATCAAACTTGAGACCCTCCCTATAGCATGAGATGTGATATCCAAGACCTTCCCATTCTAATCCTGAGACCCTTCCTATAGCATGAGAAGTGATATCTCAATGCTTCTAATACCAAACCTTAGACCCTTCCTTTATCATGAGATGTGATATCCAGCTCCTTCCCATTCCAATCCTGAGACCCTTCCGATATCATGAGATGTGATATCTCACTGCTTATAACAAACCTGAGACCCTTCCTATAGCATGAGATGTGATATCCAACTTCTTCCCATTCCAATCCTGAGACCCTTCCTATAACATGAGATGTGATGTCTCAATGCTTCTAATACCAAACCTGAGACCCGTCCTATAACATGAGATGTGATATCCAAATCCTTCCCATTCCAATCCTGAGACCCTTCCGATATCATGAGATGTGATATCTCAATGCTTCTAATATCAAACTTGAGACCCTCCATATAGCATGAGATGTGATATCCAAGTCCTTCCCATTCCAATCCTGAGACCCTTCCTATAGCATGAGAAGTGATATCTCAATGCTTCTAATACCAAACCTTAGACCCTTCCTTTATCATGAGATGTGATATCCAGCTCCTTCCCATTCCAATCCTGAGACCCTTCCGATATCATGAGATGTGATATCTCACTGCTTATAACAAACCTGAGACCCTTCCTATAGCATGAGATGTGATATCCAACTTCTTCCCATTCCAATCCTGAGACCCTTCCTATAACATGAGATGTGATGTCTCAATGCTTCTAATACCAAACCTGAGACCCGTCCTATAACATGAGATGTGATATCCAAATCCTTCCCATTCCAATCCTGAGACCCTTCCGATATCATGAGATGTGATATCTCAATGCTTCTAATATCAAACTTGAGACCCTCCCTATAGCATGAGATGGGATATCCAAGTCCTTCCCATTCCAATCCTGAGACCCTTCCTATAGCATGAGATGTGATATCCCAATGCTTCTACCAAACCTGAGACCCATACTATGGCATGAGATGTGATATCAAACTCCTTCCCATTCCAATCCTGAGACCCGTCCTATAACATGAGATGTGATATCCAAATCCTTCCCATTCCAATCCTGAGACCCTTCCGATATCATGAGATGTGATATCTCAATGCTTCTAATATCAAACTTGAGAACCTCCCTATAGCATGAGATGTGATATCCAAGTCCTTCCCATTCCAATCCTGAGACCCTTCCTATAGCATGAGAAGTGATATCTCAATGCTTCTAATACCAAACCTTAGACCCTTCCTTTATCATGAGATGTGATATCCAGCTCCTTCCCATTCCAATCCTGAGACCCTTCCGATATCATGAGATGTGATATCTCACTGCTTATAACAAACCTGAGACCCTTCCTATAGCATGAGATGTGATATCCAACTTCTTCCCATTCCAATCCTGAGACCCTTCCTATAACATGAGATGTGATGTCTCAATGCTTCTACCAAACCTGAGACCCTTCCTACGGCATGAGATGTCATATACAACTCCTTCCCATTCCAATCCTGAGACCCTTCCGATAGCATGAGATGTGATATCTCAATGCTTCTAATACCAAATCTGAGATGCTTCCTATAGCATGAGATGTGATATCCAACTTCTTCCCATTCCAATCCTGAGACCCTTCCTATAGCATGAGATGTGATATCTCAATGCTTATACCAACCCTGAGACCCTTCCAATAGCATGAGATGTGATATCCAACTTCTTCCCATTCCAATCCTGAGACCCTTCCTATAACATGAGATGTGATGTCTCAATGCTTCTAATACCAAACCTGAGATCTTTCCTATAACATGAGATGTGATATCCAACTCCTTCCCATTCCAATTATGAGACCCTTCCTATAGCATGAGATATGATATCCAAGTCCTTCCCATTCCAATCCTGAGACCCTTCCTATAACATGAGATGGGATATCCAACTCCTTCCAAATCCAATACTGATACCCTTCCGATAGCATGAGATGTGATATCCCAATGCTTCTACCAAACCTGAGACCCATACTATGGCATGAGATGTGATATCAAACTCCTTCCCATTCCAATCCTGAGACCCTTCCTATAGCTTGAGATGTGATATCCAACTCCTTCCCATTCCAATCCTGAGACCCTTCCTATAACATGAGATGTGATATCCAACTCCTTCCCATTCCAACCTGAGACCCTTCCTTTAGCATGAGATGGGATATCCAACTCCTTCCAAATCCAATACTGATACCCTTCCGATAGCATGAGATGTGATATCCCAATGCTTCTACCAAACCTGAGACCCATACTATGGCATGAGATGTGATATCAAACTCCTTCCCATTCCAATCCTGAGACCCGTCCTATAACATGAGATGTGATATCCAAATCCTTCCCATTCCAATCCTGAGACCCTTCCGATATCATGAGTTGTGATATCTCAATGCTTCTAATATCAAACTTGAGACCCTCCCTATAGCATGAGATGTGATATCCAAGTCCTTCCCATTCCAATCCTGAGACCCTTCCTATAGCATGAGAAGTGATATCTCAATGCTTCTAATACCAAACCTTAGATCCTTCCTTTATCATGAGATGTGATATCCAACTCCTTCCCATTCCAATCCTGAGACCCTTCCGATATCATGAGATGTGATATCTCAATGCTTCTAATATCAAACTTGAGACCCTCCCTATAGCATGAGATGTGATATCCAAATACTTCCC
Organism: Ambystoma mexicanum; assembly: GCF_040938575.1. Lineage (NCBI taxonomy): Eukaryota > Metazoa > Chordata > Amphibia > Caudata > Ambystomatidae > Ambystoma > Ambystoma mexicanum. The sequence goes on from NW_027182448.1 coordinate 499,643, forward strand.
ATTCCAATCCTGAGACCCTCCCTATAGCATGAGAAGTGATATCTCAATGCTTCTAATACCAAACCTGAGATCCTTCCTATAACATGAGATGTGATATCCAACTCCTTCCCATTCCAATCCTGAGACACTTCCTATAGCATGAGATGTGCTATCCAACTCCTTCCCATTCCAATCCTGAGACTCTTATGATAGCATGAGATGTGATATCTCAATGCCTCTAATACCATACCTGAGATACTTCCGATAGCATGAGATGTGATATCTCAATGCTTCTAATACCAAACCTGAGATCCTTCCTATGACATGAGATGTGATATCCAAATCCTTCCCTTTCCAAACCTGAGACCCTCCCTTTAGCATGAGATGTGATATCCAACTCCTTCCCATTCCAATCCTGAGACCCTTCTGATAGCATGAGATGTGATATCTCAATGCCTCTAATACCAAACCTGAGATCCTACCTCTAACATGAAATGTGATATCCAACTCCTTCCCTTTCCAAACCTGAGACCCTGCCTATAGCATGAGATGTGATATCCAAGTCCTTCCCATTCCAATCCCGAGACCCTTCCTATAGCATGTGATGTGATATCTCAATGCTTATACCAAACCTGAGACCCTTCCTATGGCATGAGATGTCATATACAACTCCTTCCCATTCCAATCCTGAGACCCTCCCTATAGCATGAGATGTGATATCTCAATGCTTATACCAAACCTGAGACCCTTCCTATAGCATGAGATGTGATATCCAACTTCTTCCCATTCCAATCCTGAGACCCTTCCTATAACATGAGATTTGATGTCTCAATGCTTCTAATACCAAACCTGAGATCTTTCCTATACCATGAGATGTGATATCCAACTCCTTCCCATTCCAATTCTGAGACCCTTCCTATAGCATGAGATGTGATATCTCAATGCTTATACCAAACCTGAGACCCTTCCTATAGCTTGAGATGTGATATCCAACTCCTTCCCATTCCAATCCTGAGACCCTTCCTATAACATGAGATGTGATATCCAACTCCTTCCCATTCCAACCTGAGACCCTTCCTTTAGCATGAGATGGGATATCCAACTCCTTCCAAATCCAATACTGATACCCTTCCGATAGCATGAGATGTGATATCCCAATGCTTCTACCAAACCTGAGACCCATACTATGGCATGAGATGTGATATCAAACTCCTTCCCATTCCAATCCTGAGACCCGTCCTATAACATGAGATGTGATATCCAAATCCTTCCCATTCCAATCCTGAGACCCTTCCGATATCATGAGATGTGATATCTCAATGCTTCTAATATCAAACTTGAGACCCTCCCTATAGCATGAGATGTGATATCCAAGTCCTTCCCATTCCAATCCTGAGACCCTTCCTATAGCATGAGAAGTGATATCTCAATGCTTCTCATACCAAACCTTAGACCCTTCCTTTATCATGAGATGTGATATCCAGCTCCTTCCCATTCCAATCCTGAGACTCTTCCGATATCATGAGATGTGATATCTCACTGCTTATAACAAACCTGAGACCCTTCCTATAGCATGAGATGTGATATCCAACTTCTTCCCATTCCAATCCTGAGACCCTTCCTATAACATGAGATGTGATGTCTCAATGCTTCTAATACCAAACCTGAGACCCGTCCTATAACATGAGATGTGATATCCAAATCCTTCCCATTCCAATCCTGAGACCCTTCCGATATCATGAGATGTGATATCTCAATGCTTCTAATATCAAACTTGAGACCCTCCCTATAGCATGAGATGTGATTTCCAAGTCCTTCCCATTCCAATCCTGAGACCCTTCCTATAGCATGAGATGTGATATCTCAATGCTTCTAATACCAAACCTTAGACCCTTCCTTTATCATGAGATGTGATATCCAACTTCTTCCCATTCCAATCCTGAAACCCTTCCTATAACATGAGATGTGATGTCTCAATGCTTCTAATACCAAACCTGAGATCTTTCCTATAACATGAGATGATATCCAACTCCTTCCCATTCCAATTCTGAGACCCTTCCTATATCATTAGATATGATATCCAAGTCCTTCCCATTCCAATCCTGAGACCCTTCCTATAACATGAGATGTGATATCCAACTCCTTCCCATTCCAACCTGAGACCCTTCCTATAGCATGAGATGGGATATCCAACTCCTTCCAAATCCAATACTGATACCCTTCCTATAGCTTGTGATGTGATATCCAACTCCTTCCCATTCCAATTCTGAGACCCTTCCTATACCATGAGACTTGATATCTCAATGCTTCTAATACCAAATCTGAGATCCTTCCTATAGCATGAGATGTGATATCCAACTTCTTCCCATTCCAATCCTGAGACCCTTCCTATAGCATGAGATGTGATATCTCAATGCTACCAAACCTGAGACCCTTCCTATAGCATGAGATGTGATATCCAACTCCTTCCCATTCCAATCCTGAGACACTTCCTATAGCATGAGATGTTTCTCACTGCTTATAACAAACCTGAGACCCTTCCTATAGCATGAGATGTGATATCCAATCCTTCCCATTCCAATCCTGAGACCCTTCCTATAGCATGAGATGTGATATCTCAATGCTTCTAATATCAAACATGAGACCCTCCCTATAGCATATGTGATATCCAAGTCCTTCCCATTCCAAACCTGAGACTCTTCCTATAACATGAGATGGGATATCCAACTCCTTCCCATTCCAATCCTGAGACCCTTTCGATTGCAAAGATGTGATATCTCAATGCTTATACCAAACCTGAGACCCTTCCTACGGCATGAGATGTCATATACAACTCCTTCCCATTCCAATATTGAGACCCTTCCGATAGCATGAGATGTGATATCTCAATGCTTCTAATACCAAATCTGAGATGCTTCCTATAGCATGAGATGTGATATCCAACTTCTTCCCATTCCAATCCCGAGACCCTTCCTATAGCATGAGATGTGATATCTCAATGCTTATACCAAACCTGAGACCCTTCCTATAGCATGAGATGTGATATCCAACTTCTTCCCATTCCAATCCTGAGACCCTTCCTATAACATGAGATGTGATGTCTCAATGCTTCTAATAACAAACCTGAGATCTTTCCTATAACATGAGATGTGATATCCAACTCCTTCCCATTCCAATTATGAGACCCTTCCTATAGCATGAGATATGATATCCAAGTCCTTCCCATTCCAATCCTGAGACCCTTCCTATAACATGAGATGGGATATCCAACTCCTTCCAAATCCAATACTGATACCCTTCCGATAGCATGAGATGTGATATCCCAATGCTTCTACCAAACCTGAGACCCATACTATGGCATGAGATGTGATATCAAACTCCTTCCCATTCCAATCCTGAGACCCTTCCTATAGCTTGAGATGTGATATCCAACTCCTTCCCATTCCAATCCTGAGACCCTTCCTATAACATGAGATGTGATATCCAACGCCTTCCCATTCCAACCTGAGACCCTTCCTTTAGCATGAGATGGGATATCCAACTCCTTCCAAATCCAATACTGATACCCTTCCGATAGCATGAGATGTGATATCCCAATGCTTCTACCAAACCTGAGACCCATACTATGGCATGAGATGTGATATCAAACTCCTTCCCATTCCAATCCTGAGACCCGTCCTATAACATGAGATGTGATATCCAAATCCTTCCCATTCCAATCCTGAGACCCTTCCGATATCATGAGATGTGATATCTCAATGCTTCTAATATCAAACTTGAGACCCTCCCTATAGCATGAGATGTGATATCCAAGTCCTTCCCATTCCAATCCTGAGACCCTTCCTATAGCATGAGAAGTGATATCTCAATGCTTCTAATACCAAACATTAGACCCTTCCTTTATCATGAGATGTGATATCCAACTCCTTCCCATTCCAATCCTGAGACCCTTCCGATATCATGAGATGTGATATCTCAATGCTTCTAATATCAAACTTGAGACCCTCCCTATAGCATGAGATGTGATATCCAAATACTTCCCATTCCAATCCTGAGACCCTCCCTATAGCATGAGAAGTGATATCTCAATGCTTCTAATACCAAACCTGAGATCCTTCCTATAACATGAGATGTGATATCCAACTCCTTCCCATTCCAATCCTGAGACACTTCCTATAGCATGAGATGTGCTATCCAACTCCTTCCCATTCCAATCCTGAGACTCTTATGATAGCATGAGATGTGATATCTCAATGCCTCTAATACCAAACCTGAGATCCTACCTCTAACATGAAATGTGATATCCAACTCCTTCCCATCCCAATCCTGAGACACTTCCGATTGCAGAGATGTGATATCTCAATGCTTATACCAAACCTGAGACTCTTCCTATAACATGAGATGTGATATCCAACTCCTTCCCGTTCCAAACCTGAGACCCTTCCTATAGCATGAGATGTGATATCCAACTCCTTCCCATTCCAATCCTGAGACCCTTCCGATAGCATGAGATGTTATATCTCAATGCTTCTAATACCAAGCCTGAGATCCTTCCCATAACATGTGATGTGATATGAAAAATCCTTCCCCTTCCAAACCTGAGACCCTCCCTTTAGCATGAGATGTGATATCCAACTCCTTCACATTCCAATCCTGAGACCCTTCTGATAGCATGAGATGTGATATCTCAATGCCTCTAATACCAAACCTGAGATCCTACCTCTAACATGAAATGTGATATCCAACTCCTTCCCTTTCCAAACCTGAGACCCTGCCTATAGCATGAGATGTGATATCCAAGTCCTTCCCATTCCAATCCCGAGACCCTTCCTATAGCATGTGATGTGATATCCTAATGCTTATACCAAACCTGAGACCCTTCCTATGGCATGAGATGTCATATACAACTCCTTCCCATTCCAATCCTGAGACCCTTCCTATAGCATGAGATGTGATATCTCAATGCTTATACCAAACCTGAGACCCTTCCTATAGCATGAGATGTGATATCCAACTTCTTCCCATTCCAATCCTGAGACCCTTCCTATAACATGAGATTTGATGTCTCAATGCTTCTAATACCAAACCTGAGATCTTTCCTATAACATGAGATGTGATATCCAACTCCTTCCCATTGCAATTCTGAGACCCTTCCTATAGCATGAGATGTGATATCTCAATGCTTATACCAAACGTGAGACTCTTCCTATAGCTTGAGATGTGATATCCAACTCCTTCCCCTTCCAATCCTGAGACCCTTCCTATAGCATGAGATGTGATATCTCAATGCTTCTAATACCAAACCTGAGACCCTTCCTATAGCTTGAGATGTGATATCCAACTCCTTCCCCTTCCAAACCTGAGAGCCTTCCCATAGCATGAGATATGATATCCATCTCCTTACCATTGCAATCCTGAGACCCTTCTGATAGCATGAGATGTGATATCTCAATGCCTCTAAAACCAATCCTGAGACCCTTCCTATAACATGAGATGTGATATCCAACTCCTTCCCATTTCAACCTGAGAACCTTCCTATAGCATGAGATGGGATATCCAATTCCTTCCAAATCCAATTCTGATACCCTCCGATAGCATGAGATGTGATATCCCAATGCTTCTACCAAACCTGAGACCCATACTATGGCATGAGATGTGATATCAAACTCCTTCCCATTCCAATCCTGAGACCCTTCCTATAGCATGAGATGTGATGTCTCAATGCTTCTAATACCAAACCTGAGATCCTTCCTATAACATGAGATGTGATATCCAACTCCTTCCCATTCCAATCCCGAGACCTTTCCTATAGCATGAGATGTGATATCTCAATGCTTATACCAAACCTGAGACCCTTCCTATAGCATGAGATGTGACATCCAACTCCTTCCGATTCCAATCCTGAGACCCTTCCTATAGCATGAGATGTGATATCTCAATGCCTCTAATACCAAACCTGAGATCCTTCCTCTAACATGAAATGTGATATCCAACTCCTTTCCTTTCCAAACCTGAGAGCCTACCTATAGCATGAGATGTGATATCCAAGTCCTTCCCATTCCAATCCTTAGACCCTTCCTACAGCATGCAATATGATATCTCAATGCTTCTAATACCAAACCATAGATCCTTCCTATAACATGAGATGTGATATCCAAATCCTTCCCCTTCCAAACCTGAGACCCTCCCTTTAGCATGAGATGTGATATCCAACTCCTTCACATTCCAATCCTGAGACCCTTCTGATAGCATGAGATGTGATATCTCAATGCCTCTAATACCAAACCTGAGATCCTACCTCTAACATGAAATGTGATATCCAACTCCTTCCCTTTCCAAACCTGAGACCGTGCCTATAGCATGAGATGTGATATCCAAGGCCTTCCCATTCCAATCCCGAGACCCTTCCTATAGCATGTGATGTGATATCTCAATGTTTATACCAAACCTGAGACCCTTCCTATGGCATGAGATGTCATATACAACTCCTTCCCATTCCAATCCTGAGACCCTTCCTAAAGCATGAGAAGTGATATCTCCATGCGTATACCAAACCTAAGACCCTTCTTATAGCATGAGATGTGATATCCAAATCCGTCCCATTCCAATCCTGAGACCCTTCCTATAGCATGAGATGTGATATCTCAATGCTTATACCAAACCTGAGAGCCTACCTCTAGCATGAGATGTGATGTCCAAGTCCATCCCATTCCAATCCTTAGACCCTTCCTACAGCATGCGATGTGATATCTCAATGATTCTAATACCAAACCAGAGACCCGTCCTATAACATGAGATGGGAATATCCAACTCCTTCCCATTCCAATCCTGAGACCATTCCGATAGCAGAGATGTGATATCTCAATGCTTATACCAAGCCTGAGATCCTTCCCATAACATGTGATGTGATATCCAAATCCTTCCCCTTCCAAACCTGAGACCCTCCCTTTAGCATGAGATGTGCTATCCAACTCCTTCCCATTCCAATCCTGAGACTCTTATGATAGCATGAGATGTGATATCTCAATGCCTCTAATACCAAACCTGAGATACTTCCGATAGCATGAGATGTGATATCTCAATGCTTCTAGTACCAAACCTGAGATCCTACCTCTAACATGAAATGTGATATCCAACTCCTTCCCATCCCAATCCTGAGACACTTCCGATTGCAGAGATGTGATATCTCAATGCTTATACCAAACCTGAGACTCTTCCTATAACATGAGATGTGATATCCAACTCCTTCCCGTTCCAAACCTGAGACCCTTCCTATAGCATGAGATGTGATATCCAACTCCTTCCCATTCCAATCCTGAGACCCTTCCGATAGCATGAGATGTGATATCTCAATGCTTCTAATACCAAGCCTGAGATCCTTCCCATAACATGTGATGTGATATCCAAATCCTTCCCCTTCCAAACCTGAGACCCTCCCTTTAGCATGAGATGTGATATCCAACTCCTTCACATTCCAATCCTGAGACCCTTCTGATAGCATGAGATGTGATATCTCAATGCCTCTAATACCAAACCTGAGATCCTACCTCTAACATGAAATGTGATATCCAACTCCTTCCCTTTCCAAACCTGAGACCCTGCCTATAGCATGAGATGTGATATCCAAGTCCTTCCCATTCCAATCCCGAGACCCTTCCTATAGCATGTGATGTGATATCCTAATGCTTATACCAAACCTGAGACCCTTCCTATGGAATGAGATGTCATATACAACTCCTTCCCATTCCAATCCTGAGACCCTTCCTATAGCATGAGATGTGATATCTCAATGCTTATACCAAACCTGAGACCCTTCCTATAGCATGAGATGTGATGTCCAACTTCTTCCCATTCCAATCCGGAGACCCTTCCTATAACATGAGATTTGATGTCTCAATGCTTCTAATACCAAACCTGAGATCTTTCCTATAACATGAGATGTGATATCCAACTCCTTCCCATTCAATTCTGAGACCCTTCCTATAGCATAAGATGTGATATCTCAATGCTTATACCAAACCTGAGACTCTTCCTATAGCTTGAGATGTGATATCCAACTCCTTCCCATTCCAATCCTGAGACCCTTCCTATAGCATGAGATGTGATATCTCAATGCTTCTAATACCAAACCTGAGACCCTTCCTATAGCTTGAGATGTGATATCCAACTCCTTCCCCTTCCAAACCTGAGAGCCTTCCCATAGCATGAATTATGATATCCAAGTCCTTCCCATTCCAATCCTGAGACCCTTCCTATAACATGAGATGTGATATCCAACTCTTCCCATTCCAACCTGAGACCCTTCCTATAGCATGATGGGATATCCAACTCCTTCCAAATCCAATACTGATACCCTTCCGATAGCATGAGATGTGATATCCCAATGCTTCTACCAAACCTGAGACCCATACTATGGCATGAGATGTGATATCAAACTTCTTCCCATTCCAATCCTGAGACCCTTCCTATAGCTTGAGATGTGTTATCCAACTCCTTCCCATTCCAATTCTGAGACCCTTCCTATACCATGAGACTTGATATCTCAATGCTTCTAATACCAAACCTGAGACCCGTCCTATAACATGAGATGTGATATCCAAATCCTTCCCCTTCCAAACCTTAGACCCTTCCTATATCATGAGATGTGATATCCAACTCCTTCCCATTCCAATCCTGAGACCCTTCCGATATCATGAGATTTGTTATCTCAATGCTTCTAATATCAAACTTGAGACCCTCCCTATAGCATGAGATGTGACATCCAAGTCCTTCCCATTCCAATCCTGAGACCCTTCCGATAGCAGAGATGTGATATCTCAATGCTTATACCAAACCTGAGACCCTTCCTATAGCCTGAGATGTCATATACAACTCCTTCCCATTCCAATCCTGAGACCCTTCCTATAGCATGAGAAGTGATATCTCCATGCGTATACCAAACCTGAGACCCTTCCTATAGCATGAGATGTGATATCCAAATCCGTCCCATTCCAATCCTGAGACCCTTCCTATAGCATGAGATGTGATATCTCAATGCTTATACCAAACCTGAAAGCCTACCTATAGCATGAGACGTGATGTCCAAGTCCATCCCATTCCAATCCTTAGACCCTTCCTACATCATGCGATGTGATATCTCAATGATTCTAATACCAAATCAGAGACCCGTCCTATAACATGAGATGGGATATCCAACTTCTTCCCATTCCAATCCTGAGCCACTTCCGATAGCAGAGATGTGATATCTCAATGCTTATACCAAACCTGAGACCCTTCCTATAACATGAGATGTGATATCCAAATCATTCCCATTCCAATCCTGAGACCCTTCCGATAGCATGAAATGTGATATCTCAATGCTTCTAATACCAAACCTGAGATCCTTCCTATAGCATATGTGATATCCAACTCCTTCCCATTCCAAACATGAGACCCTTCCTATAGCAAGAATGTAATATCCAACTCCTACCCATTCCAATCCTGAGACCATTCCTATAGCATGAGATGTGATATATCAATGCTTCTAATACCAAACCTGAGATCCTTCCTATGACATGAGATGTGATATCCAAATCCTTCCCATTCCAATCCTGAGACCCTTCCGATAGCATGAGATGTGATATCTCAATGCTTCTAATACCAAATCTGAGATCCTTCCTATAGCATGAGATGTGATATCCAACTTCTTCCCATTCCAATCCTGAGACCCTTCCTATAGCATGAGATGTGATATCTCAATGCTTATACCAAACCTGAGACCCTTCCTATAGCATGAGATGTGATATCCAACTCCTTCCCATTCCAATTCTGAGACCCTTCCTATAGTATGAGATATGATATCCAAGTCCTTCCCATTCCAATCCTGAGACCCTTCCTATAACATGAGATGTGATATCCAACTCCTTCCCATTCCAACCTGAGACCCTTCCTATAGCATGAGATGGGATATCCAACTCCTTCCAAATCCAATACTGATACCCTTCCGATAGCATGAGATGTGATATCCCAATGCTTCTACCAAACCTGAGACCCATACTATGGCATGAGATGTGATATCAAACTCCTTCCCATTCCAATCCTGAGACCCTTCCTATAGCTTGAGATGTGATATCCAACTCCTTCCCATTCCAATTCTGAGACCCTTCCTATACCATGAGACTTGATATCTCAATGCTTCTAATACCAAATCTGAGATCCTTCCTATAGCATATGTGATATCCAACTTCTTCCCATTCCAATCCTGAGACCCTTCCTATAGCATGAGATGTGATATCTCAATGCTTATACCAAACCTGAGACCCTTCCTTTAGCATGAGATGTGATATCCAACTCCTTCCCATTCCAATCCTGAGACCCTTCCTATAGCATGAGATGTGATATCTCAATACTTCTAATACCAAACCTGAGATCCTTCCGATAACATGAGATGTGATATTCAAATCCTTCCCCTTCCAAACCTGAGACCCTCCCTTTAGCATGAGATGTGATATCCAACTCCTTCCCATTCCAATCCTGAGACCCTTCTGATAGCATGAGATGTGATTTCTCAATGCTTCTAATACCAAACCTGAGATCCTTCCGATAGCATGAGATGTGATATCTCAATGCTTCTAATACCAAACCTGAGAATCTTCCTATAACATGAGATGTGATATCCAAATCCTTCCCCTTCCAAACCTGAGACCCTCACTTTAGCATGAGATGTAAAATCCAACTCCTTCCCATTCCAATCCTGAGACCTTTCCTATAGCATGAGATGTGATATCTCAATGCTTATACCAAACCTGAGACCCTTCCTATAGCATGAGATGTGATATCCAACTCCTTCCGATTCCAATCCTGAGAACCTTCCTATAGCATGAGATGGGATATCCAACTCCTTCCAAATCCAATTCTGATACCCTTCCGATAGCATGAGATGTGATATCCCAATGCTTCTACCAAACCTGAGACCCATACTATGGCATGAGATGTGATATCAAACTCCTTCCCATTCCAATCCTGAGACCCTTCCTATAGCATGAGATGTGATGTCTCAATGCTTCTAATACCAAACCTGAGATCCTTCCTATAACATGAGATGTGATATCCAACTCCTTCCCATTCCAATCCTGAGACCTTTCCTATAGCATGAGATGTGATATCTCAATGCTTATACCAAACCTGAGACCCTTCCTATAGCATGAGATGTGATATCCAACTCCTTCCGATTCCAATCCTGAGACCCTTACTATAGCATGAGATGTGATATCTCAATGCCTCTAATACCAAACCTGAGATCCTTCCTCTAACATGAAATGTGATATCCAACTCCTTTCCTTTCCAAACCTGAGAGCCTACCTATAGCATGAGATGTGATATCCAAGTCCTTCCCATTCCAATCCTTAGACCCTTCCTACAGCATGCAATATGATATCTCAATGCTTCTAATACCAAACCTGAGATCCTTCCTATAACATGAGATGTGATATCCAAATCCTTCCCCTTCCAAACCTGAGACCCTCCCTTTAGCATGAGATGTGATATCCAACTCCTTCACATTCCAATCCTGAGACCCTTCTGATAGCATGAGATGTGATATCTCAATGCCTCTAATACCAAACCTGAGATCCTACCTCTAACATGAAATGTGATATCCAACTCCTTCCCTTTCCAAACCTGAGACCCTGCCTATAGCATGAGATGTGATATCCAAGTCCTTCCCATTCCAATCCCGAGACCCTTCCTATAGCATGTGATGTGATATCTCAATGCTTATACCAAACCTGAGACCCTTCCTATGGCATGAGATGTCATATACAACTCCTTCCCATTCCAATCCTGAGACCCTTCCTAAAGCATGAGAAGTGATATCTCCATGCGTATACCAAACCTGAGACCCTTCCTATAGCATGAGATGTGATATCCAAATCCGTCCCATTCCAATCCTGAGACCCTTCCTATAGCATGAGATGTGATATCTCAATGCTTATACCAAACCTGAGAGCCTACCTATAGCATGAGATGTGATGTCCAAGTCCATCCCATTCCAATCCTTAGACCCTTCCTACAGCATGCGATGTGATATCTCAATGATTCTAATACCAAACCAGAGACCCGTCCTATAACATGAGATGGGAATATCCAACTCCTTCCCATTCCAATCCTGAGACCATTCCGATAGCAGAGATGTGATATCTCAATGCTTATACCAAGCCTGAGATCCTTCCCATAACATGTGATGTGATATCCAAATCCTTCCCCTTCCAAACCTGAGACCCTCCCTTTAGCATGAGATTTGCTATCCAACTCCTTCCCATTCCAATCCTGAGACTCTTATGATAGCATGAGATGTGATATCTCAATGCCTCTAATACCAAACCTGAGATACTTCCGATAGCATGAGATGTGATATCTCAATGCTTCTAATACCAAACCTGAGATCCTACCTCTAACATGAAATGTGATATCCAACTCCTTCCCATCCCAATCCTGAGACACTTCCGATTGCAGAGATGTGATATCTCAATGCTTATACCAAACCTGAGACTCTTCCTATAACATGAGATGTGATATCCAACTCCTTCCCGTTCCAAACCTGAGACCCTTCCTATAGCATGAGATGTGATATCCAACTCCTTCCCATTCCAATCCTGAGACCCTTCCGATAGCATGAGATGTTATATCTCAATGCTTCTAATACCAAGCCTGAGATCCTTCCCATAACATGTGATGTGATATGAAAAATCCTTCCCCTTCCAAACCTGAGACCCTCCCTTTAGCATGAGATGTGATATCCAACTCCTTCACATTCCAATCCTGAGACCCTTCTGATAGCATGAGATGTGATATCTCAATGCCTCTAATACCAAACCTGAGATCCTACCTCTAACATGAAATGTGATATCCAACTCCTTCCCTTTCCAAACCTGAGACCCTGCCTATAGCATGAGATGTGATATCCAAGTCCTTCCCATTCCAATCCCGAGACCCTTCCTATAGCATGTGATGTGATATCCTAATGCTTATACCAAACCTGAGACCCTTCCTATGGCATGAGATGTCATATACAACTCCTTCCCATTCCAATCCTGAGACCCTTCCTATAGCATGAGATGTGATATCTCAATGCTTATACCAAACCTGAGACCCTTCCTATAGCATGAGATGTGATATCCAACTTCTTCCCATTCCAATCCTGAGACCCTTCCTATAACATGAGATTTGATGTCTCAATGCTTCTAATACCAAACCTGAGATCTTTCCTATAACATGAGATGTGATATCCAACTCCTTCCCATTGCAATTCTGAGACCCTTCCTATAGCATGAGATGTGATATCTCAATGCTTATACCAAACGTGAGACTCTTCCTATAGCTTGAGATGTGATATCCAACTCCTTCCCCTTCCAATCCTGAGACCCTTCCTATAGCATGAGATGTGATATCTCAATGCTTCTAATACCAAACCTGAGACCCTTCCTATAGCTTGAGATGTGATATCCAACTCCTTCCCCTTCCAAACCTGAGAGCCTTCCCATAGCATGAGATATGATATCCATCTCCTTACCATTCCAATCCTGAGACCCTTCTGATAGCATGAGATGTGATATCTCAATGCCTCTAAAACCAATCCTGAGACCCTTCCTATAACATGAGATGTGATATCCAACTCCTTCCCATTTCAACCTGAGAACCTTCCTATAGCATGAGATGGGATATCCAATTCCTTCCAAATCCAATTCTGATACCCTCCGATAGCATGAGATGTGATATCCCAATGCTTCTACCAAACCTGAGACCCATACTATGGCATGAGATGTGATATCAAACTCCTTCCCATTCCAATCCTGAGACCCTTCCTATAGCATGAGATGTGATGTCTCAATGCTTCTAATACCAAACCTGAGATCCTTCCTATAACATGAGATGTGATATCCAACTCCTTCCCATTCCAATCCCGAGACCTTTCCTATAGCATGAGATGTGATATCTCAATGCTTATACCAAACCTGAGACCCTTCCTATAGCATGAGATGTGACATCCAACTCCTTCCGATTCCAATCCTGAGACCCTTCCTATAGCATGAGATGTGATATCTCAATGCCTCTAATACCAAACCTGAGATCCTTCCTCTAACATGAAATGTGATATCCAACTCCTTTCCTTTCCAAACCTGAGAGCCTACCTATAGCATGAGATGTGATATCCAAGTCCTTCCCATTCCAATCCTTAGACCCTTCCTACAGCATGCAATATGATATCTCAATGCTTCTAATACCAAACCATAGATCCTTCCTATAACATGAGATGTGATATCCAAATCCTTCCCCTTCCAAACCTGAGACCCTCCCTTTAGCATGAGATGTGATATCCAACTCCTTCACATTCCAATCCTGAGACCCTTCTGATAGCATGAGATGTGATATCTCAATGCCTCTAATACCAAACCTGAGATCCTACCTCTAACATGAAATGTGATATCCAACTCCTTCCCTTTCCAAACCTGAGACCGTGCCTATAGCATGAGATGTGATATCCAAGGCCTTCCCATTCCAATCCCGAGACCCTTCCTATAGCATGTGATGTGATATCTCAATGTTTATACCAAACCTGAGACCCTTCCTATGGCATGAGATGTCATATACAACTCCTTCCCATTCCAATCCTGAGACCCTTCCTAAAGCATGAGAAGTGATATCTCCATGCGTATACCAAACCTAAGACCCTTCTTATAGCATGAGATGTGATATCCAAATCCGTCCCATTCCAATCCTGAGACCCTTCCTATAGCATGAGATGTGATATCTCAATGCTTATACCAAACCTGAGAGCCTACCTCTAGCATGAGATGTGATGTCCAAGTCCATCCCATTCCAATCCTTAGACCCTTCCTACAGCATGCGATGTGATATCTCAATGATTCTAATACCAAACCAGAGACCCGTCCTATAACATGAGATGGGAATATCCAACTCCTTCCCATTCCAATCCTGAGACCATTCCGATAGCAGAGATGTGATATCTCAATGCTTATACCAAGCCTGAGATCCTTCCCATAACATGTGATGTGATATCCAAATCCTTCCCCTTCCAAACCTGAGACCCTCCCTTTAGCATGAGATGTGCTATCCAACTCCTTCCCATTCCAATCCTGAGACTCTTATGATAGCATGAGATGTGATATCTCAATGCCTCTAATACCAAACCTGAGATACTTCCGATAGCATGAGATGTGATATCTCAATGCTTCTAGTACCAAACCTGAGATCCTACCTCTAACATGAAATGTGATATCCAACTCCTTCCCATCCCAATCCTGAGACACTTCCGATTGCAGAGATGTGATATCTCAATGCTTATACCAAACCTGAGACTCTTCCTATAACATGAGATGTGATATCCAACTCCTTCCCGTTCCAAACCTGAGACCCTTCCTATAGCATGAGATGTGATATCCAACTCCTTCCCATTCCAATCCTGAGACCCTTCCGATAGCATGAGATGTGATATCTCAATGCTTCTAATACCAAGCCTGAGATCCTTCCCATAACATGTGATGTGATATCCAAATCCTTCCCCTTCCAAACCTGAGACCCTCCCTTTAGCATGAGATGTGATATCCAACTCCTTCACATTCCAATCCTGAGACCCTTCTGATAGCATGAGATGTGATATCTCAATGCCTCTAATACCAAACCTGAGATCCTACCTCTAACATGAAATGTGATATCCAACTCCTTCCCTTTCCAAACCTGAGACCCTGCCTATAGCATGAGATGTGATATCCAAGTCCTTCCCATTCCAATCCCGAGACCCTTCCTATAGCATGTGATGTGATATCCTAATGCTTATACCAAACCTGAGACCCTTCCTATGGAATGAGATGTCATATACAACTCCTTCCCATTCCAATCCTGAGACCCTTCCTATAGCATGAGATGTGATATCTCAATGCTTATACCAAACCTG
Source organism: Ambystoma mexicanum (assembly GCF_040938575.1). Classification (NCBI taxonomy): domain Eukaryota; kingdom Metazoa; phylum Chordata; class Amphibia; order Caudata; family Ambystomatidae; genus Ambystoma; species Ambystoma mexicanum. The sequence continues at coordinate 515,574 of NW_027182448.1, forward strand.
AGACCCTTCCTATAGCATGAGATGTGATGTCCAACTTCTTCCCATTCCAATCCGGAGACCCTTCCTATAACATGAGATTTGATGTCTCAATGCTTCTAATACCAAACCTGAGATCTTTCCTATAACATGAGATGTGATATCCAACTCCTTCCCATTCAATTCTGAGACCCTTCCTATAGCATAAGATGTGATATCTCAATGCTTATACCAAACCTGAGACTCTTCCTATAGCTTGAGATGTGATATCCAACTCCTTCCCATTCCAATCCTGAGACCCTTCCTATAGCATGAGATGTGATATCTCAATGCTTCTAATACCAAACCTGAGACCCTTCCTATAGCTTGAGATGTGATATCCAACTCCTTCCCCTTCCAAACCTGAGAGCCTTCCCATAGCATGAATTATGATATCCAAGTCCTTCCCATTCCAATCCTGAGACCCTTCCTATAACATGAGATGTGATATCCAACTCTTCCCATTCCAACCTGAGACCCTTCCTATAGCATGATGGGATATCCAACTCCTTCCAAATCCAATACTGATACCCTTCCGATAGCATGAGATGTGATATCCCAATGCTTCTACCAAACCTGAGACCCATACTATGGCATGAGATGTGATATCAAACTTCTTCCCATTCCAATCCTGAGACCCTTCCTATAGCTTGAGATGTGTTATCCAACTCCTTCCCATTCCAATTCTGAGACCCTTCCTATACCATGAGACTTGATATCTCAATGCTTCTAATACCAAACCTGAGACCCGTCCTATAACATGAGATGTGATATCCAAATCCTTCCCCTTCCAAACCTTAGACCCTTCCTATATCATGAGATGTGATATCCAACTCCTTCCCATTCCAATCCTGAGACCCTTCCGATATCATGAGATTTGTTATCTCAATGCTTCTAATATCAAACTTGAGACCCTCCCTATAGCATGAGATGTGACATCCAAGTCCTTCCCATTCCAATCCTGAGACCCTTCCGATAGCAGAGATGTGATATCTCAATGCTTATACCAAACCTGAGACCCTTCCTATAGCCTGAGATGTCATATACAACTCCTTCCCATTCCAATCCTGAGACCCTTCCTATAGCATGAGAAGTGATATCTCCATGCGTATACCAAACCTGAGACCCTTCCTATAGCATGAGATGTGATATCCAAATCCGTCCCATTCCAATCCTGAGACCCTTCCTATAGCATGAGATGTGATATCTCAATGCTTATACCAAACCTGAAAGCCTACCTATAGCATGAGATGTGATGTCCAAGTCCATCCCATTCCAATCCTTAGACCCTTCCTACATCATGCGATGTGATATCTCAATGATTCTAATACCAAATCAGAGACCCGTCCTATAACATGAGATGGGATATCCAACTTCTTCCCATTCCAATCCTGAGCCACTTCCGATAGCAGAGATGTGATATCTCAATGCTTATACCAAACCTGAGACCCTTCCTATAACATGAGATGTGATATCCAAATCATTCCCATTCCAATCCTGAGACCCTTCCGATAGCATGAAATGTGATATCTCAATGCTTCTAATACCAAACCTGAGATCCTTCCTATAGCATATGTGATATCCAACTCCTTCCCATTCCAAACATGAGACCCTTCCTATAGCAAGAATGTAATATCCAACTCCTACCCATTCCAATCCTGAGACCATTCCTATAGCATGAGATGTGATATATCAATGCTTCTAATACCAAACCTGAGATCCTTCCTATGACATGAGATGTGATATCCAAATCCTTCCCATTCCAATCCTGAGACCCTTCCGATAGCATGAGATGTGATATCTCAATGCTTCTAATACCAAATCTGAGATCCTTCCTATAGCATGAGATGTGATATCCAACTTCTTCCCATTCCAATCCTGAGACCCTTCCTATAGCATGAGATGTGATATCTCAATGCTTATACCAAACCTGAGACCCTTCCTATAGCATGAGATGTGATATCCAACTCCTTCCCATTCCGATTCTGAGACCCTTCCTATAGCATGAGATATGATATCCAAGTCCTTCCCATTCCAATCCTGAGACCCTTCCTATAACATGAGATGTGATATCCAACTCCTTCCCATTCCAACCTGAGACCCTTCCTATAGCATGAGATGGGATATCCAACTCCTTCCAAATCCAATACTGATACCCTTCCGATAGCATGAGATGTGATATCCCAATGCTTCTACCAAACCTGAGACCCATACTATGGCATGAGATGTGATATCAAACACCTTCCCATTCCAATCCTGAGACCCTTCCTATAGCTTGAGATGTGATATCCAACTCCTTCCCATTCCAATTCTGAGACCCTTCCTATACCATGAGACTTGATATCTCAATGCTTCTAATACCAAATCTGAGATCCTTCCTATAGCATATGTGATATCCAACTTCTTCCCATTCCAATCCTGAGACCCTTCCTATAGCATGAGATGTGATATCTCAATGCTTATACCAAACCTGAGACCCTTCCTATAGCATGAGATGTGACATCCAACTTCTTCCCATTCCAATCCTGAGACCCTTCCTATAACATGAGATGTGATGTCTCAATGCTTCTAATACCAAACCTGAGATCTTTCCTATAACATGAGATATGATATCCAACTCCTTCCCATTCCAATTATGAGACCCTTCCTATAGCATGAGATATGATATCCAAGTCCTTCCCATTCCAATCCTGAGACCCTTCCTATAACATGAGATGTGATATCCAACTCCTTCCCATTCCAACCTGAGACCCTTCCTATAGCATGAGATGGGATATCCAACTCCTTCCAAATCCAATACTGATACCCTTCCGATAGCATGAGATGTGATATCCCAATGCTTCTACCAAACCTAAGACCCATACTATGGCATGAGATGTGATATCAAAATCCTTCCCATTCCAATCCTGAGACCCTTCCTATAGCTTGAGATGTGATATCCAACTCCTTCCCATTCAAATTCTGAGACCCTTCCTATACCATGAGACTTGATATCTCAATGCTTCTAATACCAAACCTGAGACCCGTCCTATAACATGAGATGTGATATCCAAATCCTTCCCATTCCAATCCTGAGACCCTTCCGATATCATGAGATGTGATATCTCAATGCTTCTAATATCAAACTTGAGACCCTCCCTATAGCATGAGATGTGATATCCAAATCCTTCCCATTCCAATCCTGAGACCCTCCCTTTAGCATGAGATGTGATATCCAACTCCTTCCCATTCCAATCCTGAGACCCTTCTGATAGCATGAGATGTGATATCTCAATGCTTCTAATACCAAACCTGAGACCCTTCCGATATCATGAGATGTGATATCTCAATGCTTCTAATATCAAACTTGAGACCCTCCCTATAGCATGAGATGTGATATCCAACTCCTTCCAATTCCAATCCTGAGACCCTTCCTATAGCATGAGATGTGATATCCAACTCCTTCCCATTCCAATCCTGAGACCCTTCCGATAGCATGAGATGTGATATCTCAATGCTTCTAATACCAAGCCTGAGATCCTTCCTATAACATGTGATGTGATATCCAAATCCTTCCCCTTCCAAACCTGAGACCCTCTCTTTAGCATGAGATGTGCTATCCAACTCCTTCCCATTCCAATCCTGAAACTCTTATGATAGCATGAGATGTGATATCTCAATGCCTCTAATACCAAACCTGAGATACTTCCGATAGCATGAGATGTGATATCCAATGCTTCTAATACCAAACCTGAGATCCTTCCTATAACATGAGATGTGATATCCAAATCCTTCCCCTTCCAAACCTGAGACCCTCACTTTAGCATGAGATGTGATATCCAACTCCTTCACATTCCAATCCTGAGACCCTTCTGATAGCATGAGATGTGATATCTCAATGCCTCTAATACCAAACCTGAGATCCTACCTCTAACATGAAATGTGATATCCAACTCCTTCCCTTTCCAAACCTGAGACCCTGCCTATAGCATGAGATGTGATATCCAAGTCCTTCCCATTCCAATCCTGAGACCCTTCCTATAGCATGTGATGTGATATCTCAATGCTTATACCAAACCTGAGACCCTTCCTATGGCATGAGATGTCATATACAACTCCTTCCCATTCCAATCCTGAGACCCTTCCTATAGCATGAGATGTGATATCTCAATGCTTATACCAAACCTGAGACCCTTCCTAGAGCATGAGATGTGATATCCAACTTCTTCCCATTCCAATCCTGAGACCCTTCCTATAACATGAGATTTGATGTCACAATGCTTCTAATACCAAACCTGAGATCTTTCCTATAACATGAGATGTGATATCCAACTCCTTCCCATTCCAATTCTGAGACCCTTCCTATAGCATGAGATGTGATATCTCAATGCTTATACCAAACCTGAGACCCTTCCTATAGCTTGAGATGTGATATCCAACTCCTTCCCATTCCAATCCTGAGACCCTTCCTATAGCATGAGATGTGATATCTCAATGCTTCTAATACCAAACCTGAGACCCTTCCTATAGCTTGAGATATGATATCCAAGTCCTTCCCATTCCAATCCTGAGACCCTTCCTATAACATGAGATGTGATATCCAACTCCTTCCCCTTCCAAACCTGAGAGTCTTCCCATAGCATGAGATATGATATCCAAGTCCTTCCCATTCCAATCCTGAGACCCTTCCTATAACATGAGATGTGATATCCAACTCCTTCCCATTCCAACCTGAGACCCTTCCTATAGCATGATGGGATATCCAACTCCTTCCAAATCCAATACTGATAGCCTTCCGATAGCATGAGATGTGATATCCAAATGCTTCTACCAAACCTGAGACCCATACTATGGCATGAGATGTGATATCAAACTTCTTCCCATTCCAATCCTGAGACCCTTCCTATAGCTTGAGATGTGTCATCCAACTCCTTCCCATTCCAATTCTGAGACCCTTCCTATACCATGAGACTTGATATCTCAATGCTTCTAATACCAAACCTGAGACCCGTCCTATAACATGAGATGTGATATCCAACTACTTCCCATTCCAATCCTGAGACCCTTCCGATATCATGAGATGTGATATCTCAATGCTTATACCAAACCTGAGACCCTCCCTATAACATGAGATGTGATATCCAACTCCTTCCCGTTCCAAACCTGAGACCCTTCCTTTAGCATGAGATGTGATATCCTGCTCCTTCCCATTCCAATCCTGAGACATTTCCGATAGCATGAGATGTGATATCTCAATGATTCTACCAAACCTGAGACCCTTCCTTTAGCATGAGATGTGATATCCAACTCCTTCCCATTCCAATCCTGAGACCCGTCCTATAGCATGAGATGTGATATCTCAATACTTCTAATACCAAACCTGAGATCCTTCCGATAACCTGAGATGTGATATCCAAATCCTTTCCCTTCCAAACCTGAGACCCTCCCTTTAGCATGAGATGTGATATCCAACTCCTTCCCATTCCAATCCTGAGACCCTTCTGATAGCATGAGATGTGATATCTCAATGCTTCTAATACCAAACCTGAGACCCTTCCGATATCATGAGATGTGATATCTCAATGCTTCTAATATCAAACTTGAGACCCTCCCTATAGCATGAGATGTGATATCCAACTCCTTCCCATTCCAATCCTGAGACACTTCCTATAGCATGAGATGTATCTCACTGCTTATAACAAACCTGAGACCCTTCCTATAGCATGAGATGTGATATCCAATCCTTCCCATTCCAATCCTGAGACCCTTCCTATAGCATGAGATGTGATATCTCAATGCTTCTAATATCAAACTTGAGACCCTCCCTATAGCATATGTGATATCCAAGTCCTTCCCATTCCAATCCTGAGACACTTCCTATAGCATGAGATGTGATATCTCAATGCTTCTAATACCAAACCTGAGACTCTTCCTATAACATGAGATGGGATATCCAACTCCTTCCCATTCCAATCCTGAGACCCTTTCGATTGCAAAGATGTGATATCTCAATGCTTATACCAAACCTAAGACCCTTCCTACGGCATGAGATGTCATATACAACTCCTTCCCATTCAAATCCTGAGACCCTTCCTATAGCATGAGATGTGATATCTCAATGCTTATACCAATCCTGAGACCCTTCCTATAGCATGAGATGTGATGTCTCAATGCTTCTAATACCAAACCTGAGATCCTTCCTATAACGAGATGTGATATCCAACTCCTTCCATTCCAATCCAGAGACCCTTCCTATAGCATGAGATGTGATATCTCAATGCTTATACCAAACCTGAGACCCTTCCTATAGCATGAGATGTGATATCCAACTCCTTCCCATTCCAATCCTGAGACACTTCCTATAGCATGAGATGTATCTCACTGCTTATAACAAACCTGAGACCCTTCCTATAGCATGAGATGTGATATCCAATCCTTCCCATTCCAATCCTGAGACACTTCCTATAGCATATGTGATATCCAAGTCCTTCCCATTCCAATCCTGAGACACTTCCTATAGCATGAGATGTGATATCTCAATGCTTCTAATACCAAACCTGAGACTCTTCCTATAACATGAGATGGGATATCCAACTCCTTCCCATTCCAATCCTGAGACCCTTTCGATTGCAAAGATGTGATATCTCAATGCTTATACCAAACCTGAGACCCTTCCTACGGCATGAGATGTCATATAAAACTCCTTCCCATTCCAATCCTGAGACCCTTCCGATAGCATGAGATGTGATATCTCAATGCTTCTAATACCAAATCTGAGATGCTTCCTATAGCATGAGATGTGATATCCAACTTCTTCCCATTCCAATCCTGAGACCCTTCCTATAGCATGAGATGTGATATCTCAATGCTTATACCAAACCTGAGACCCTTCCTATAGCATGAGAAGTGATATCCAACTTCTTCCCATTCCAATCCTGAGACCCTTCCTATAACATGAGATGTGATGTCTCAATGCTTCTAATACCAAACCTGAGATCTATCCTATAACATGAGATGTGATATCCAACTCCTTCCCATTCCAATTATGAGACCCTTCCTATAGCATGAGATATGATATCCAAGTCCTTCCCATTCCAATCCTGAGACCCTTCCTATAACATGAGATGTGATATCCAACTCCTTCCCATTCCAACCTGAGACCCTTCCTATAGCATGAGATGGGATATCCAACTCCTTCCAAATCCAATACTGATACCCTTCCGATAGCATGAGATGTGATATCCCAATGCTTCTACCAAACCTGAGACCCATACTATGGCATGAGATGTGATATCAAACTCCTTCCCATTCCAATCCTGAGACCCTTCCTATAGCTTGAGATGTGATATCCAACTCCTTCCCATTCCAATTCTGAGACCCTTCCTATACCATGAGACTTGATATCTCAATGCTTCTAATACCAAACCTGAGACCCGTCCTATAACATGAGATGTGATATCCAAATCCTTCCCATTCCAATCCTGAGACCCTTCCGATATCATGAGATGTGATATCTCAATGCTTCTAATATCAAACTTGAGACCCTCCCTATAGCATGAGATGTGATATCCAAGTCCTTCCCATTCCAATCCTGAGACCCATCCTATAGCATGAGAAGTGATATCTCAATGCTTCTAATACCAAACCTTAGACCCTTCCTTTATCATGAGATGTGATATCCAACTCCTTCCCATTCCAATCCTGAGACCCTTCCGATATCATGAGATGTGATATCTCACTGCTTATAACAAACCTGAGACCCTTCCTATAGCATGAGAAGTGATATCCAATCCTTCCCATTCCAATCCAGAGACCCTTCCTATAGCATGAAATGTGATATCTCAATGCTTCTAATATCAAACTTGAGACCCTCCCTATAGCATATGTGATATCCAAGTCCTTCCCATTCCAATCCTGAGACACCTCCTATAGCATGAGATGTGATATCTCAATGCTTCTAATACCAAACCTGAGACTCTTCCTATAACATGAGATGGGATATCCAACTCCTTCCCATTCCAATCCTGAGACCCTTTCGATTGCAAAGATGTGATATCTCAATGCTTATACCAAACCTGAGACCCTTCCTACGGCATGAGATGTCATATACAACTCCTTCCAATTCCAATCCTGAGACCCTTCCTATAGCATGAGATGTGATATCCAACTCCTTCCCATTCCAATCCTGAGACCCTTCCGATAGCATGAGATGTGATATCTCAATGCTTCTAATACCAAGCCTGAGATCCTTCCTATAACATGTGATGTGATATCCAAATCCTTCCCCTTCCAAACCTGAGACCCTCTCTTTAGCATGAGATGTGCTATCCAACTCCTTCCCATTCCAATCCTGAAACTCTTATGATAGCATGAGATGTGATATCTCAATGCCTCTAATACCAAACCTGAGATACTTCCGATAGCATGAGATGTGATATCCAATGCTTCTAATACCAAACCTGAGATCCTTCCTATAACATGAGATGTGATATCCAAATCCTTCCCCTTCCAAACCTGAGACCCTCACTTTAGCATGAGATGTGATATCCAACTCCTTCCCATTCCAATCCTGAAACTCTTATGATAGCATGAGATGTGATATCTCAATGCCTCTAATACCAAACCTGAGATACTTCCGATAGCATGAGATGTGATATCCAATGCTTCTAATACCAAACCTGAGATCCTTCCTATAACATGAGATGTGATATCCAAATCCTTCCCCTTCCAAACCTGAGACCCTCACTTTAGCATGAGATGTGATATCCAACTCCTTCACATTCCAATCCTGAGACCCTTCTGATAGCATGAGATGTGATATCTCAATGCCTCTTATACCAAACCTGAGATCCTACCTCTAACATGAAATGTGATATCCAACTCCTTCCCTTTCCAAACCTGAGACCCTTCCTATAGCATGAGATATGATATCCAAGTCCTTCCCATTCCAATCCTGAGACCCTTCCTATAACATGAGATGTGATATCCAACTCCTTCCCATTCCAACCTGAGACCCTTCCTATAGCATGAGATGGGATATCCAACTCCTTCCAAATCCAATACCGATACCCTTCCGATAGCATGAGATGTGATATCCCAATGCTTCTACCAAACCTGAGACCCATACTATGGCATGAGATGTGATATCAAACTCCTTCCCATTCCAATCCTGAGACCCTTCCTATAGCTTGAGATGTGATATCCAACTCCTTCCCATTCCAATTCTGAGACCCTTCCTATACCATGAGACTTGATATCTCAATGCTTCTAATACCAAACCTGAGACCCGTCCTATAACATGAGATGTGATATCCAAATCCTTCCCATTCCAATCCTGAGACCCTTCCGATATCATGAGATGTGATATCTCAATGCTTCTAATATCAAACTTGAGACCCTCCCTATAGCATGAGATGTGATATCCAAGTCCTTCCCATTCCAATCCTGAGACCCATCCTATAGCATGAGAAGTGATATCTCAATGCTTCTAATACCAAACCTTAGACCCTTCCTTTATCATGAGATGTGATATCCAACTCCTTCCCATTCCAATCCTGAGACCCTTCCGATATCATGAGATGTGATATCTCACTGCTTATAACAAACCTGAGACCCTTCCTATAGCATGAGATGTGATATCCAATCCTTCCCATTCCAATCCTGAGACCCTTCCTATAGCATGAAATGTGATATCTCAATGCTTCTAATATCAAACTTGAGACCCTCCCTATAGCATATGTGATATCCAAGTCCTTCCCATTCCAATCCTGAGACACCTCCTATAGCATGAGATGTGATATCTCAATGCTTCTAATACCAAACCTGAGACTCTTCCTATAACATGAGATGGGATATCCAACTCCTTCCCATTCCAATCCTGAGACCCTTTCGATTGCAAAGATGTGATATCTCAATGCTTATACCAAACCTGAGACCCTTCCTACGGCATGAGATGTCATATACAACTCCTTCCAATTCCAATCCTGAGACCCTTCCTATAGCATGAGATGTGATATCCAACTCCTTCCCATTCCAATCCTGAGACCCTTCCGATAGCATGAGATGTGATATCTCAATGCTTCTAATACCAAGCCTGAGATCCTTCCTATAACATGTGATGTGATATCCAAATCCTTCCCCTTCCAAACCTGAGACCCTCTCTTTAGCATGAGATGTGCTATCCAACTCCTTCCCATTCCAATCCTGAAACTCTTATGATAGCATGAGATGTGATATCTCAATGCCTCTAATACCAAACCTGAGATACTTCCGATAGCATGAGATGTGATATCCAATGCTTCTAATACCAAACCTGAGATCCTTCCTATAACATGAGATGTGATATCCAAATCCTTCCCCTTCCAAACCTGAGACCCTCACTTTAGCATGAGATGTGATATCCAACTCCTTCACATTCCAATCCTGAGACCCTTCTGATAGCATGAGATGTGATATCTCAATGCCTCTAATACCAAACCTGAGATCCTACCTCTAACATGAAATGTGATATCCAACTCCTTCCCTTTCCAAACCTGAGACCCTGCCTATAGCATGAGATGTGATATCCAAGTCCTTCCCATTCCAATCCTGAGACCCTTCCTATAGCATGTGATGTGATATCTCAATGCTTATACCAAACCTGAGACCCTTCCTATGGCATGAGATGTCATATACAACTCCTTCCCATTCCAATCCTGAGACCCTTCCTATAGCATGAGATGTGATATCTCAATGCTTATACCAAACCTGAGACCCTTCCTAGAGCATGAGATGTGATATCCAACTTCTTCCCATTCCAATCCTGAGACCCTTCCTATAACATGAGATTTGATGTCACAATGCTTCTAATACCAAACCTGAGATCTTTCCTATAACATGAGATGTGATATCCAACTCCTTCCCATTCCAATTCTGAGACCCTTCCTATAGCATGAGATGTGATATCTCAATGCTTATACCAAACCTGAGACCCTTCCTATAGCTTGAGATGTGATATCCAACTCCTTCCCATTCCAATCCTGAGACCCTTCCTATAGCATGAGATGTGATATCTCAATGCTTCTAATACCAAACCTGAGACCCTTCCTATAGCTTGAGATATGATATCCAAGTCCTTCCCATTCCAATCCTGAGACCCTTCCTATAACATGAGATGTGATATCCAACTCCTTCCCCTTCCAAACCTGAGAGTCTTCCCATAGCATGAGATATGATATCCAAGTCCTTCCCATTCCAATCCTGAGACCCTTCCTATAACATGAGATGTGATATCCAACTCCTTCCCATTCCAACCTGAGACCCTTCCTATAGCATGATGGGATATCCAACTCCTTCCAAATCCAATACTGATAGCCTTCCGATAGCATGAGATGTGATATCCAAATGCTTCTACCAAACCTGAGACCCATACTATGGCATGAGATGTGATATCAAACTTCTTCCCATTCCAATCCTGAGACCCTTCCTATAGCTTGAGATGTGTCATCCAACTCCTTCCCATTCCAATTCTGAGACCCTTCCTATACCATGAGACTTGATATCTCAATGCTTCTAATACCAAACCTGAGACCCGTCCTATAACATGAGATGTGATATCCAACTACTTCCCATTCCAATCCTGAGACCCTTCCGATATCATGAGATGTGATATCTCAATGCTTATACCAAACCTGAGACCCTTCCTATAACATGAGATGTGATATCCAACTCCTTCCCGTTCCAAACCTGAGACCCTTCCTTTAGCATGAGATGTGATATCCTGCTCCTTCCCATTCCAATCCTGAGACATTTCCGATAGCATGAGATGTGATATCTCAATGATTCTACCAAACCTGAGACCCTTCCTTTAGCATGAGATGTGATATCCAACTCCTTCCCATTCCAATCCTGAGACCCGTCCTATAGCATGAGATGTGATATCTCAATACTTCTAATACCAAACCTGAGATCCTTCCGATAACCTGAGATGTGATATCCAAATCCTTTCCCTTCCAAACCTGAGACCCTCCCTTTAGCATGAGATGTGATATCCAACTCCTTCCCATTCCAATCCTGAGACCCTTCTGATAGCATGAGATGTGATATCTCAATGCTTCTAATACCAAACCTGAGATCCTTCCGATAGCATGAGATGTGATATCTCAATGCTTCTAATACCAAACCTGAGATCCTTCCTATAACATGAGATGTGATATCCAAATCTTTCCCCTTCCAAACCTGAGACCCTCCCTTTAGCATGAGATGTGAAATCCAACTCCTTCCCATTCCAATCCTGAGACCCTTCTGATAGCATGAGATGTGATATCTCAATGCCTCTAAAACCAATCCTGAGACCCTTCCTATAATATGAGATGTGATATCCAACTCCTTCCCATTTCAACCTGAGACCCTTCCTATAGCATGAGATGGGATATCCAACTCCTTCCAAATCCAATTCTGATACCCTCCGATAGCATGAGATGTGATATCCCAATGCTTCTACCAAACCTGAGACCCATACTATGGCATGAGATGTGATATCAAACTCCTTCCCATTCCAATCCTGAGACCCTTCCTATAGCATGAGATGTGATGTCTCAATGCTTCTAATACCAAACCTGAGATCCTTCCTATAACATGAGATGTGATATCCAACTCCTTCCCATTCCAATCCTGAGACCTTTCCTATAGCATGAGATGTGATATCTCGATGCTTATACCAAACCTGAGACCCTTCCTATAGCATGAGATGTGATATCCAACTCCTTCCGATTCCAATCCTGAGACCCTTCCTATAGCATGAGATGTGATATCTCAATGCCTCTAATACCAAACCTGAGATCCTTCCTCTAACATGAAATGTGATATCCAACTCCTTTCCTTTCCAAACCTGAGAGCCTACCTATAGCATGAGATGTGATATCCAAGTCCTTCCCATTCCAATCCTTAGACCCTTCCTACAGCATGCAATATGATATCTCAATGATTCTAATAACAAACCTGAGACCCGTCCTATAACATGAGATGGGATATCCAACTCCTTCCCATTCCAATCCTGAGACACTTCCGATAGCAGAGATGTGATATCTCAATGATTATACCAAACCTGAGACCCTTCCTATAACATGAGATGTGATATCCAACTCCTTCCCGTTCCAAACCTGAGACCCTTCCTATAGCATATGTGATATCCAACTCCTTCCCATTCCAAACATGAGACCCTTCCTATAGCAAGAATGTAATATCCAACTCCTTCCCATTCCAATCCTGAGACCATTCCTATAGCATGAGATGTGATATCTCAATGCTTCTAATACCAAACCTGAGACCAGTCCTATAACATGAGATGGGATATCCAACTCCTTCCCCTTCCAAACCTGAGACCCTTCCTATAGCATGAGATGTGATATCCAACTCCTTCCCATCCCAATCCTGAGACACTTCTGATTGCAGAGATGTGATATCTCAATGCTTATACCAAACCTGAGACTCTTCCTATAACATGAGATGTGATATCCAACTCCTTCCCGATCCAAACCTGAGACCCTTCCTATAGCATGAGATGTGATATCCAACTCCTTCCCATTCCAATCCTGAGACCCTTCCGCTAGCATGAGATGTGATATCTCAATGCTTCTAATACCAAGCCTGAGATCCTTCCTATAACATGTGATGTGATATCCAAATCCTTCCCCTTGCAAACCTGAGACCCTCCCTTTAGCATGAGATGTGCTATCCAACTCCTTCCCATTCCAATCCTGAGACTCTTATGATAGCATGAGATGTGATATCTCAATGCCTCTAATACCAAACCTGAGATACTTCCGATAGCATGAGATGTGATATCCAATGCTTCTAATACCAAACCTGAGACCCATCCTATAACATGAGATGTGATATCCAAATCCTTCCCCTTCCAAACCTTAGACCCTTCCTTTATCATGAGATGTGATATCCAACTCCTTCCCATTCCAATCCTGAGACCCTTCCGATATCATGAGAAGTTTTATCTCAATGCTTTTAGTACCAAACCTGAGATCCTTCCTATAACATGAGATGTGATATCCAACTCCTTCCCATTCCAATCCTGAGACACTTCCTATAGCATGAGATGTGATATCTCACTGCTTATACCAAACCTGAGACCCTTCCTATAGCATGAGATGTGAAATCCAACTCCTTCCCATTCCAATCCTGAGACCCTTCCTATAGCATGAGATGTGATATCTCAATGCTTCTAATATCAAACTTGAGACCCTCCCTATAGCATGAGATGTGATATCCAAGTCCTTCCCATTCCAATCCTGAGACACTTCCTATAGCATGAGATGTAATATCTCAATGCTTCTAATACCAAACCTGAGACCCGTCCTATAACATGAGATGTGATATCCAACTCCTTCCCGTTCCAAACCTGAGACCCTTCCTTTAGCATGAGATGTGATATCCAGCTCCTTCCCATTCCAATACTGAGACATTTCCGATAGCATGAGATGTGATATCTCAATGATTCTACCAAACCTGAGACCCTTCCTTTAGCATGAGATGTGATATCCAACTCCTTCCCATTCCAATCCTGAGACCCTTCCTATAGCATGAGATGTGATATCTCAATACTTCTAATACCAAACCTGAGATCCTTCCGATAACATGAGATGTGATGTTCAAATCCTTCCCCTTCCAAACCTGAGACCCTCCCTTTAGCATGAGATGTGATATTCAACTCCTTCCCATTCCAATCCTGAGACCCTTCTGATAGCATGAGATGTGATTTCTCAATGCTTCTAATACCAAACCTGAGATCCTTCCGATAGCATGAGATGTGATATCTCAATGCTTCTAATACCAAACCTGAGATCCTCCCTATAACATGAGATGTGATATCCAAATCCTTCCCCTTCCAAACCTGAGACCCTCCCTTTAGCATGAGATGTAAAATCCAACTCCTTCCCATTCCAATCCTGAGACCCTTCTGATAGCATGAGATGTGATATCTCAATGCCTCTAAAACCAATCCTGAGACCCTTCCTATAACATGAGATGTGATATCCAACTCCTTCCCATTTCAACCTGAGAACCTTCCTATAGCATGAGATGGGATATCCAACTCCTTCCAAATCCAATTCTGATACCCTTCCGATAGCATGAGATGTGATATCCCAATGCTTCTACCAAACCTGAGACCCATACTATGGCATGAGATGTGATATCAAACTCCTTCCCATTTCAATCCTGAGACCCTTCCTATAGCATGAGATGTGATGTCTCAATGCTTCTAATACCAAACCTGAGATCCTTCCTATAACATGAGATGTGATATCCAACTCCTTCCCATTCCAATCCTGAGACCTTTCCTATAGCATGAGATGTGATATCTCAATGCTTATACCAAACCTGAGACCCATACTATGGCATGAGATGTGATATCAAACTCCTTCCCATTCCAATCCTGAGACCCTTCCTATAGCTTGAGATGTGATATCCAACTCCTTCCCATTCCAATTCTGAGACCCTTCCTATAACATGAGATGTGATGTCTCAATGCTTCTAATACCAAACCTGAGATCCTTCCTATGGCATGAGATGTCATATAAAACTCCTTCCCATTCCAATCCTGAGACCCTTCCTATAGCATGAGATGTGATATCCAACTCCTTCCCATTCCAATCCTGAGACTGTTCTGATAGCATGAGATGTGATATTTCAATGCTTCTAATACCTAACCTGAGATCCTTCCGATAGCATGAGTTGTGATATCTCAATTCTTCTAATACCAAACCTGAGATCATTCCTATAACACGAGATGTGATATCCAAATCCTTCCCCTTCCAAAACTGAGACCCTCCCTTTAGCATGAGATGTGATATCAAACTCCTTCCCATTCCAATCCTGAGACCCTTCTAATAGCATGAGATGTGATATCTCAATGCCTCTAATACCAAACCTGAGATCCTACCTCTAACATGAAATGTGATACCCAACTCCTTCCCCTTCCAAACCTGAGAGCCTTCCTATAGCATGAGATGTGATATCGAAGTATTTCCCATTCCAATCCTGAGACCTTTCCTATAACATGAGATGTGATATCCAACTCCTTCCCATTCCAACCTGAGACCCTTCCTATAGCATGAGATGGGATATCCAACTACTTCCAAATGCAATCCTGATACCCTTCCGATAGCATGAGATGTGATATCTCAATCCCTCTAATACCAAACCTGAGATCCTTCGGATAGCATGAGATGTGATATATCAATGCTTCTAATACCAAACCTGAGATCCTTCCTATAACATGAGATGTGATATCAAAATCTTTCCCCTTCCAAACCTGAGACCCTCCCTTTAGCATGAGATGTGATATCCAAATCCTTCCAATTCCAATCCTGAGACCCTTCTCATAGCATGAGATGTGATATCTCAATGCCTCTAATACCAAACCTGAGATCCTACCTCTAACATGAAATGTGATATCCAACTCCTTCCCTTTCCAAACGTGAGACCCTCCCTATAGCATGAGATGTGATATCCAAGTCCTTCCCATTCCAATCCTGAGACCCTTCCTATAGCATGAGATGTGATATCTCAATGCTTCTAATACCAAACCTGACACCCTTCCTATAACATAAGATGGGATATCCAACTCCTTCCCATTACAATCCTGAGACCCTTCCAATAGCAGAGATGTGATATCTCAATGCTTATACCAAACCTGAGACCCTTCCTATGGCATGAGATGTCATATACAACTCCTTCCCATTCCAATCCTGAGACCCTTCCTATAGCATGAGATGTGATATCTCAATGCTTATACCAAACCTGAGACCCTTCCTATAGCATGAGATGTGATATCCAACTCCTTCCCATTCCAATCCTGAGACCCTTCCTATAACATGAGATGGTATGTCTCAATGCTTCTAATACCAAACCTGAGATCCTTCCTATGGCATGAGATGTCATATAAAACTCCTTCCCATTCCATTCCTGAGACCCTTCCTATAGCATGAGATGTGATATCCAAATCCTTCCCCTTCCAACCCTGAGACCCTTCCTATACCATGAGATGTGATATCTCAATGCTTCTAATACCAAACCTGGGACCCGTCCTATAACATGAGATATGATATCCAAATCCTTCCCCTTCCAAACCTGAGACCCTTCCTTTAGCATGAGATGTGATATCCAATTCCTTCCCATTCCAATCCTAAAACCCTTCCTATAGCATGAGATGTGATATCTCAATGTTTCTAATAAAAAACCTTAGACCCTTCCTATAGCAAGAGATGTGATATCCAAATCCTTCCCATTCCAATCCTGAGACCCTTCCTATAACATGAGATGTGATATCCAACTCCTTCCCATTCCAACCTGAGACCCTATAGTATGAGAAGGGATATCCAACTCCTTCCCAATCCAATCCTGAGACCCTTCCGATAGCAGAGATGTGATATCTCAATGCTTATACCAAACCTGAGACCCTTCCTATGGCATGAGATGTGATATCCAACTCCTTGCCATTCAAATCCTGAGACCCTCCCTATCACAAGAGATGTCATATCCAACTCCTTCCCATTCCAAAGCTGAGACCCTTCCTTTAGCATGAGATGTGATATCCAAATCCTTCACATTCCAATCCTGAGACCCTTCCTATAGCATGAGATGTGATATCTCAATGCTTCTTATACCAAACCTGAGATCCTTCCTATAACATGAGATGTGATATCCAACTACTTCCCATTCCAAACCTGAGACCCTTCCGATAGCATGAGATGTGATATCTCAATGCTTCAAAAACCAAACATGAGAACCATCCTATAACATGAGATGTGAAATCCAAATCCTTCCCTTCCCAAACCTGAGACTCTTCCTATAGCATGAGATGTGATATCTCAATGCTTCTACCAAACCTGAAACCCTTCCTATAGCATGAGATGTGATATCCAACTCCTCCCATTCCAATCCTGAGACCCTTCCGATAGCATGAGATGTGATATCTCAATGCTTCTAATATCAAAACTGAGACCCTCCCTATAGCAAGAGATGTGATATCTAAGTCCTTCCCATTCCAATCCTGAGACCCTTCCGATAGCAGAGATGTGATATCTCAATGCTTCTAATACCAAACCTGAGACCCGTCCTATAACATGAGATGTGATATCCAAATCCTTCCCCTTCCAAACCTGAGACCCTTCCTTTAGCATGAGATGTGATATCCAGCTCCTCCCATTCCAATCCTGAGACCCTTCCGATAGCATGAGATATGATATCTCAATGCTTCTAATATCAAAACTGAGACCCTCCCTATAGCATGAGATGTGATATCTAAGTCCTTCCCATTCCAATCCTGAGACCCTTCCGATAGCAGAGATGTGATATCTCAATGCTTATACCAAACCTGAGACCCTTCCTATAGCATGAGATTTGATATCCAACTCCTTCCCATTCCAATCCTGAGACCTTTCCTATAGCATGAGATGTGATATCTCAATGCTTCTAATACCAAACCTGAGATCCTTCCTATAACATGAGATGTGATATCCAACTCCTTCCCATTCCAATCCTGAGACCCTTCCTATAGCATGAGATGTGATATCTCAATGCTTCTAATACCAAACCTGAGATCCTTCCGATAGCATGAATTGTGATATCTCAATGCTTCTAATACCAAACCTGAGATCCTTCCTATAACATGAGATGTGATATCCAAATCCTTCCCCTTCCAAACCCGAGACCCTCCCTTTAGCATGAGATGTGATATCCAACTCCTTCCCATTCCAATCCTGATACCCTTCTGATAGCATGAGATGTGATATCTCAATGCCTCTAATACCAAACCTGAGATCCTACCTCTAACATGAAATGTGATAGCCCACTCCTTCCCTTTCCAAACCTGAGAGCCTTCCTACAGCATGAGATGTGATATCCAAGTCCTTCCCATTCCAATCCTGAGACCCTTCCTATAACATGAAATGTGATATCAAACTCCTTCCCATTCCAATCCTGAGACCCTTCCTATAACATGAGTTGTGATATCCAAATCCTTCCCATTCCAACCTTAGACCCTTCCTATAGCATGAGATGGGATATCCAACTCCTTCCAAATCCAATCCTGATACCCTTCCGATAGCATGAGATGTGATATCCCAATGCTTCTACAAAACCTGAGACCCATACCATGGCATGAGATGTGATATCAAACTCCTTCCCATTCCAATCCTGAGACTCTTCCTATAGCTTGAGATGTGATATCCAACTCCTTCCCATTCCAATCCTGAGACCCTTCCTATAGCTTGAGATGTGATATCCAACTCCTTCCCATTCCAATTCTGAGACCCGTCCTATACCATGAGACTTGATATCTCAATGCTCCTAATACCAAACCTGAGACCCTTCCTATAACATGAGATGTGATATCCAGGTCCTTCCCATTCCAATCCCGAGACCCTTCCTATAGCTTGAGATGTGATATCCAACTCCTTCCCATTCCAATTCTGAGACCCATCCTATACCATGAGACTTGATATCTCAATGCTTCTAATACCAAACCTGAGACCGGTCCTATAACATGAGATGTGATATACAAATCCTTCCCCTTCCAAACCTTAGACCCTCCCTATAGCATGAGATGTGATATCCAAGTCCTTCCCATTCCAATCCTGAGACCCTTCCTATATCATGAGATGTGATATCTCAATGCTTCTAATACCAAACCTGACACCCTTCCTATAACATAAGATGGGATATCCAACTCCTTCCCATTACAATCCTGAGACCCTTCCAATAGCAGAGATGTGATATCTCAATGCTTATACCAAACCTGAGACCCTTCCTATGGCATGAGATGTCATATACAACTCCTTCCCATTCCAATCCTGAGACCCTTCCTATAGCATGAGATGTGATACCTCAATGCTTATACCAAACCTGAGACCCTTCCTATAGCATGAGATGTGATATCCAACTCCTTCCCATTCCAATCCTGAGACCCTTCCTATAACATGAGATGGTATGTCTCAATGCTTCTAATACCAAACCTGAGACCCTTCCTATGGCATGAGATGTCATATACAACTCCTTCCCATTCCAATCCTGAGACCCTTCCTATAGCATGAGATGTGATATCTCAATGCTTATACCAAACCTGAGACTCTTCCTATAACATGAGATGTGATATCCAACTCCTTCCAGTTCCAAACCTGAGACCCTTCCTATAGCATGAGATGTGATATCCAACTCCTTCCCATTCCAATCCTGAGACCCTTCCGATAGCATGAGATGTGATATCTCAATGCTTCTAATACCAAACCTGTGATCCTTCCTATAACATGAGATGTGATATCCAAATCCTTCCCCTTCCAAACCCGAGACCCTCCCTTTAGCATGAGATGTGATATCCAACTCCTTCCCATTCCAATCCTGAGACCCTTCTGATAGCATGAGATGTGATATCTCAATGCCTCTAATACCAAACCTGAGATCCTTCCGATAGCATGAGATGTGATATCTCAATGCTTCTAATACCGAACCTGAGATCCTTCCTATAACATGAGATGTGATATCCAACTACTTCCCATTCCAAACCTGAGACCCTTCCGATAGCATGAGATGTGATATCTCAATGCTTCAAAAACCAAACATGAGAACCATCCTATAACATGAGATGTGAAATCCAAATCCTTCCCTTCCCAAACCTGAGACTCTTCCTATAGCATGAGATGTGATATCTCAATGCTTCTACCAAACCTGAAACCCTTCCTATAGCATGAGATGTGATATCCAATTCCTCCCATTCCAATCCTGAGACCCTTCCGATAGCATGAGATGTGATATCTCAATGCTTCTAATATCAAAACTGAGACCCTCCCTATAGCATGAGATGTGATATCTAAGTCCTTCCCATTCCAATCCTGAGACCCTTCCGATAGCAGAGATGTGATATCTCAATGCTTCTAATACCAAACCTGAGACCCGTCCTATAACATGAGATGTGATATCCAAATCCTTCCCCTTCCAAACCTGAGACCCTTCCTTTAGCATGAGATGTGATATCCAGCTCCTCCCATTCCAATCCTTAGACCCTTCCGATAGCATGAGATGTGATATCTCAATGCTTCTAATATCAAAACTGAGACCCTCCCTATAGCATGAGATGTGATATCTAAGTCCTTCCCATTCCAATCCTGAGACCCTTCCGATAGCAGAGATGTGATATCTCAATGCTTCTACCAAAACGGAGACCCTTCCTTTAGCATGAGATGTGATATCCAACTCCTTCCCATTACAATCCTGAGACCCTTCCTATAGCATGAGATGTGATATCTCAATGCTTCTAATACCAAACCTGAGATCCTTCCTATAACATGAGATGTGATATCCAACTCCTTCCCATTCCAATCCTGAGACCCTTCCTATAGCATGAGATGTGATATCTCAATGCTTCTAATACCAAACCTGAGATCCTTCCGATAGCATGAATTGTGATATCTCAATGCTTCTAATACCAAACCTGAGATCCTTCCTATAACATGAGATGTGATATCCAAATCCTTCCAAACCCGAGACCCTCCCTTTAGCATGAGATGTGATATCCAACTCCTTCCCATTCCAATCCTGATACCCTTCTGATAGCATGAGATGTGATATCTCAATGCCTCTAATACCAAACCTGAGATCCTACCTCTAACATGAAATGTGATAGCCCACTCCTTCCCTTTCCAAACCTGAGAGCCTTCCTACAGCATGAGATGTGATATCCAAGTCCTTCCCATTCCAATCCTGAGACCCTTCCTATAACATGAAATGTGATATCAAACTCCTTCCTATTCCAATCTGAGACCCTTCCTATAGCATGAGATGGGATATCCAATTCCTTCCAAATCCAATCCTGATACCCTTCCGATAGCATGAGATGTGATATCCCAATGCTTCTACAAAACCTGAGACCCATATCATGGCATGAGATGTGATATCAAACTCCCGTCCTATACCATGAGACTTGATATCTCAATGCTTCTAATACCAAACCTGAGACCGGTCCAATAACATGAGATGTGATATCCAAATCCTTCCCCTTCCAAACCTTAGACCCTTCCTTTATCATGAGATGTGATATCCAACTCCTTCCCATTCCATTCCTGAGACCCTTCCTATAGCATGAGATGTGATATCTCAATGCTTCTAATGCCAAACCTGAGACCCTTCCTATAACTTGAGATGTGATATCCAAGTCCTTCCCATTCCAATCCTGAGACCCTTCCTATAGCATGAGATGTGATATCTCAATGCTTCTAATACCAAACCTGAGACCCGTCCTATAACATGAATTGTGATATCCAAGTCCTTCCCATTCCAATCCTGAGTCCCTTCCGATAGCAGAGATGTGATATCTCAATGCTTATACCAAACCTGAGACCCTTCCGATAGCATGAGATGTGATATCTCAATGCTTCTAATACCAAACCTGAGATCCTTCCTATAACATGAGATGTGATATCCAAATCATTCCCCTTCCGAACCGTAGACCCTCCCTTTACCATGAAATGTGATATCCAACTCCTTCCCATTCCAATCCTGAGACCCTTCTGATAGCATGAGATGTGATATCTCAATGCCTCTAATACCAAACCTGAGATCCTACCTCTAACATGAAATGTGATGTCCAACTCCTTCCCCTTCCAACCCTGAGAGCCTTCCTATAGAATGAGATGTGATATCCAAGTCCTTCCCATTCCAATCCTGAGACCCTTCCTATAACATGAGTTGTGATATCCAAATCCTTCCCATTCCAACCTTAGACCCTTCCTATAGCATGAGATGGGATATCCAACTCCTTCCAAATCCAATCCTGATACCCTTCCGATAGCATGAGATGTGATATCCCAATGCTTCTACAAAACCTGAGACCCATACCATGGCATGAGATGTGATATCAAACTCCTTCCTATTCCAATCCTGAGACTCTTCCTATAGCTTGAGATGTGATATCCAACTCCTTCCCATTCCAATCCTGAGACCCTTCCTATAGCTTGAGATGTGATATCCAACTCCTTCCCATTCCAATTCTGAGACCCGTCCTATACCATGAGACTTGATATCTCAATGCTCCTAATACCAAACCTGAGACCCTTCCTATAACATGAGATGTGATATCCACGTCCTTCCCATTCCAATCCCGAGACCCTTCCTATAGCTTGAGATGTGATATCCAACTCCTTCCCATTCCAATTCTGAGACCCATCCTATACCATGAGACTTGATATCTCAATGCTTCTAATACCAAACCTGAGACCGGTCCTATAACATGAGATGTGATATACAAATCCTTCCCCTTCCAAACCTTAGACCCTTCCTATAGCATGAGATGTGATATCTCAATGCTTCTAATACCAAACCTGAGACCCTTCTTATAACGAGATGGGATATCCAACTCCTTCCCATTCCAATCCTGAGACCCTTCCGATAGCAGAGATGTGATATCTCAATGCTTATACCAAACCTGAGACCCTTCCTATGTTATGAGATGTCATATACAACTCCTTCCGATTCCAATCCTGAGACCCTTCCTATAGCATGAGATGGGATATCTCAATGCTTATACCAAACCTGAGACCCTTCCTATAGCATGAGATGTGATATCCAACTCCTTCCCATTCCAATCCTGAGACCCTTCCTATAGCATGAGATGTGATATCTCAATGCTTCTAATACCAAAATTGAGATCCTTCCTATAACATGAGATGTGATATCAAACTCCTTCCCCTTCCAAACCTGAGACCCTCCCTTTAGCATGAGATGTGATATCCAACTCCTTCCCATTCCAATCCTGAGACCCTTCTGATAGCATGAGATGTGATATCTCAATGCCTCTAATACCAATCCTGAGACCCTTCCTATAACATGAGTGTTAGGAAAGATTTCGTAATTGTAGGTAATTTTCCTTCCATGTGGCAACCCCTAAACTTTTTGCTGTTGTTTTTCACCTTGTTCTTGACTTTGCCAGAGAAGTGCAGCCTTCTGCCGCACTCCTCTGGGCTTTCGCTCCTTTCTTACGGGGAAACTGACATGCCCTTAAGACAGTCAGTACCGGGGAACGCTGTTTCCTGTAGTTTCTTTTATCATGTTGCAGCTTTCGTGCAACATGACACAAGAGGGCACTGTAAGCTAAGTTACAGCTCTCTTGGGTCTCTAGCCTTCTACAGGCCCTAGATACTCGTTTAGGATTGTATCTGATCGGTGCAAGTGATTCAGGGAAGGGAATGGTGGCAGCGATCGTTTCTTGTGTTTTGAGCTCCTTTTGGCGTTCTAAGCGCGTTTTTCACGCTTAACCCAAAATGGTGGCCTGGCTCCCAAAATGGCCAGACCACGAGGCTCCTTTGTCCTGTCCGCTGACCGTCTTGCTCCCTTCACCTTCCCCAGGTCGAGCCGACCCGGGGCCTTCCTTATTTGGGCATGTACTTTCCCGCGAAACACGGATGCTTTCGCGAGCTTCTACATGTCTTGTGTGTGCCTCCAGGATGTGGGCTGGGATGTCTGGTCCCAATACACATCCTGGGTGCCAGAGAGTCTAGGGTGGTGTGAATGCCTGGGACCACCGTGGTCCGTGATTGGTCCACGAATGGTGTGAGTGTTGATGAGCGGATCTCCCATTGGGTCCCCTCTGTTTTGGCGCGAAGGGAACCGTGGATAAGAGGGGGCTGGAAACACCACTACCATGTCGATCTCCTGAGTTCTCACGAACGAAGGAATACAGGTGCCAAGTATCCTGCAACCAAGAGGCTGAACCGAGGAATCGCTGGTGACCCGCTGAAGGACTTCTCCTCTGCACTGCTGTCGTCTTGTGAAACCCTTTTCACCTTTGATCGAACCAGAAGGCCTGTACTGGTACTTCGACCCTTTGGAATAGCGGGAACAGCTATTCTCGGCATCTTCACCATCTCCTGCCAGTAAGCCTTCGGAAGTGTCTCTGGGCCATCCAGCTGACTGACCAGCTTACACGGGAGTCTTGCTCTGTAACCGCCGCCAGGTTGTGTAGTATTTCGAGTCCTTGTCACTCTCACACGCTTCGTACACTTGGCGTTCCCAAGTCGGAAGTGAGTAGTGTACATTTGGCTCAGATACACACGGCCGCTCCGTTGCCCTGCTGTGGTAACAAACTGTGCAGGTTTCTTCGATTGGGACGTCTTTTTACTCAACACGATGACGAGGCGTTCCCTGCTCTTCTGAACCTGCCAGCTGCTGAAACTGATGCGGAGAAGCCAGGGTCTGCTTGCATCGGGGACCGGTGAGTAGCATAGCTAGGATCTGGTCGCCCTCCTGCAGGAGCCCATTGCTTTTCCCCGCTGTGTAAAACAGCAACCCTTTTCCGTACTCGCGCTCTGCTTCTGCCCACTGTGGAGGCTGCGCTTGAGTCGCGGAACTTGTTCTTCTTCTTTTGTGCACTAAACTGAACTGCCTGATTTCCCTCGAAGAGCTTCTCCTTTTGCCCATTGGCACCAGCGCGTGCAGGTACTTTTGAGCACAAGGCTCCACTCTTCGCAGGGCTCGGACTTCCATCTAGTTAGGTGCCTCTGAAGGCGAACTGGGTCTAAGCATTATTTCGCACTGCCTGTCTTCCTTCCCTTTTAGGTGGACTACCCATTTCGTGCATATACATATAACGCTTGAGACTGTCGTATTTGTATATATATTGTGTTGATATGGTATGTGTTGGTTTAATATAGTTATATTGTGATTTTCTCGCTACGGTCATTGTTTTAAAGGCCTTGAAATAAATGTGTATATATTTTTAATATAACAACTGTTTGGAGTAGTTTGTAAGTGATCTTGCTTTGTGTGCTCATTGCGGGCTTTCAGTCACCCTCACCCCGCTTGAGACCTAGTCTTGACCGCCGCGATCGCTACCTTGATTGGTCTGGCTCGTCCAGAGGTTACCCTGTTCCAAGTAATTAGGTTGGCCTTCTGAACTTCTGCGCCTCCAGGACAGAGTTCAGAAATCCGTCTTAACAAATTGGTGTACAGCGGTGGGATACGACTGAAGGTATCCAGTGTTGCGCACGAACTAAGGCATTTCAGGTTATTCCAACCAGGACACGTAGTGAATTGTTGTAGTATAACTTTAAAAAGGCCATAGTCCTATCTAACAGTATGGAAACAAATACCTTGTTAACTTTAAATGCTTCCAAATCAGAAACATTGAAAAAGATGTGTGCGGAGAGAGGTATTTCCTCTCAAGGCACGAAATTGGAAATGATCCAAAGAATCGTGGCGTGGCAAGAAGCGCAGCTTGACGCTATAACTTCTGAGGATAGTGCGGAAGGTGGTGGGGCTGCTCTCACTGGTAGAACCGACGGTTCTGCCGCTGCACTGATCCATCGCGACCACGAGGACAGGGAGGACGAGATGTCTAATGTTTCCTCTGCCAGTGCTGATGGGGAGGCTATGCTTGAATTCAAGAAGCAAGAGCTGCGGTTTAGGCAGCAGGAGCTTGAATTCAGCATAGCCAAACTAAAAATCGAACAGGCAGAAAAACAAAAAGACAGGGATCACCAGTTGGAACTGGCCAAGCTTCAGTTTGCAAATGGGCCAAGGGTCCTGGACATGGATCTGGGGCCTCCTCTCATCCACGGTTTCCGAAAGATCTGCTCAGTGTGTATGAAGAAAGGAATGACATTATGGACTGGCTGAATGCGTTTGAGTATGCATGCGAAGTTCAACAAGTTGACAATGCTGATAAGATTGCCTGGTTACTCAGCAGACTGCCCCATTCTGGCTGTAGTGCCATTATGGAAATGTCGAAGGCTGAGCGAGCTGATTTCGCAATGTTAAAGCAAACTCTCATTTTAAAGTTTGGGAAGACTCCGGCCCAATATTTGAAACGTTTCAGAGAGTATAAGAAAAAGGAAGGTGGTACTTGGGTATCTTATGTCACTGAATCCTTGAAAAACTTAACTGGCTGGGTCGAAGGTTATAAGGTTTCTACCTTCGAAGGCATGATAAATCTTGTCATGCTGGAACACATTTTTGCATCTTCTTCCCCAGAGCTTAAGCAGCATTTGGCCGATTCGAAGGAGATAGATCCTAAGAAGCTGGCCATTGCAGCAGACTTATGGGTGTCACATCGAGTGTCCCATAAGGACAAAACTCATCCTGGTAAGCAGGATGAAGGGAAAAAGTCCAAAGATATGGAGGGTGGAGAATCTGCTAAATCTTCTTCTCATAAGGGCCACAAAAAGAAACATAAGGGTAAGACACAAGAGAACTCGCAGGGTAGTGGAGGTCAGCCTCCGAAACAGAACTCTGGTTACAATAAGCCTCCCTATGTAAACAGACCCAATGCCAATGGATCTTGTTTTGCTTGTGGAGCAACTGACCACGTGAAGGGGGATCCCCGGTGTAAGGTTAGACCTTTGGGGGTCCACTCCGCTAATCTGGCCTTCTCCTCCTACGAGGAAGAAGAGATTACAGGAGCATCCTTCTCCTCAGACTCATTTACCAGCGGGATAGAGGCAGAGGTAGTTTTAGTTTCCCTGGGTTCCTGGGAGCCTAAAGTCACAGAGGCTTATGCTAGGATTCCGGATAATACCAAGCACTACTTTAAAGACAGTGTGCTGATCAATGGGGTAGATACTCCAGCTCTTAGGGATAGTGGGTGCAGTCGCACTGTAGTGGATTCTACCTTGGTAGACTCAGAGGAAGTTGCCAGAGCTACTCTGATGCCCACTAAGTTGGCTGACGGCCCACTCCGTATGTTCCCAGTAATACCTGTAAATCTTACTTTAAATGGTACAGCAGTCAGGATCCCAGTGAGCATTCAGAGAAACGTCCCGGGAAAGGTCTTGTTAGGTAATGATCTCAGAGCTTTAGGGCTCGTAGGAGACACTGCCGAAAGACCCTACACACGGTCTCAAGCACGGGCAGCATTGGCCAAGACCAATACGCCGCCCCAGCCGAAGGGGAAACCCAAGGCGAAAGGAGTCTACAAGTCAAGACGAGGGAAAGAGAATATTCCCCCGAGCTCGCCTACCACTGCGGTGGAGGAAGTTGGTCAATCGCCCGGGCCTGACGAGGAGGTGGCGATGCCTGAAGTATTTGACCCCAATGATCATCCTGAACTAAAAGACTTGTTAGTTGAAGGAGGTCCTGATAGGGACGAATTCAGTAAAGGCCAACGTGAGTGCCCATCTCTGGAAGGCCTAAGGAGACAGGCCTGCTCCCAGCTTGAGGGTGAACCTCCTGGGACGCATAGGATTTATTGGGAAGGTGGACTCCTGTATAGTGAGCCCACAGAGTCTACAGAAGGAGACCATAGGAGGTTGGTGGTTCCCCTTGCTGTTAGGCCCTTCCTCCTGCAGTTGGCGCATGAAGTTCCCCTTGCTGGTCACCTTGGTATGAAGAGGACCAAGCAAAGGTTATCCATGCACTTCTACTGGCCCAAGATGGGGGTGCAAGCAGAAAGTCACTGCAGGAGTTGTGCCTCCTGCCAGTTGTCTGGTAAGGTTGGCGCGACAATCCAAGCTCTGTTGGTACCGCTCCCAGTTGTGGGGGTACCATTTGAAAGGGTAGGGATCGACATCGTTGGTCCCCTTGACCCGCAAACATCCTCGGGCAATAGGTTTATCCTGGTGCTGGTCGACCATGCAACCAGATATCCTGAGGCCATCCCATTGAAAACTGTAACTGCCAAGTCAGTTGCAAAAGCTTTACTTGGCACATTTACTAGGGTTGGCTTCCCTAAAGACTTTGTGTCGGATCGTGGCAGCAACTTTATGTCGAAGTATATGCAGGCTATGTGGAAAGAATGTGGGGTCACCTACAAGTTCTCTTCTGCATACCACCCCCAGACCAATGGTCTGGTGGAACGTTTCAACAGAACGTTAAAGAGCATGATTGGGGCTCTGGAGGAACCTCAGAGAAGAAAATGGGATCTTCTTTTACCATGCTTACTGTTTGCCTACCGAGAGGTACCACAGGAGGGTGTTGGCTTCAGCCCCTTCGAACTTCTGTTCAGTCATCCCGTACGGGGACCCTTAGCCATCGTCAAAGAGGGATGGGAGATGCCCACTCCCCCTGTTACTACCAACGTAGTTGATTATGTGCTAGGGCTCAGAAAACGGATGGTACTTCTGATGGGCTTGGCTAGTGATAAATTGAAGGCAGGACAAGCGCTGGTGAAACATTGGTACGACCAGAAAGCTTACCTCATCAACTTTACACCTGGTCAGCAAGTCCTGATCATGAATCCCATAAGGCCTCGAGCTTTACAGGACAAATGGTCAGGCCCTTACACAGTGGTGGAGCCCCTGGGTGAGGTTAACTATTTAGTGGACCTTGGAAGGCCTGGACAGGCTCCAAAAGTGTTCCACGTGAATAGGCTGAAGGCTTTCGTCCCAAGAGTCAAAATCGCAGCACTGCTACTGGCTTCAGATGTTGAGGAAGAGGAGTCTGAACCTCTCCCCGACCTGTTCCAAAGCGGTCCTTCAGATAGCTCCTTTGAGGGTGTCCGAGTGGCCCCTCACCTGACTTCTGATCAGCAGGCTGAGGTGAAAAGTTTGCTTAGGCAGTTTTCCCCCCTGTTCTCACAGTCGCCTGGTTTGACACCTTGGTGCACCCATAACATTGACACAGGAGACAGTGTACCTACCAAAAGTAGGGGATACAGGATGTCAGATAAAGTACGGTCTTATATTAAGACCGAGGTCAACAAAATGTTAGACCTTGGGGTGATTGAAACCTCTAGTAGTCCTTGGTCCAGCCCTGTGGTTTTGGTTCCAAAGGCAGGCACTTCTGAATTGAGGTTCTGCGTGGACTACAGGGCTCTGAATGCTGTCACCAAGACAGATGCACACCCCTTGCCTCGAACAGATGAGCTGGTGGATACTTTGGGTGCCTCCAAGTACCTCAGCACGTTTGACCTCACTGCTGGCTATTGGCAAATAGCTTTAGCAGAACATGCCAAGGAGAAGACAGCATTTTCTACTCCAGACGGCCTTTACCAATTCCGGGTAATGCCATTCGGGTTGAAGAATGCACCTGCCACTTTCCAGAGGCTTGTGAATCATGTGTTGAATGGGTTGGACGAATTCTGTCTTGCATATCTGGACGATATAGCAGTTTTCAGTGCCACCTGGGAAGACCATGTGAAACACCTCGGGATTGTGCTCCAGGCTCTTCAGAAAGCACACCTGACCATAAAGGCTAGTAAATGCCAGATTGGACAAGGCTCCGTGGTTTACCTTGGACATGAAGTAGGTGGAGGGAGGATACAGCCTCTTCCCAGTAAAGTACAAGCAGTACGAGACTGGCCTACCCCCACTACACAAACCCAAGTGAGAGCCTTCTTAGGACTCACGGGGTATTAGCGCAATTTTGTGGCAGACTATGGCACCATAGCTGCTCCTCTGACTGCCCTCACAACTCCGAAGAAACCCAAGAAGGTAACTTGGACCGAAGAGTGTGAGAAGGCCTTCAATGGCTTAAAAGACTCCTTGTGCCAGGCCCCTGTCCTCAGGGCCCCTGATTATCAAAGACCTTTTATCGTGCAGACGGACGCCTCTGACACTGGGATAGGAGCTGTACTATCACAAGTAGATGAGAAGGGTAAGGAACACCCTATTGGTTTTATTAGCCGCCAGCTTAAGGACAGAGAGCTCAGATGGTCCACGGTAGAGAAAGAATGTTTCTCTGTTGTGTGGGCCCTAAGGAAGCTGAGCCCCTACCTCTATGGGACCCACTTTACTGTGCAAACTGACCATAAGCCTTTAAA
This sequence comes from Ambystoma mexicanum, assembly GCF_040938575.1. Taxonomy (NCBI): domain Eukaryota; kingdom Metazoa; phylum Chordata; class Amphibia; order Caudata; family Ambystomatidae; genus Ambystoma; species Ambystoma mexicanum. Next base: position 546,304 of record NW_027182448.1, read on the forward strand.
GTGGCTAATGAACATGAAGGGGGAGAATCCAAAGTTGCTTAGGTGGTCCATAAGTCTACAAGGCTTCGACTTCACTATTGAGCATAGGCCAGGTGTCCAACATAGCAATGCTGATGGGTTGTCCAGAATGTTTAACCGACCTGAACAAGAGACTCATCCAGGGGTGGATTAGTTCCCCCTGTCCATAGACTGGGAGGGGCGAGTGTTAGGAAAGATTTCGTAATTGAAGGTAATTTTCCTTCCATGTGGCAACCCCTAAACTTTTTGCTGTTGTTTTTCACCTTGTTCTTGACTTTGCCAGAGAAGTGCAGCCTTCTGCCGCACTTCTCTGGGCTTTCGCTCCTTTCTTACGGGGAAACTGACATGCCCTTAAGACAGTCAGTACCGGGGAACGCTGTTTCCCGTAGTTTCTTTTATCATGTTGCGGCTTTCGTGCAACATGACACAAGAGGGCACTGTAAGCTAAGTTACAGCTCTCTTGGGTCTCTAGCCTTCTACAGGCCCTAGATACTCGTTTAGGATTGTATCTGATCGGTGCAAGTGATTCAGGGACGGGAATTGTGGCAGCGATCGTTTCTTGTGTTTTGAGCTCCTTTTGGCGTTCTAAGCGCGTTTTCCGCGCTTAACCCAAAATGGTGGCCTGGCTCCCAAAATGGCCAGACCACGAGGCTCCTTTGTCCTGTCCGCTGACCGTCTTGCTCCCTTCACCTTCCCCAGGTCGAGCCGACCCGGGGCCTTCCTTATTTGGGCATGTACTTTCCCGCGAAACACGGATGCTTTCGCGGGCTTCTACATGTCTTGTGTGTGCCTCCAGCTTGTGGGCTGGGATGTCTGGTCCCAATACACATCCTGGGTGCCAGAGAGTCTAGGGTGGTGTGAATGCCTGGGACCACCGTGGTCCGTGATTGGTCCACGAATGGTGTGAGTGTTGATGAGCGGATCTCCCATTGGGTCCCCTCCGTTTTGGCGCGAAGGGAACCGTGGATAAGAGGGGGCTGGAAACACCACTACCATGTCGATCTCCTGAGTTCTCACGAACGAAGGAATACAGGAGCCAAGTATCTTGTAACCAAGAGGCTGAACCGAGGAATCGCTGGTGACCCGCTGAAGGACTTCTCCTCTGCACTGCTGTCGTCTTGTGAAACCCTTTTCACCTTTGATCGAACCAGAAGGCCTGTACTGGTACTTCGACCCTTTGGAATAGCGGGAACAGCTATTCTCGGCATCTTCACCATCTCCTGCCAGTAAGCCTTCAGAAGTGTCTCTGGGCCATCCAGCTGACTGAGCAGCTTACACGGGAGTCTTGCTCTGTAACCGCCGCCAGGTTGTGTAGTATTTCGAGTCCTTGTCACTCTCACACGCTTCGTACACTTGGCGTTCCCAAGTCGGAAGTGAGTAGTGTACATTTGGCCCAGATACACACGGCCGCTCCGTTGCCCTGCTGTGGTAACAAACTGTGCAGGTTTCTTCGATTGGGACGTCTTTTTACTCAACACGACGACGAGGCGTTCCCTGCTCTTCTGAACCTGCCAGCTGCTGAAACTGATGCGGAGAAGCCTGGGTCTGCTTGCATCGGGGACCGGTGAGTAGCATAGCTAGGATCTGGTCGCCCTCCTGCAGGAGCCCATTGCTTTTCCCCGCTGTGTAAAACAGCAACCCTTTTCCGTACTCGCGCTCTGCTTCTGCCCACTGTGGAGGCTGCACTTGAGTCGCGGAACTTGTTCTTCTTCTTTTGTGCACTAAACTGAACTGCCTGATTTCCCTCGAAGAGCTTCTCCTTTTGCCCGTTGGCACCAGCGCGTGCAGGTACTTTTGAGCACAAGGCTCCACTCTTCGCAGGGCTCGGACTTCCATCTAGTTAGGTGCCTCTGAAGGCGAACTGGGTCTAAGCATTATTTCGCACTGCCTGTCTTCCTTCCCTTTTAGGTGGACTACCCATTTCGTGCATATAACGCTTGAGACTGTCGTATTTGTATATATATTGTGTTGATATGGTATGTGTTGGTTTAATATAGTTATATTGTGATTTTCTCGCTACGGTCATTGTTTTAAAGGCCTTAAAATAAATGTGTATATATTTTTAATATAACAACTGTTTGGAGTAGTTTGTAAATGATCTTGCTTTGTGTGCTCATTGCGGGCTTTCAGTCACCCTCACCCCTCTTGAGACCTAGTCTTGACCGCCGCGATCGCTACCTTGATTGGTATGGCTCGTCCAGAGGTTACCCTGTTCCAAGTAATTAGGTTGGCCTTCTGAACTTCAGGACAGAGTTCAGAAATCCGTCTTAACAATGAGATGTGATATCCAACTCCTTCCCATTCCAACCTGAGACCCTTCTTATAGCATGAGATGGGATATCCAACTCCTTCCAAATCCAATTCTGATACCCTTCCGATAGCATGAGATGTGATATCCCAATGCTTCTACCAAACCTGAGACCCATACTATGGCATGAGATGTGATATCAAACTCCTTCCCATTCCAATCCTGAGACCCTTCCTATAGCTTGAGATGTGATATCCAACTCCTTCCCATTCCAATTCTGAGACCCTTCCTATACCATGAGACTTGATATCTCAATGCTTCTAATACCAAATCTGAGACCCGTCCTATAACATGAGATGTGATATCCAAATCCTTCCCCTTCCAAACCTAAGACCCTTCCTTTATCATGAGATGTGATATCCAACTCCTTCCCATTCCAATCCTGAGACCCTTCCGATATAATGAGATGTGATATCTCAATGCTTCTAATATCAAACTTGAGACCCTCCCTATAGCATGAGATGTGATATCCAAGTCCTTCCCATTCCAATCCTGAGACCCTTCCTATAGCATGAGATGTGATATCTCAATGATTCTAATACCAAACCTGAGACCCTTCCTATAACATGAGATGGGAATATCCAACGCCTTCCCATTCCAATCCTGAGACCCTTCCTATAGCATGAGATGTGATATCGCAATGCTTCTAATATCAAACTTGAGACCCTCCCTATAGCATGAGATGTGATATCCAAGTCCTTCCCATTCCAATCCTGAGACACTTCCTATAGCATGAGATGTGATATCGCAATGCTTCTAATACCAAACCTGAGACTCCTCCTATAACATGAGATGGGATATCCAACTCCTTCCCATTCCAATCCTGAGACCCTTCCGATAGCAGAGATGTGATATCTCAATGCTTATACCAAACCTGAGATCCTTCCTATGGCATGAGATGTCATATACAACTCCTTCCCATTCCAATCCTGAGACCCTTCCTATAGCATGAGATGTGATATCTCAATGCTTATACCAAACCTGAGACCCTTCCTATAGCATGAGATGTGATATCCAACTCCTTCCCGTTCCAATCCTGAGACCCTTCCTATAGCATGAGATGTGATAACCAACTTCTTCCCATTCCAATCCTGAGACCCTTCCTATAACATGAGATGTGATGTCTCAATGCTTCTAATACCAAACCTGAGATCTTTCCTATAACATGAGATGTGATATCCAACTCCTTCCCATTCCAATTCTGAGACCCTTCTGATAGCATGATATGTGATATCTCAATGCCTCTAATACCAATCCTGAGACCCTTCCTATAACATGAGATGTGATATCCAACTCCTTCCCATTTCAACCTGAGACCCTTCCTATAGCATGAGATGGGATATCCAACTCCTTCCAAATCCAATTCTGATACCCTTCCGATAGCATGAGATGTGATATCCCAATGCTTCTACCAAACCTGAAACCCATACTATGGCATGAGATGTGATATCAAACTCCTTCCCATTCCAATCCTGAGACCCTTCCTATAGCATGAGATGTGATGTCTCAATTCTTCTAATACCAAACCTGAGACCCTTCCTATAGCATGAGATGTGATATCTAACTCCTTCCGATTCCAATCCTGAGACCCTTCCTATAGCATGAGATGTGATATCTCAATGTCTCTAATACCAAACCTGAGATCCTTCCTCTAACATGAAATGTGATATCCAACTCCTTTCCTTTCCAAACCTGAGAGCCTACCTATAGCATGAGATGTGATATCCAGGTCCTTCCCATTCCAATCCTTAGACCCTTCCTACAGCATGCAATATGATATCTCAATGATTCTAATAACAAACCTGAGACCCGTTCTATAACATGAGATGGGATATCCAACTCCTTCCCATTCCAATCCTGAGACACTTCCGATAGCAGAGATGTGATATCTCAATGCTTATACCAAACCTGAGACCCTTCCTATAACATGAGATGTGATATCCAACTCCTTCCCGTTCCAAACCTGAGACCCTTCCTATAGCATATGTGATATCCAACTCCTTCCCATTCCAAACATGAGACCCTTCCTATAGCAAGAATGTAATATCCAACTCCTTCCCATTCCAATCCTGAGACCATTCCTATAGCATGAGATGTGATATCTCAATGCTTCTAATACCAAACCTGAGACCAGTCCTATAACATGAGATGGGATATCCAACTCCTTACCCTTCCAAACCTGAGACCCTTCCTATAGCATGAGATGTGATATCCAACTCCTTCCCATCCCAATCCTGAGACACTTCCGATTTCAGAGATGTGATATCTCAATGCTTATACCAAACCTGAGACTCTTCCTATAACATGAGATGTGATATCCAACTACTTCCCATTCCAATCCTGAGACCCTTCCGATAGCATGAGATGTGATATCTCAATGCTTCTAATACCAAACCTGAGATCCTTCCTATAACATGTGATGTGATATCCAAATCCTTCCCCTTCCAAACCTGAGGCCATCCCTTTAGCATGAGATGTGCTATCCAACTCCTTCCCATTCCAATCCTGAGACCCTTATGATAGCATGAGATGTGATATCTCAATGCCTCTAATACCAAACCTGAGATACTTCCGATAGCATGAGATGTGATATCTCAATGCTTCTAATACCAAACCTGAGATCCTTCCTATAACATGAGATGTGATATCCAAATCCTTCCCCTTCCAAACCTGAGACCCTCCCTTTAGCATGAGATGTGATATCCAACTCATTCCCATTCCAATCCTGAGACCCTTCTGATAGCATGAGATGTGATATCTCAATGCCTCTAATACCAAACCTGAGATCCTACCTCTAACATGAAATGTGATATCCAACTCCTTCCCTTTCCAAACCTGAGACCCTGCCTATAGCATGAGATGTGATATCCATGTCCTTCCCATTCCAATCCTGAGACCCTTCCTATAGCATGTGATGTGATATCTCAATGCTTATACCAAACCTGAGACCCTTTATATGGCATGAGATGTCATATACAACTCCTTCCCATTCCAATCCTGAGACCCTTCCTATAGCATGAGATGGGATATCTCAATGCTTATGCCAAACCTGTGACCCTTCCTATAGCATGAGATGTGATATCCAACTTCTTCCCATTCCAATCCTGAGACCCTTCCTATAACATGAGATGTGATGTCTCAATGCTTCTAATACCAAACCTGAGATCTTTCCTATAACATGAGATGTGATATCCAACTCCTTCCCATTCCCATTCTGAGACCCTTCCTATAGCATGAGATGTGATATATCAATGCTTATACCAAACCTGAGACTCTTCCTATAGCTTGAGATGTGATATGCAACTCCTTCCCATTCCAATCCTGAGACCCTTCCTATAGCATGAGATGTGATATCTCAATGCTTCTAATACCAAACCTGAGATCCTTCCTCTAACATGGAATGTGATATCCAACTCCTTCCCCTTCCAAACCTGAGAGCCTTCCCATAGCATGAGATATGATATCCAAGTCCTTCCCATTCCAATCCTGAGAACCTTCCTATAACATGAGATGTGATATCCAACTCCTTCCCATTCCAATCCTGAGACCCTTCCTATACCATGAGACTTCATATCTCAATGCTTCTAATACCAAACCTGAGACCCATCCTATAACATGAGATGTGATATCCAAATCCTTCCCCTTCCAAACCTTAGACCCTTCCTTTATCATGAGATGTGATATCCAATTCCTTCCCATTCCAATCCTGAGTCCTTTCCGATATCATGAGATTTGTTATCTCAATGCTTCTAATATCAAACTTGAGACCCTCCCTATAGCATGAGATGTGACATCCAAGTCCTTCCCATTAAAATCCTGAGACCCTTCCGATAGCAGAGATGTGATATCTCAATGCTTATACCAAACCTGAGACCCTTCCTATGGCCTGAGAAGTCATATACAACTCCTTCCCATTCCAATCCTGAGAACCTTCCTATAGCATGAGATGTGATATCTCAATGCTTATACCAAATCTGAGACCCTTCCTATAGCATGAGATGTGATATCCAACTCCTTCCCATTCCAATCCTGAGACCCTTCCTATAGCATGAGATGTGATGTCTCAATGCTTCTAATACCAAACCTGAGATCCTTCCTATAACATGAGATGTGATATCCAACTCCTTCCCATTCCAATCCTGAGACCCTTCCTGTAGCATGAGAAGTGCTATCTCCATGCTTATACCAAACCTGAGACCCTTCCTATAGCATGAGATTTGATATCCAAATTCTTCCCATTCCAATCCTGAGACCCTTCCTATAGCATGAGATGTGATATCTCAATGCTTATACCAAACCTGAGAGCCTACCTATAGCATGGAATGTGATATCCAAGTCCATCCCATTCCAATCCTTAGACCCTTCCTACAGCATGCGATGTGATATCTCAATGATTCTAATACCAAACCAGAGACCCGTCCTATAACATGAGATGGGATATCCAACTCCTTCCCATTCCAATCCTGAGCCACTTCCGATAGCAGAGATGTGATATCTCAATGCTTATACCAAACCTGAGACCCTTCCTATAACATAAGATGTGATATCCAACTCCTTCCCGTTCCAAACCTGAGACACTTCCTATAGCATATGTGATATCAAACTCCTTCCCATTCCAATCATGAGACCCTTCCTATAGCAAGAATGTAATATCCAACTCCTAACCATTCCAATCCTGAGACCATTCCTATAGCATGAGATGTGATATATCAATGCTTCTAATACCAAACCTGAGATCCTTCCTATGACATGAGATGTGATGTCTCAATGCTTCTAATACCAAACCTGAGATCTTTCCTATAACATGAGATGTGATATCCAACTCCTTCCCATTCCAATTCTGAGACCCTTCCTATAGCATGAGATGTGATATCTCAATGCTTATACCAAACCTGAGACTCTTCCTATAGCTTGAGATGTGATATCCAACTCCTTCCCATTCCAATCCTGAGACCCTTCCTATAGCGTGAGATGTGATATCTCAATGCCTCTAATACCAAACCTGAGATCCTTCCTCTAACATGAAATGTGATATCCAACTCCTTCCCCTTCCAAACCTGAGAGCCTTCCCATAGCATGAGATATGATATCCAAGTCCTTCCCATTCCAACCTGAGACCCTTCCTATAGCATGAGATGGGATATCCAACTCCTTCCAAATCCAATACTGATACCCTTCTGATAGCATGAGATGTGATATCCCAATGCTTCTACCAAACCTGAGGCCCATACTATGGCATGAGATGTGATATCAAACTCCTTCCCATTCCAATCCTGAGACCCTTCCTATAGCTTGAAATGTGATATCCAACTCCTTCCCATTCCAATTCTGAGACCCTTCCTATACCATGAGACTTGATATCTCAATGCTTCTAATACCAAACCTGAGACCCATCCTATAACATGGGATGTGATATCCAAAACCTTCCCCTTCCATACCTTAGACCCTTCCTTTATCATGAGATGTGATATCCAACTCCTTCCCTTTCCAATCCTGAGACCCTTACGATATCATGAGATTTGTTATCTCAATGCTTCTAATATCAAACTTGAGACCCTCCCTATAGCATGAGATGTGACATCCAAGTCCTTCCCATTAAAATCCTGGGACACTTCCGATAGCAGAGATGTGATATCTCAATGCTTATACCAAACCTGAGACCCTTCCTATGGCCTGAGATGTCATATACAACTCCTTCCCATTAAAATCCTGAGACCCTTCCTATAGCATGAGATGTGATATCTCAATGCTTATACCAAATATGAGACCCTTCCTATAGCATGAGATGTGATATCCAACTCCTTCCCATTCCAATCGTGAGACCCTTCCTATAGCATGAGATCTGATGTCTGAATGCTTCTAATACCAAACCTGAGATCCTTCCTATAACATGAGATGTGATATCCAACTCCTTCCCATTCCAATCCTGAGACCCTTCCTATAGCATGAGAAGTGATATCTCCATGCTTATACCAAACCTGAGACCCTTCCTATTGCCTGAGATGTCATATACAACTCCTTCCCATTCCAATCCTGAAACCCTTCCTATAGCATGAGATGTGATATCCAACTCCTTCCCATTCCAACCTGAGACCCTTCCTATAGCATGAGATGGGATATCCAACTCCTTCCCATTCCAATCCTGAGACCCTTCCTATAGCATGAGATGTGATGTCTGAATGCTTCTAATACCAAACCTGAGACCCTTCCTATAACATGAGATGTGATATCCAACTCCTTCCCATTCCAATCTGAGGCCCTTCCGATAGCATGAGATGTGATATCCCAATGCTTCTACCAATCCTGAGACCCATACTATGGCATGAGATGTGATATCAAACTCCTTCCCATTCCAATCCTGAGACCCTTCCTATAGCTTGAGATGTGATATCCAACTCCTTCCCATTCCAATTCTGACACCCTTCCTATACCATGAGACTTGATATCTCAATGCTTCTAATACCAAACCTGAGACCCATCCTATAACATGGGATGTGATATCCAAATCCTTCCCCTTCCAAACCTTAGACCCTTCCTTTATCATGAGATGTGATATCCAACTCCTTCCCATTCCAATTCTGAGACCCTTCCGATATCATGAGATTTGTTATCTCAATGCTTCTAATATCAAACTTGAGACCCTCCCTATAGCATGAGATGTGACATCCAAGTCCTTCCCATTAGAATCCTGAGACCCTTCCGATAGCAGAGATGTGATATCTCAATGCTTATACCAAACCTGAGACCCTTCCTATGGCCTGAGATGTCATATACAACTCCTTCTTATTAAAATCCTGAGACCCTTCCTATAGCATGAGATTTGATATCCAACTCCTTCCCATCTCATGCTATCGGAAGGGTATCAGGATTGGATTTGGAAGGAGTTGGATATCCCATCTCATGCTATAGGAATTGTCTCAGGTTGGAATAGGAAGGAGTTGGATATCACATCTCATGTTATAGGAAGGGTCTCAGGATTGGAATGGGAAGGACTTGGATATCACATCTCATGCTAAAGGGAGGGTCTCAGGTTTGGAAGGGGAAGGATTTGGATATCACATCTCATGTTATAGGAAGGATCTCAGGTTTGGTATTAGAAGCATTGAGATATCACAACTCATGCTATCGGAAGGATCTCAGGTTTGGTATTAGAAGCATTGAGATATCACATCTCATGCTATAGGAAGGGTCTCAGGATTGGAATGGGAAGGAGTTGGATATCACATCTCATGTTATAGGAAGGATCTCAGGTTTGGTATTAGAAGCATTGAAATATCACATCTCATGCTATAGGAAGGGTCTCAGGATTGGAATGGGAAGGAGTTGGATATCACATCTCATGCTAAAGGAAGGGTCTCAGTTTTGGAAAGGGAAGGAGTGGGCTATCACATTTCATGTTAGAGGTAGGATCTCAGGTTTGGTATTAGAGGCATTGAGATATCACATCTCATGCTATCAGAAGGGTATCAGGATTGGAATGGGAAGGAGTTGGATATCACATCTCATGCTAAAGGGAGGGTCTCAGGTTTGGAAGGGGAAGCATTTGGATATCACATCTCATGTTATAGGAAGGATCTCCGGTTTGGTATTAGAAGCATTGAGATATCACAACTCATGCTATCGGAAGGATCTCAGGTTTGGTATTAGAAGCATTGAGATATCACATCTCATGCTATAGGAAGGGTCTCAGGATTGGAATGGGAAGGAGTTGGATATCACATCTCATGTTATAGGAAGGATCTCAGGTTTGGTATTAGAAGCATTGAGATATCACATCTCATGCTATAGGAAGGGTCTCAGGATTGGAATGGGAAGGAGTTGGATATCACATCTCATGCTAAAGGAAGGGTCTCAGTTTTGGTAGAAGCATTGAGACATCACATCTCATGTTAATGTTAATGTTAATGTTAAAGGTCATTTGTACCGCGCACTATCACCACCGGAGTGGTCCCCTGGCGCTCTGGCGGCTCTGAAAGAGGGGGGGGGATGGTGGGTTAGTGGGTGGAGGCTGGAAATTGCAAGATTGCAGTGATGTGCTGTTGGCAGCCTCAGCCCGGTGGTTCCGTCGGCTGGGCCTGGGGTGTATGCGGCCGGTAGTCGTCGTGTGCTGATGTGCGAGTCTATGTGTTTTTTTTGTTTTGTTGTTGCAGTGTAGTGAAGTTCGTGCGGTTTGCTGCGCTAGAGGTTTGTGGTTGTGTTTGGTTTGGAGTTTGAGAGGTGTATGCAGAGAAGGAAATTGTTAATGGTATTCGTTAGTCATCTCTATCCTGGACTGAACCGTGTAATCTTACCCGACGGGATGCTTGTACACCCTGAGCCTCAGGAGGTATGTGCCCGATTTTCCATTCGAGGCCGTTTGAGGATCTAGCTGCCCCCTCCGCCCGCTCCCTTAATAACCTTGCATGCTCCTCCCCCCCTCCACATGACTAGCGCCGCTGCTAGTGTCCATACACCCGGTTGTGTGGTGATTGGTGGTATATTGTCTGTTCCACAGCCTCGTGGGACCTAGTTGTGGCTGTAAGGGCGGTGGGGGATGGTAAGGGTTGGCTGGAGTAGTTGTATCCGTTTCTCTGTGTCTCGCGGGTGGACCCCTGTGTCCAGCGTCAGCCCTGTTGGTGCCCCGGGTACTTCTGTCGGTTCTAGCGGTTTGTCACTGTCCTTTTTTGATGATTCGTTTGTCTTGTTGTTGTTTTGGTTTTAGTCTCCGGTGTTGAAGAGGTAGGTTTTTAGTAATTTTCTGAATTTAAGGTGGTCTTTGGTGTTCCTTATTAATTTTGTCATGTTGTTCCAGGTTTTCGCGGCTAGTTGGTAGAAAGCGGTGCCTCCGAGTTTCTTCTTGATGTAAGGTTTTTGTTCCAGTCGGATTTCGTTGGTTGACCTGAGTGGTCTCGTTGGCTTGTAGATTGTTATTTTTTTTTTGTAGGAATTCAGCTCCTTGTCCGCTGATTGCCCTGTGCGTTATGCGCATTGTTTTGAAGATGATACGCTGTTTTACTGGGAGCCAGTGTAGTGTTTTTAGGGCAGGGGTGATGTGGTCTCTTCTGGATAGTTTGAGGAGTAGTCTGGCTGCAGTGTTTTGGATCCGTTGTAGCTTCTTCAGTAGGTATTCCGGTATACCGAGGTAGAGGCTGTTTGCATAGTCGATACTTGACATGATGAGGCCGACTATGGTGAGTGTTTGGTGTGTGAAGGAGAGGAAAGGTAGTATTTTTCTTGCCGTGTGGAGGAGGAAGAAGCATTTCTTGACTGTTGCGTTTATTTGCGGTTCTAAGGTTAGGGTGTTGTCCATCAGGACTCTCAGATTTTTTACTACCTTAGATGGTGATGGTATAGATCCCATTTCCGTTGGCCACGGGATGGCGGTTTCCTTCTCTTGGTCTTTGGATATGATCATGATTTCTGTTTTTCCTGGGTTGATTTTCAGGTTGTTGGCATTCATCCAGTTGAAGACTTCTTTTAGACAGTCGGTTAGGTTCGAATGATCGGCTTGGGTGTCTTCGATCTTGTAGATGATTTGAGTGTCGTCTGCATAGTTGTAGCATTTGATGTTGCGTTTCTTGAAGATTCTGATTACAGGGGTTTGGTAGATGTTGAAGTACAATGGAGATAGTGAGGATCCTTGTGGTACTCCACAGTCGTTGACTCGTGGGGTGGATTTGAAGGGTTTGATCCAGACGGTTTCAGTTCTGTCTGCTAGGAATGATTTAGTCCAGCGTAGCGCTGTGTCTGTTATGCCTATGTCTTCTAGTCTTTTGGTTAGGGTGTCATGGCTAACTGTGTCGAAGGCTGCTGAGAGATCGAGCAGGATAAGGGCAGATGTTGTGTTGGAGTCTGCGTTTGTTTTTAGGTCATCCCAGATGGATAGTAGTGCTGTTTCTGTACCTCTTGTGGGTCTGAAGCCGACTTGAGCTTGGTCTAGCAGGTGGTGTTCTTCAACGTATTCTTGGGTTAGTTTGTATACGTAGGTTTCGAGGAGTTTGGCTGGGTAGGGGATGTTGGAGATTGGTCTGTAGTTGGAGAGGTCATCTACGTCCCCGCTTGTGTTTTTCAGAAGTGGTTTGATGTAAGCCGATTTGAAGATCCTTGGTACTGTCCCTGTTGCCAGTGATAGATTTAGAAGGTTTCTGAAGTATTCTGCTGGTGTTCCTTGTCCGAGGATGGATTTGTAGATGTCCGGGGGGCAGGGATCCATCGGTGAGCCTGCTTTCTTGCTGTGTTTTATTAGCATTGCGAATGCCTCTGCTGATATTTGAGGGTAGTTATTGAGTTTGTGCTGCGGTTCTGATTTGGGTTCGTTTGGTTGTAAGTCGCTGCTGGTTGGTCTCTGTTGGATGGTTTGTCGGATGTCATTGATCTTCTTTTTGAAGTGGTCTGCAAGGTTGTTGCATAGTTTCTCCGAGGGGGTTGGGGTGTTGTCACAGCCTGGTGGGTTTCTCATTTCTTTAATGATACGGAACATTTCTTTTTGTGTGTTGGTGGCATTTGTGATTCTGTCATCATAATGCTTTCTCTTTGCCTTTTGAATTTCCTTCTTGTATGCGCGAATGTGCTTCTGGAACATTGTTTTTTTGTCTGGATTGTAATCTTTCCTCCATTCCGTTTCCATCTTTTTGTTTTCCTTTTTCATGGTGCTTAGTAGTGGGGTAAACCATTTTGCCATTGCTCTTTTTTTTGATGGTGTGAATGGTTTTTCTGGGGCCATCTTGTCGATTGTGTCTGCAATCCATTTGTGTAGTATCTCCGCTTTCCCGTCTAGGTCAGCTAGGTCTAGTTCTGTTGTTGAGGGCTTGGTTAACTCCAGTTGTTCGAATAGGTTGCCTTTTTTGACGTCTTTCCAGTTTCTTTTTGTGGTGGCTGTGAGTTTGGGAGGTTGGATGTAGACTTGAGTAGGCAAAGTGATTACGAATGGGATGATGAGATGGTCACTCCACAGTATTTGTATCGGCGGTGCCATGGTGATGAGTTTTTCCTCTGCGAATATTGCGTCCAAGGTGTGTCCTGCCGAGTGAGTTGCCCCTTTTACTAGTTGTCGTAGTTTCATGGTGGCGAGTTGTTCAGTCAGTGAGTTTTGGGAGTTGGCATGACTGTCTTCGAACCAGATGTTGAAATCCCCCAGTATGATTAGGTGTTCGTGGTTGATGGCTATGTTGGTTATGGCTTCTATGAAGTTGTCGACGAAGGATGCATCATAAGTTGGGGGTCTATACACCAGGATGAATGTTATGTTGGTTTTTGGGCTAGTTGTTAGGTGTATGATCATGGACTCGCAGTTGGGGATGTTGAGTGGTTCGTCTGTTCTTATTGTTAGCTGCTCTTTAAATGCTATTGCGATGCCTCCTCCTTTTCTGTTTTTCCTGTTTATTTGAAGGCATTTAAAGTTTGCTGGGAGGCAGCTTTGGAGTGTGATTTTGTAGTTGTCGTCCAGCCAAGTTTCTGTGATGAAGAGGATGTCGATGCCGTTGTCGTCGAGTAGGTCAAAGATCTCTGTAGAGTGTTTTGACATGGATCTTGCATTTATTAGATTGCAGTGGAGTTTAGAGGTGTAGCTTGGTTTGCCTTTTTTTGTTAGGGTCGTTTTCTGATCTTGTTCAGGAGCAGGTTTCGGGTTGTCAGCGTTCTCAAGTAGTACTTCTAGGTTTAGCCTGGGGTTTTTGTTTTCATCTGGTTCGTCTTCCAGGGGACATGGTTGTGGGTTGGGAGTTCTTCTTGCTTTGGTGATGTATGGTGTTATCGCTTCAGTTGTGCGCATGTTGTATCTGGTGGAGTTTGTCATTCTTCGTGATGTTGGTAGGTTGTTCAGTGTAGATGGTTTTGGCGTCGCGTTGTTTCGATCTGGTGAGTAGGTCTCAGTGAGGTATGGAGTTAGGTAAAGGGATTTGTCTCTTCTTTCAGTGTTGGTCCGATCTTTGAACCTGTCTGTGGGGGTGTGTTCTGTTGTTGCGGTTCTTAGTTGAAGTTTCGGGGTGTTTGTTCTTTCTTCTCTTCTTTCCCTCTGGGTGGGTCGTTTGCGCGGCATTGTACGATTCTGAGTTGTTTTAGTTTAGTTGTTGTCTTGGTCGGGGTGTAAGGGTGGAGTTAAGGGTTGTATAGTTATGTAGTTGGGTTCTAACAGTGGCTCTCTTTAGTCTCCGTCTCCCTTAGCGACAATGCAGATTTGGGCACGGCGGCCCTGCTAGGTTTGAGACACCTGTATAGTGTGGGAGTGGCCTATCAGTGCAGTTTGGAGAGCAGACAATGCACTTTGGGCACGGCGGCCCAGCTAAATTTGAGGCAACTGTATAGAGGGAGAGGGGCCTATCAATGCAGTTTGGGGGACAGACAATGTAATTTGGGCGCGGTGGCACTGCTATGTTTGAGACACCTGTATAGTGGGAGAAAAGCCTATCAGTGTAGTCTGGAGAACAGGCAATGCAATTTGGGCACGGCGGCCCTGCTAAGTTTGAGACATCTGTACGGTGTGGGAGAGGCCTATCAGTGCAGTTTGGAGAACAGACAATACACTTTGGGCACGGCGGCCCAGCTAAATTTGAGACAACTGTATAGAGGGAGAGAGGCCTATCAATGCAGTTTGGAGAACAAACAATGCAATTTGGGCACGGTGGCCCTGCTAAGTTTGAGACACCTGTATAGTGGGAGAAAAAGCCTATCAATGCAGTTTGGAGAATAGACAATACACTTTGGGCACGGCGGCCCAGCTAAATTTGAGACAACTGTATAGAGGGAGAGAGGAAGGGTCTCAGGTTTGGTATAAGCATTGAGATATCACATCTCTGCTATCGGAAGGGTCTCAGGATTGGAATGGGAAGGACTTAGATATCACATCTCATGCTATAGGGAGGGTCTCAGTTTTGATATTGGAAGCATTGAGATATCACATCTCATGCTATCGGAAGGGTCTTAGGATTGGAATGGGAAGGAGTTGGATATCACATCTCATGCTAAAGGGAGGGTCTCAGGTTTGGAAGGGGAAGGATTTGGATATCACATCTCATGCTAAAGGGAGGGTCTCAGGTTTGGAAGGGGAAGGAGTTTGATATCACATCTCATGTTATAGGAAGGATCTCAATTTTGGAATTGGAAGGAGTTAGATATCACATCTCATGCTATAGGGAGGTTCTCAGGTTTGATATTAGAAGCATTGAGATACCACATCTCATGCTATCAGAAGGGTCTCAGGATTGGAATGGGAAGGAGTTGGATATCACATCTCATGCTAAAGGAAAGGTCTCAGGTTTGGAAGGGGAAGGATTTGGATCTCACATCTCATGTTTTACGACGGGTCTCAGATTTGGTATTAGAAGCATTGAGATATCACATCTCATGGTATAATAAGGGTCTCAGGATTGGAATGGGAAGGAGTTTGATATCACATCTCAAGCTGTAAGAAGGGTCTCAGGTTTGGGAAGGGAAGGATTTGGATTTCACATCTCATGTTATAGGATGGTTCTCATATTTGGTTTTTGCCAGAGAGTCTAGGGTGGTGTGAATGCCTGGGACCACCGTGGTCCGTGATTGGTCCACGAATGGTGTTGATGAGGGGATCTCCCATTGGGTCCCCTCTGTTTTGGCGCGAAGGGAACCGTGGATAAGAGGGGGCTGGAAACACCACTACCATGTCGATCTCCTGAGTTCTCACGAACGAAGGAATACAGGAGCCAAGTATCCTGCAACCAAGAGGCTGAACCGAGGAATCGCTGGTGACCCGCTGAAGGACTTCTCCTCTGCACTGCTGTCGTCTTGTGAAACCCTTTTCACCTTTGATTGAACCAGAAGGCCTTTACTGGTACTTCGACCCTTTGGAAAAGCGGGAACAGCTATTCTCGGCATCTTCACCATCTCCTGCCAGTAAGCCTTCGGAAGTGTCTCTGGGCCATCCAGCTGACTGACCAGCTTACACGGGAGTCTTGCTCTGTAACCGCCGCCAGGTTGTGTAGTATTTCGAGTCCTTGTCACTCTCACACGCTTCGTACACTTGGCGTTCCCAAGTCGGAAGTGAGTAGTGTACATTTGGCTCAGATACACACGGCCGCTCCGTTGCCCTGCTGTGGTAACAAACTGTGCAGGTTTCTTCGATTGGGACGTCTTTTTACTCAACACGACGATGAGGCGTTCCCTGCTCTTCTGAACCTGCCAGCTGCTGAAACTGATGCGGAGAAGCCTGGGTCTGCTTGCATCGGGGACCGGTGAGTAGCATAGCTAGGATCTGGTCGCCCTCCTGCAGGAGCCCATTGCTTTTCCCCGCTGTGTAAAACAGCAACCCTTTTCCGTACTCGCGCTCTGCTTCTGCCCACTGTGGAGGCTGCGCTTGAGTCGCGGAACTTGTTCTTCTTCTTTTGTGCACTAAACTGAACTGCCTGATTTCCCTCGAAGAGATTCTCCTTTTGCCCATTGGCACCAGCGCGTGCAGGTACTTTTGAGCACAAGGCTCCACTCTTCGCAGGGCTCGGACTTCCATCTAGTTAGGTGCCTCTGAAGGCGAACTGGGTCTAAGCATTATTTCGCACTGCCTGTCTTCCTTCCCTTTTAGGTGGACTACCCATTTCGTGCATATACATATAACGCTTGAGACTGTCGTATTTGTATATATATTGTGTTGATATGGTATGTGTTGGTTTAATATAGTTATATTGTGATTTTCTCGCTACGGTCATTGTTTTAAAGGCCTTGAAATAAATGTGTATATATTTTTAATATAACAACTGTTTGGAGTAGTTTGTAAGTGATCTTGCTTTGTGTGCTCATTGCGGGCTTTCAGTCACCCTCACCCCTCTTGAGACCTAGTCTTGACCGCCGCGATCGCTACCTTGATTGGTCTGGCTCGTCCAGAGGTTACCCTGTTCCAAGTAATTAGGTTGGCCTTCTGAACTTCTGCGCCTCCAGGACAGAGTTCAGAAATCCGTCTTAACAAATTGGTGTACAGCGGTGGGATACGACTGAAGGTATCCAGTGTTGCGCACAAACTAAGGCATTGCAGGTTATTCCAACCAGGACACGTAGTGAATTGTTGTAGTATAACTTTAAAAAGGCCATAGTCCTATCTAACAGTATGGAAACAAATACCTTGTTAACTTTAAATGCTTCCAAATCAGAAACATTGAAAAAGATGTGTGCGGAGAGAGGTGTTTCCTCTCAAGGCACGAAATTGGAAATGATCCAAAGAATCGTGGCGTGGCAAGAAGCGCAGCTTGACGCTATAACTTCTGAGGATAGTGCGGAAGGTGGTGGGGCTGCTCTCACTGGTAGAACCGACGGTTCTGCCGCTGCACTGATCCATCGCGACCACGAGGACAGGGAGGACAAGATGTCTAATGTTTCCTCTGCCAGTGCTGATGGGGAGGCTATGCTTGAATTCAAGAAGCAAGAGCTGCGGTTTAGGCAGCAGGAGCTTGAATTCAGCATAGCCAAACTAAAAATCGAACAGGCAGAAAAACAAAAAGACAGGGATCACCAGTTGGAACTGGCCAAGCTTCAGTTTGCAAATGGGTCCAAGGGTCCTGGACATGGGTCTGGGGCCTCCTCTCATCCACGGTTTCCGAAAGATCTGTTCAGTGTGTATGAAGAAAGGAATGACATTATGGACTGGCTGAATGCGTTTGAGTATGCATGCGAAGTTCAACAAGTTGACAATGCTGATAAGATTGCCTGGTTACTCAGCAGACTGCCCCATTCTGGCTGTAGTGCCATTATGGAAATGTCGAAGGCTGAGCGAGCTGATTTCGCAATGTTAAAGCAAACTCTCGTTTTAAAGTTTGGGAAGACTCCGGCCCAATATTTGAAACGTTTCAGAGAGTATAAGAAAAAGGAAGGTGGTACTTGGGTATCTTATGTCACTGAATACTTGAAAAACTTAACTGGCTGGGTCGAAGGTTATAAGGTTTCTACCTTCGAAGGCATGATAAATCTTGTCATGCTGGAACACATTTTTGCATCTTCTTCCCCAGAGCTTAAGCAGCATTTGGCCGATTCGAAGGAGATAGATCCTAAGAAGCTGGCCATTGCAGCAGACTTATGGGTGTCACATCGAGTGTCCCATAAGGACAAAACTCATCCTGGTAAGCAGGAGGAAGGGAAAAAGTCCAAAGATATGGAGGGTGGAGAATCTGCTAAATCTTCTTCTCATAAGGGCCACAAAAAGAAACATAAGGGTAAGACACAAGAGAACTCGCAGGGTAGTAGAGGTCAGCCTCCGAAACAGAACTCTGGTTACAATAAGCCTCCCTATGTAAACAGACCCAATGGATCTTGTTTTGCTTGTGGAGCAACTAACCACGTGAAGGGGGATCCCCGGTGTAAGGTTAGACCTTTGGGGGTCCACTCCGCTAATCTGGCTTTCTCCTCCTACGAGGAAGAAGAGATTACAGGAGCATCCTTCTCCTCAGACTCAGAGATTACAGGAGTATCCTTCTCCTCAGACTCATTTCCCAGCGGGATAGAGGCTGAGGTAGTTTTAGTTTCCCTGGGTTCCTGGGAGCCTAAAGTCGCAGAGGCTTATGCTAGGATTCCGGATAATACCAAGCACTACTTTAAAGACAGTGTGCTGATCAATGGGGTAGATACTCCAGCTCTTAGGGATAGTGGGTGCAGTCGCACTGTAGTGGATTCTACCTTGGTAGACTCAGAGGAAGTTGCCAGAGCTACTCTGATGCCCACTAAGTTGGCTGACGGCCCACTCCGTATGTTCCCAGTAATACCTGTAAATCTTACTTTAAATGGTACAGCAGTCAGGATCCCAGTGAGCATTCAGAGAAACGTCCCGGGAAAGGTCTTGTTAGGTAATGATCTCAGAGCTTTAGGGCTCGTAGGAGACACTGCCGAAAGACCCTACACACGGTCTCAAGCACGGGCAGCATTGGCCAAGACCAATACGCCACCCCAGCCGAAGGGGAAACCCAAGGCGAAAGGAGTCGACAAGTCAAGACGAGGGAAAGAGAATATTCCGCCGAGCTCGCCTACCACTGCGGTGGAGGAAGTTCGTCAATCGCCCGGGCCTGACGAGGAGGTGGCGATGCCTGAAGTATTTTCCCCCAACGATCATCCTGAACTAAAAGACTTGTTAGTTGAAGGAGGTCCTGATAGGGACGAATTCAGTAAAGGCCAACGTGAGTGCCCATCTCTGGAAGGCCTAAGGAGACAGGCCTGCTCCCAGCTTGAGGGTGAACCTCCTGGGACGCATAGGATTTATTGGGAAGGTGGACTCCTGTATAGTGAGCCCACAGAGTCTACAGAAGGAGACCATAGGAGGTTGGTTGTTCCCCTTGCTGTTAGGCCCTTCCTCCTGCAGTTGGCGCATGAAGTTCCCCTTGCTGGTCACCTTGGTATGAAGAGGACCAAGCAAAGGTTATCCATGCACTTCTACTGGCCCAAGATGGGGGTGCAAGTAGAAAGTCACTGCAGGAGTTGTGCCTCCTGCCAGTTGTCTGGTAAGGTTGGCGCGACAATCCAAGCTCCGTTGGTACCGCTCCCAGTTGTGGGGGTACCATTTGAAAGGGTAGGGATTGACATCGTTGGTCCCCTTGACCCGCAAACATCCTCGGGCAATAGGTTTATCCTGGTGCTGGTCGACCATGCAACCAGATATCCTGAGGCCATCCCATTGAAAACTGTAACTGCCAAGTCAGTTGCAAAAGCTTTACTTGGCATATTTACTAGGGTTGGCTTCCCTAAAGACTTTGTGTCGGATCGTGGCAGCAACTTTATGTTGAAGTATATGCAGGCTATGTGGAAAGAATGTGGGGTCACCTACAAGTTCTCTTCTGCATACCACCCCCAGACCAATGGTCTGGTGGAACGTTTCAACAGAACGTTAAAGAGCATGATTGGGGCTCTGGAGGAACCTCAGAGAAGAAAATGGGATCTTATTTTACCATGCTTACTGTTTGCCTACCGAGAGGTACCACAGGAGGGTGTTGGCTTCAGCCCCTTCGAACTTCTGTTCAGTCATCCCGTACGGGGACCCTTAGCCATCGTCAAAGAGGGATGGGAGATGCCCACTCCCCCTGTTACTACCAACGTAGTTGATTATGTGCTAGGGCTCAGAAAATGGATGGTACTTCTGATGGGCTTGGCTAGTGATAAATTGAAGGCAGGACAAGCGCTGGTGAAACATTGGTACGACCAGAAAGCTTCCCTCATCAACTTTACACCTGGTCAGCAAGTCCTGATCATGAATCCCATAAGGCCTCGAGCTTTACAGGACAAATGGTCAGGCCCTTACACAGTGGTGGAGCCCCTGGGTGAGGTTAACTATTTAGTGGACCTTGGAAGGCCTGGACAGGCTCCAAAAGTGTTCCACGTGAATAGGCTGAAGGCTTTCGTCCCAAGAGTCAAAATCGCAGCACTGCTACTGGCTTCAGATGTTGAGGAAGAGGAGTCTGAACCTCTCCCCGACCTGTTCCAAAGCGGTCCTTCAGATAGCTCCTTTGAGGGTGTCCGAGTGGCCCCTCACCTGACTTCTGATCAGCAGGTTGAGGTGAAAAGTTTGCTTAGGCAGTTTTCCCCCCTGTTCTCACAGTCGCCTGGTTTGACACCTTGGTGCACACATAACATTGACACAGGAGACAGTGTACCTACCAAAAGTAGGGGATACAGGATGTCAGATAAAGTACGGTCTTATATTAAGACCGAGGTCAACAAAATGTTAGACCTTGGGGTGATTGAAACCTCTAGTAGTCCTTGGTCCAGCCCTGTGGTTTTGGTTCCAAAGGCAGGCACTTCTGAATCGAGGTTCTGCGTGGACTACAGGGCTCTGAATGCTGTCACCAAGACAGATGCACACCCCTTGCCTCGAACAGATGAGCTGGTGGATACTTTGGGTGCCTCCAAGTACCTCAGCACGTTTGACCTCACTGCTGGCTATTGGCAAATAGCTTTAGCAGAACATGCCAAGGAGAAGACAGCATTTTCTACTCCAGACGGCCTTTACCAATTCCGGGTAATGCCGTTCGGGTTGAAGAATGCACCTGCCACTTTCCAGAGGCTTGTGAATCATGTGTTGAATGGGTTGGACGAATTCTGTCTTGCATATCTGGACGATATAGCAGTTTTCAGTGCCACCTGGGAAGACCATGTGAAACACCTCGGGATTGTGCTCCAGGCTCTTCAGAAAGCACACCTGACCATAAAGGCTAGTAAATGCCAGATTGGACAAGGCTCCGTGGTTTACCTTGGACATGAAGTAGGTGGAGGGAGGATACAGCCTCTTTCCAGTAAAGTACAAGCAGTACGAGACTGGCCTACCCCCACTACACAAACCCAAGTGAGAGCCTTCTTAGGACTCACGGGGTATTAGCGCAATTTTGTGGCAGACTATGGCACCATAGCTGCCCCTCTGACTGCCCTCACAACTCTGAAGAAACCCAAGAAGGTAACTTGGACCGAAGAGTGTGAGAAGGCCTTCAATGGCTTAAAAGACTCCTTGTGCCAGGCCCCTGTCCTCAGGGCCCCTGATTATCAAAGACCTTTTATCGTGCAGACGGACGCCTCTGACACTGGGATAGGAGCTGTACTATCACAAGTAGATGAGAAGGGTAAGGAACACCCTATTGGTTTTATTAGCCGCCAGCTTAAGGACAGAGAGCTCAGATGGTCCACGGTAGAGAAAGAATGTTTCTCTGTTGTGTGGGCCCTAAGGAAGCTGAGCCCCTACCTCTATGGGACCCACTTTACTGTGCAAACTGACCATAAGCCTTTAAAGTGGCTAATGAACATGAAGGGGGAGAATCCAAAGTTGCTTAGGTGGTCCATAAGTCTACAAGGCTTCGACTTCACTATTGAGCATAGGCCAGGTGTCCAACATAGCAATGCTGATGGGTTGTCCAGAATGTTTAACCGACCTGAACAAGAGACTCATCCAGGGGTGGATTAGTTCCCCCTGTCCATAGTCTGGGAGGGGCGAGTGTTAGGAAAGATTTCGTAATTGTAGGTAATTTTCCTTCCATGTGGCAACCCCTAAACTTTTTGCTGTTGTTTTTCACCTTGTTCTTGACTTTGCCAGAGAAGTGCAGCCTTCTGCCGCACTCCTCTGGGCTTTCGCTCCTTTCTTACGGGGAAACTGACATGCCCTTAAGACAGTCAGTACCGGGGAACGCTGTTTCCCGTAGTTTCTTTTATCATGTTGCGGCTTTCGTGCAACATGACACAAGAGGGCACTGTAAGCTAAGTTACAGCTCTCTTGGGTCTCTAGCCTTCTACAGGCCCTAGATACTCGTTTAGGATTGTATCTGATCGGTGCAAGTGATTCAGGGATGGGAATGGTGGCAGCGATCGTTTCTTGTGTTTTGAGCTCCTTTTGGCGTTCTAAGCGCGTTTTCCGCGCTTAACCCAAAATGGTGGCCTGGCTCCCAAAATGGCCAGACCACGAGGCTCCTTTGTCCTGTCCGCTGACCGTCTTGCTCCCTTCACCTTCCCCAGGTCGAGCCGACCCGGGGCCTTCCTTATTTGGGCATGTACTTTCCCGCGAAACACGGATGCTTTCGCGGGCTTCTACATGTCTTGTGTATGCCTCCAGGTTGTGGGCTGGGATGTCTGGTCCCAATACACATCCTGGGTGCCAGAGAGTCTAGGGTGGTGTGAATGCCTGGGACCACCGTGGTCCGTGATTGGTCCACGAATGGTGTGAGTGTTGATGAGCGGATCTCCCATTGGGTCCCCTCCGTTTTGGCGCGAAGGGAACCGTGGATAAGAGGGGGCTGGAAACACCACTACCATGTCGATCTCCTGAGTTCTCATGAACGAAGGAATACAGGAGCCAAGTATCCTGCAACCAAGAGGCTGAACCGAGGAATCGCTGGTGACCCGCTGAAGGACTTCTCCTCTGCACTGCTGTCGTCTTGTGAAACCCTTTTCACCTTTGATCGAACCAGAAGGCCTGTACTGGTACTTCGACCCTTTGGAATAGCGGGAACAGCTATTCTCGGCATCTTCACCATCTCCTGCCAGTAAGCCTTCGGAAGTGTCTCTGGGCCATCCAGCTGACTGACCAGCTTACACGGGAGTCTTGCTCTGTAACCGCCGCCAGGTTGTGTAGTATTTCGAGTCCTTGTCACTCTCACACGCTTCGTACACTTGGCGTTCCCAAGTCGGAAGTGAGTAGTGTACATTTGGCTCAGATACACACGGCCGCTCCGTTGCCCTGCTGTGGTAACAAACTGTGCAGGTTTCTTCGATTGGGACGTCTTTTTACTCAACACGACGACGAGGCGTTCCCTGCTCTTCTGAACCTGCCAGCTGCTGAAACTGACGTGGAGAAGCCTGGGTCTGCTTGCATCGGGGACCGGTGAGTAGCATAGCTAGGATCTGGTCGCCCTCCTGCAGGAGCCCATTGCTTTTCCCCGCTGTGTAAAACAGCAACCCTTTTCCGTACTCGCGCTCTGCTTCTGCCCACTGTGGAGGCTGCGCTTGAGTCGCAGAACTTGTTCTTCTTCTTTTGTGCACTAAACTGAACTGCCTGATTTCCCTCGAAGAGCTTCTCCTTTTGCCCGTTGGCACCAGCGCGTGCAGGTACTTTTGAGCACAAGGCTCCACTCTTCGCAGGGCTCGGACTTCCATCTAGTTAGGTGCCTCTGAAGGCGAACTGGGTCTAAGCATTATTTCGCACTGCCTGTCTTCCTTCCCTTTTAGGTGGACTACCCATTTCGTGCATATAGCGCTTGAGACTGTCGTATTTGTATATATATTGTGTTGATATGGTATGTGTTGGTTTAATATAGTTATATTGTGATTTTCTCGCTACGGTCATTGTTTTAAAGGCCTTAAAATAAATGTGTATATATTTTTAATATAACAACTGTTTGGAGTAGTTTGTAAATGATCTTGCTTTGTGTGCTCATTGCGGGCTTTCAGTCACCCTCACCCCTCTTGAGACCTAGTCTTGACCGCCGCGATCGCTACCTTGATTGGTATGGCTCGTCCAGAGGTTACCCTGTTCCAAGTAATTAGGTTGGCCTTCTGAACTTCTGCGCCACCAGGACAGAGTTCAGAAATCCGTCTTAACAATGAAATGTGATATCCAACTCCTTCCCATTCCAACCTGAGACCCTTCTTATAGCATGAGATGGGATATCCAACTCCTTCCAAATCCAATTCTGATAACCTTCCGATAGCATGAGATGTGCTATCCCAATGCTTCTACCAAACCTGAGACCCATACTATGGCATGAGATGTGATATCAAACTCCTTCCCATTCCAATCCTGAGACCCTTCCTATAGCTTGAGATGTGATATCCAACTCCTTCCCATTCCAATTCTGAGACCCTTCCTATACCATGAGACTTGATATCTCAATGCTTCTAATACCAAATCTGAGACCCGTCCTATAACATGAGATGTGATATCCAAATCCTTCCCCTTCCAAACCTAAGACCCTTCCTTTATCATGAGATGTGATATCCATCTCCTTCCCATTCCAATCCTGAGACCCTTCCGATATAATGAGATGTGATATCTCAATGCTTCTAATATCAAACTTGAGACCCTCCCTATAGCATGAGATGTGATATCCAAGTCCTTCCCATTCCAATCCTGAGACCCTTCCTATAGTATGAGATGTGATATCTCAATGCTTCTAATACCAAACCTGAGACCCTTCCTATAACATGAGATGGGAATATCCAACGTCTTCCCATTCCAATCCTGAGACCTTCCGATAGCAGAGATGTGATATCTGAATGCTTATACCAAACCTGAGATCCTTCCTATAACATGAGATGTGATATCCAACTCCTTCCCATTCCAATCCTGAGACACTTCCTATAGCATGCGATGTGATATCTCACTGCGTATACCAAACCTGAGACCCTTCCTATAGCATGAGATGTGATATCCAACTCCTTCCCATTCCAATCCTGAGACCCTTCCTATAGCATGAGATGTGATATCTCAATGCTTCTAATATCAAACTTGAGACCCTCCCTATAGCATGAGATGTGATATCCAAGTCCTTCCCATTCCAATCCTGAGACACTTCCTATAGCATGAGATGTGATATCGCAATGCTTCTAATACCAAACCTGAGACTCCTCCTATAACATGAGATGGGATATCCAACTCCTTCCCATTCCAATCCTGAGACCCTTCCGATAGCAGAGATGTGATATCTCAATGCTTATACCAAACCTGAGATCCTTCCTATGGCATGAGATGTCATATACAACTCCTTCCCATTCCAATCCTGAGACCCTTCCTATAGCATGAGATGTGATATCTCAGTGCTTATACCAAACCTGAGACCCTTCCTATAGCATGAGATGTGATATCCAACTCCTTCCCGTTCCAATCCTGAGACCCTTCCTATAGCATGAGATGTGATATCCAACTTCTTCCCATTCCAATCCTGAGACCCTTCCTATAACATGAGATGTGATGTCTCAATGCTTCTAATACCAAACCTGAGATCTTTCCTATAGCATGAGATGTGATATCCAACTCCTTCCCATTCCAATTCTGAGACCCTTCTGATAGCATGAGATGTGATATCTCAATGCCTCTAATACCAATCCTGAGACCCTTCCTATAACATGAGATGTGATATCCAACTCCTTCCCATTTCAACCTGAGACCCTTCCTATAGCATGAGATGGGATATCCAACTCCTTCCAAATCCAATTCTGATACCCTTCCGATAGCATGAGATGTGATATCCCAATGCTTCTACCAAACCTGAGACCCATACTATGGCATGAGATGTGATATCAAACTCCTTCCCATTCCAATCCTGAGACCCTTCCTATAGCATGAGATGTGATGTCTCAATGCTTCTAATACCAAACCTGAGACCCTTCCTATAGCATGAGATGTGATATCCAACTCCTTCCGATTCCAATCCTGAGACCCTTCCTATAGCATGAGATGTGATATCTCAATGCCTCTAATACCAAACCTGAGATCCTTCCTCTAACATGAAATGTGATATCCAACTCCTTTCCTTTCCAAATCTGAGAGCCTACCTATAGCATGAGATGTGATATCCAAGTCCTTCCCATTCCAATCCTTAGACCCTTCCTACAGCATGCAATATGATATCTCAATGATTCTAATAACAAACCTGAGACCCGTTCTATAACATGAGATGGGATATCCAACTCCTTCCCATTCCAATCCTGAGACACTTCCGATAGCAGAGATGTGATATCTCAATGCTTATACCAAACCTGAGACCCTTCCTATAACATGAGATGTGATATCCAACTCCTTCCCGTTCCAAACCTGAGACCCTTCCTATAGCATATGTGATATCCAACTCCTTCCCATTCCAAACATGAGACCCTTCCTATAGCAAGAATGTAATATCCAACTCTTTCCCATTCCAATCCTGAGACCATTCCTATAGCATGAGATGTGATATCTCAATGCTTCTAATACCAAACCTGAGACCAGTCCTATAACATGGGATGGGATATCCAACTCCTTCCCCTTCCAAACCTGAGACCCTTCCTATAGCATGAGATGTGATATCCAACTCCTTCCCATCCCAATCCTGAGACACTTCCGATTTCAGAGATGTGATATCTCAATGCTTATACCAAACCTGAGACTCTTCCTATAACATGAGATGTGATATCCAACTCCTTCCTGTTCCAAACCTGAGACCCTTCCTATAGCATGAGATGTGATATCCAACTCCTTCCGATTCCAATCCTGAGACCCTTCCGATAGCATGAGATGTGATATCTCAATGCTTCTAATACCAAACCTGAGATCCTTCCTATAACATGTGATGTGATATCCAAATCCTTCCCCTTCCAAACCTGAGACCCTCCCTTTAGCATGAGATGTGCTATCCAACTCCTTCCCATTCCAATCCTGAGACCCTTATGATAGCATGAGATGTGATATCTCAATGCCTCTAATACCAAACCTGAGATACTTCCGATAGCATGAGATGTGATATCTCAATGCTTCTAATACCAAACCTGAGATCCTACCTCTAACATGAAATGTGATATCCAACTCCTTCCCTTTCCAAACCTGAGACCCTGCCTATAGCATGAGATGTGATATCCAAGTCCTTCCCATTCCAATCCTGAGACCCTTCCTATAGCATGTGATGTGATATCTCAATGCTTATACCAAACCTGAGACCCTTCCTATGGCATGAGATGTCATATACAACTCCTTCCCATTCCAATCCTGAGACCCTTCCTATAGCATGAGATGTGATATCTCAATGCTTATACCAAACCTGAGACCCTTCCTATAGCATGAGATGTGATATCCAACTTCTTCCCATTCCAATCCTGAGACCCTTCCTATAACATGAGATGTGATGTCTCAATGCTTCTAATACCAAACCTGAGATCTTTCCTATAACATGAGATGTGATATCCAACTCCTTCCCATTCCCATTCTGAGACCCTTCCTATAGCATGAGATGTGATATCTCAATGCTTATACCAAACCTGAGACTCTTCCTATAGCTTGAGATGTGATATCCAACTCCTTCCCATTCCAATCCTGAGACCCTTCCTATAGCATGAGATGTGATATCTCAATGCTTCTAATACCAAATCTGAGATCCTTCCTCTAACATGGAATGTGATATCCAACTACTTCCCCTTCCAAACCTGAGAGCCTTCCCATAGCATGAGATATGATATCCAAGTCCTTCCCATTCCAATCCTGAGAACCTTCCTATAACATGAGATGTGATATCCAACTCCTTCCCATTCCAATCCTGAGACCCTTCTGATAGCATGAGATGTGATATCTCAATGCCTCTAATACCAATCCTGAGACCCTTCCTATAACATGAGATGTGATATCCAACTCCTTCCCATTTCAACCTGAGACCCTTCCTATAATATGAGATGTGATATCCAACTCCTTCCAAATCCAATTCTGATACCCTTCCGATAGCATGAGATGTGATATCCCAATGCTTCTACCAAACCTGAGACCCATACTATGGCATGAGATGTGATATCAAACTCCTTCCCATTCCAATCCTGAGTCCCTTCCTATAGCTTGAGATGTGATATCCAACTCCTTCCCATTCCAATTCTGAGACCCTTCCTATACCATGAGACTTGATATCTCAATGCTTCTAATACCAATCCTGAGACCCATCCTATAACATGAGATGTGATATCCAAATCCTTCCCCTTCCAAACCTTAGACCCTTCTTTTATCATGAGATGTGATATCCAACTCCTTCCCATTCCAATCCTGAGTCCCTTCCGATATCATGAGATTTGTTATCTCAATGCTTCTAATATCAAACTTGAGACCCTCCCTATAGCATGAGATGTGACATCCAAGTCCTTCCCATTAAAATCCTGAGACCCTTCTGATAGCAGAGATGTGATATCTCAATGCTTATACCAAACCTGAGACCCTTCCTATGGCCTGAGATGTCATATACAACTCCTTCCCATTCCAATCCTGAGAATCTTCCTATAGCATGAGATGTGATATCTCAATGCTTATACCAAATCTGAGACCCTTCCTATAGCATGAGATGTGATATCCAACTCCTTCCCATTCCAATCCTGAGACCCTTCCTATAGCATGAGATGTGATGTCTCAATGCTTCTAATACCAAACCTGAGATCCTTCCTATAACATGAGATGTGATATCCACCTCCTTCCCATTCCAATCCTGAGACCCTTCCTGTAGCATGAGAAGTGCTATCTCCATGCTTATACCAAACCTGAGACCCTTCCTATAGCATGAGATGTGATATCCAAATCCTTCCCATTCCAATCCTGAGACCCTTCCTATAGCATGAGATGTGATATCTCAATGCTTATACCAAACCTGAGAGCCTACCTATAGCATGAGATGTGATATCCAAGTCCATCCCATTCCAATCCTTAGACCCTTCCTACAGCATGCGATGTGATATCTCAATGATTCTAATACCAAACCAGAGACCCGTCCTATAACATGAGATGGGATATCCAACTCCTTCCCATTCCAATCCTGTGCCACTTCCGATAGCAGAGATGTGATATCTCAATGCTTATACCAAACCTGAGACCCTTCCTATAACATATGTGATATCCAACTCCTTCCCGTTCCAAACCTGAGACCCTTCCTATAGCATATGTGATATCCAACTCCTTCCCATTCCAAACATGAGACCCTTCCTATAGCAAGAATGTAATATCCAACTCCTAACCATTCCAATCCTGAGACCATTCCTATAGCATGAGATGTGATATATCAATGCTTCTAATACCAAACCTGAGATCCTTACTATGACATGAGATGTGATGTCTCAATGCTTCTAATACCAAACCTGAGATCTTTCCTATAACATGAGATGTGATATCCAACTCCTTCCCATTCCAATTCTGAGACCCTTCCTATAGCATGAGATGTGATATCTCAATGCTTATACCAAACCTGAGACTCTTCCTATAGCTTGAGATGTGATATCCAACTCCTTCCCATTCCAATCCTGAGACCCTTCCTATAGCGTGAGATGTGATATCTCAATGCCTCTAATACCAAACCTGAGATCCTTCCTCTAACATGAAATGTGATATCCAACTCCTTCCCCTTCCAAACCTGAGAGCCTTCCCATAGCATGAGATATGATATCCAAGTCCTTCCCATTCCAATCCTGAGACCCTTCCTATAAAATGAGATGTGATATCCAACTCCTTCCCATTCCAACCTGAGACCCTTCCTATAGCATGAGATGGGATATCCAACTCCTTCCAAATCCAATACTGATACCCTTCCGATAGCATGAGATGTGATATCCCAATGCTTCTACCAAACCTGAGACCCATACTATGGCATGAGATGTGATATCAAACTCCTTCCCATTCCAATCCTGAGACCCTTCCTATAGCTTGAAATGTGATATCCAACTCCTTCCCATTCCAATTCTGAGACCCTTCCTATACCATGAGACTTGATATCTCAATGCTTCTAATACCAAACCTGAGACCCATCCTATAACATGGGATGTGATATCTAAATCCTTCCCCTTCCAAACCTTAGACCCTTCCTTTATCATGAGATGTGATATCCAACTCCTTCCCTTTCCAATCCTGAGACCCTTACGATATCATGAGATTTGTTATCTCAATGCTTCTAATATCAAACTTGAGACCCTCCCTATAGCATGAGATGTGACATCCAAGTCCTTCCCATTAAAATCCTGGGACACTTCCGATAGCAGAGATGTGATATCTCAATGCTTATACCAAACCTGAGACCCTTCCTATGGCCTGAGATGTCATATACAACTCCTTCCCATTAAAATCCTGAGACCCTTCCTATAGCATGAGATGTGATATCTCAATGCTTATACCAAATCTGAGACCCTTCCTATAGCATGAGATGTGATATCCAACTCCTTCCCATTCCAATCCTGAGACCCTTCCTATAGCATGAGATCTGATGTCTGAATGCTTCTAATACCAAACCTGAGATCCTTCCTATAACATGAGATGTGATATCCAACTCCTTACCATTCCAATCCTGAGACCCTTCCTATAGCATGAGAAGTGATATCTCCATGCTTATACCAAACCTGAGACCCTTCCTATTGCCTGAGATGTCATATACAACTCCTTCCAATTCCAATCCTGAAACCCTTCCTATAGCATGAGATGTGATATCCAACTCCTTCCCATTCCAACCTGAGACCCTTCCTATAGCATGAGATGGGATATCCAACTCCTTCCCATTCCAACCTGAGGCCCTTCCGATAGCATGAGACTTGATATTTCAATGCTTCTACAAAACCTGAGACCCAAACCATGGCATGAGATGTGATATCAAACTCCTTCCCATTCCAATCCTGAGACCCTTCCTATAGCTTGAGATGTGATATCCAACTCCTTCCCATTCCAATTCTGAGACCCGTCCTATACCATGAGACTTGATATTTCAATGCTTCTAATACCAAACCTGAGACCGGTCCTATAACATGAGATGTGATATCCAACTCCTTCCCATCCCAATCCTGAGACACTTCCGATTTCAGAGATGTGATATCTCAATGCTTATACCCAACCTGAGACTCTTCCTATAACATGAGATGTGATATCCAACTCCTTCCCGTTCCAAACCTGAGACCCTTCCTATAGCATGAGATGTGATATCCAACTCCTTCCGATTCCAATCCTGAGACCCTTCCGATAGCATGAGATGTGATATCTCAATGCTTCTAATACCAAACCTGAGATCCTTCCTATAACATGTGATGTGATATCCAAATCCTTCCCCTTCCAAACCTGAGACCCTCCCTTTAGCATGAGATGTGCTATCCAACTCCTTCCCATTCCAATCCTGAGACCCTTATGATAGCATGAGATGTGATATCTCAATGCCTCTAATACCAAACCTGAGATACTTCCGATAGCATGAGATGTGATATCTCAATGCTTCTAATACCAAACCTGAGATCCTACCTCTAACATGAAATGTGATATCCAAATCCTTCCCTTTCCAAACCTGAGACCCTGCCTATAGCATGAGATGTGATATCCAAGTCCTTCCCATTCCAATCCTGAGACCCTTCCTATAGCATGTGATGTG
Organism: Ambystoma mexicanum; assembly: GCF_040938575.1. Lineage (NCBI taxonomy): Eukaryota > Metazoa > Chordata > Amphibia > Caudata > Ambystomatidae > Ambystoma > Ambystoma mexicanum. Next base: position 578,125 of record NW_027182448.1, read on the forward strand.
ATATCTCAATGCTTATACCAAACCTGAGACCCTTCCTATGGCATGAGATGTCATATACAACTCCTTCCCATTCCAATCCTGAGACCCTTCCTATAGCATGAGATGTGATATCTCAATGCTTATACCAAACCTGAGACCCTTCCTATAGCATGAGATGTGATATCCAACTTCTTCCCATTCCAATCCTGAGACCCTTCCTATAACATGAGATGTGATGTCTCAATGCTTCTAATACCAAACCTGAGATCTTTCCTATAACATGAGATGTGATATCCAACTCCTTCCCATTCCCATTCTGAGACCCTTCCTATAGCATGAGATGTGATATCTCAATGCTTATACCAAACCTGAGACTCTTCCTATAGCTTGAGATGTGATATCCAACTCCTTCCCATTCCAATCCTGAGACCCTTCCTATAGCATGAGATGTGATATCTCAATGCTTCTAATACCAAATCTGAGATCCTTCCTCTAACATGGAATGTGATATCCAACTACTTCCCCTTCCAAACCTGAGAGCCTTCCCATAGCATGAGATATGATATCCAAGTCCTTCCCATTCCAATCCTGAGAACCTTCCTATAACATGAGATGTGATATCCAACTCCTTCCCATTCCAATCCTGAGACCCTTCTGATAGCATGAGATGTGATATCTCAATGCCTCTAATACCAATCCTGAGACCCTTCCTATAACATGAGATGTGATATCCAACTCCTTCCCATTTCAACCTGAGACCCTTCCTATAATATGAGATGTGATATCCAACTCCTTCCAAATCCAATTCTGATACCCTTCCGATAGCATGAGATGTGATATCCCAATGCTTCTACCAAACCTGAGACCCATACTATGGCATGAGATGTGATATCAAACTCCTTCCCATTCCAATCCTGAGTCCCTTCCTATAGCTTGAGATGTGATATCCAACTCCTTCCCATTCCAATTCTGAGACCCTTCCTATACCATGAGACTTGATATCTCAATGCTTCTAATTCCAATCCTGAGACCCATCCTATAACATGAGATGTGATATCCAAATCCTTCCCCTTCCAAACCTTAGACCCTTCTTTTATCATGAGATGTGATATCCAACTCCTTCCCATTCCAATCCTGAGTCCCTTCCGATATCATGAGATTTGTTATCTCAATGCTTCTAATATCAAACTTGAGACCCTCCCTATAGCATGAGATGTGACATCCAAGTCCTTCCCATTAAAATCCTGAGACCCTTCCGATAGCAGAGATGTGATATCTCAATGCTTATACCAAACCTGAGACCCTTCCTATGGCCTGAGATGTCATATACAACTCCTTCCCATTCCAATCCTGAGAATCTTCCTATAGCATGAGATGTGATATCTCAATGCTTATACCAAATCTGAGACCCTTCCTATAGCATGAGATGTGATATCCAACTCCTTCCCATTCCAATCCTGAGACCCTTCCTATAGCATGAGATGTGATGTCTCAATGCTTCTAATACCAAACCTGAGATCCTTCCTATAACATGAGATGTGATATCCACCTCCTTCCCATTCCAATCCTGAGACCCTTCCTGTAGCATGAGAAGTGCTATCTCCATGCTTATACCAAACCTGAGACCCTTCCTATAGCTTGAGATGTGATATCCAAATCCTTCCCATTCCAATCCTGAGACCCTTCCTATAGCATGAGATGTGATATCTCAATGCTTATACCAAACCTGAGAGCCTACCTATAGCATGAGATGTGATATCCAAGTCCATCCCATTCCAATCCTTAGACCCTTCCTACAGCATGCGATGTGATATCTCAATGATTCTAATACCAAACCAGAGACCCGTCCTATAACATGAGATGGGATATCCAACTCCTTCCCATTCCAATCCTGTGCCACTTCCGATAGCAGAGATGTGATATCTCAATGCTTATACCAAACCTGAGACCCTTCCTATAACATATGTGATATCCAACTCCTTCCCGTTCCAAACCTGAGACCCTTCCTATAGCATATGTGATATCCAACTCCTTCCCATTCCAAACATGAGACCCTTCCTATAGCAAGAATGTAATATCCAACTCCTAACCATTCCAATCCTGAGACCATTCCTATAGCATGAGATGTGATATATCAATGCTTCTAATACCAAACCTGAGATCCTTACTATGACATGAGATGTGATGTCTCAATGCTTCTAATACCAAACCTGAGATCTTTCCTATAACATGAGATGTGATATCCAACTCCTTCCCATTCCAATTCTGAGACCCTTCCTATAGCATGAGATGTGATATCTCAATGCTTATACCAAACCTGAGACTCTTCCTATAGCTTGAGATGTGATATCCAACTCCTTCCCATTCCAATCCTGAGACCCTTCCTATAGCGTGAGATGTGATATCTCAATGCCTCTAATACCAAACCTGAGATCCTTCCTCTAACATGAAATGTGATATCCAACTCCTTCCCCTTCCAAACCTGAGAGCCTTCCCATAGCATGAGATATGATATCCAAGTCCTTCCCATTCCAATCCTGAGACCCTTCCTATAAAATGAGATGTGATATCCAACTCCTTCCCATTCCAACCTGAGACCCTTCCTATAGCATGAGATGGGATATCCAACTCCTTCCAAATCCAATACTGATACCCTTCCGATAGCATGAGATGTGATATCCCAATGCTTCTACCAAACCTGAGACCCATACTATGGCATGAGATGTGATATCAAACTCCTTCCCATTCCAATCCTGAGACCCTTCCTATAGCTTGAAATGTGATATCCAACTCCTTCCCATTCCAATTCTGAGACCCTTCCTATACCATGAGACTTGATATCTCAATGCTTCTAATACCAAACCTGAGACCCATCCTATAACATGGGATGTGATATCTAAATCCTTCCCCTTCCAAACCTTAGACCCTTCCTTTATCATGAGATGTGATATCCAACTCCTTCCCTTTCCAATCCTGAGACCCTTACGATATCATGAGATTTGTTATCTCAATGCTTCTAATATCAAACTTGAGACCCTCCCTATAGCATGAGATGTGACATCCAAGTCCTTCCCATTAAAATCCTGGGACACTTCCGATAGCAGAGATGTGATATCTCAATGCTTATACCAAACCTGAGACCCTTCCTATGGCCTGAGATGTCATATACAACTCCTTCCCATTAAAATCCTGAGACCCTTCCTATAGCATGAGATGTGATATCTCAATGCTTATACCAAATCTGAGACCCTTCCTATAGCATGAGATGTGATATCCAACTCCTTCCCATTCCAATCCTGAGACCCTTCCTATAGCATGAGATCTGATGTCTGAATGCTTCTAGTACCAAACCTGAGATCCTTCCTATAACATGAGATGTGATATCCAACTCCTTACCATTCCAATCCTGAGACCCTTCCTATAGCATGAGAAGTGATATCTCCATGCTTATACCAAACCTGAGACCCTTCCTATTGCCTGAGATGTCATATACAACTCCTTCCAATTCCAATCCTGAAACCCTTCCTATAGCATGAGATGTGATATCCAACTCCTTCCCATTCCAACCTGAGACCCTTCCTATAGCATGAGATGGGATATCCAACTCCTTCCCATTCCAACCTGAGGCCCTTCCGATAGCATGAGACTTGATATTTCAATGCTTCTACAAAACCTGAGACCCAAACCATGGCATGAGATGTGATATCAAACTCCTTCCCATTCCAATCCTGAGACCCTTCCTATAGCTTGAGATGTGATATCCAACTCCTTCCCATTCCAATTCTGAGACCCGTCCTATACCATGAGACTTGATATTTCAATGCTTCTAATACCAAACCTGAGACCGGTCCTATAACATGAGATGTGATATCCAACTCCTTCCCATTCCAATCCTGAGACCCTTCCTATACCATGAGATGTGATATCTCAATGCTTCTAATACCAAACCTGAGACCCGCCCTAAAACATGAGATGTGAGATCCTAATCCTTCCCCTTCCAAACCTGAGACCATTCCTATAGCTTGAGATGTGATATCAAACTCCTTCCCATTCCAATCCTGAGATAGCTTGAGATGTGATATCCAACTCCATCCCATTCCAATCCTGAGACCCTTCTGATAGCATGAGATATGATATCTCAATGCTTCTAATATCAAAACTGAGACCCTCCCTATAGTATGAGATGTGATATCTAAGTCCTTCCCATTCCTATCCTGAGACACTTCCGATAGCAGAGATGTGATATCTCAATGCTTATACCAAACCTGATGACCCTTCCTATGGCATGAGATGTGATATCCAACTCCTTCCCATTCCAAACTTGAGACCCTTCCGATAGCATGAGATGTGATATCTCAATGCTTCCAAAACCAAACATGAGAACCATCCTATAACATGAGATGTGAAATCCAAATCCTTCCCTTCCCAAACCTGAGCCCCTTCCTATAGCTTGAGATGTGATATCAAACTCCTTCCCATTCCAATCCTGAGATAGCTTGAGATGTGATATCCAACTCCTTCCCATTCCAACCCTGAGACCCTTATTATACCATGAGATGTGATATCTCAATGCTTCTAATACCAAACTTGAGACCCGTCCTAAAACATGAGATGTGAGATCCAAATCCTTCCCCTTCCAAATCTGAGACCTTTCCTTTAGCATGAGATGTGATATCCAACTCCTTCCCATTCCAATCCTGAGACCCTTCCTATAGCATGAGATGTGATATCTCAATGCTTCTAATACCAAAACTGAGATCCTTCCTATAACATGAGATGTGATATCCGACTCCTTCCCATTCCAAACCTGAGACCCTTCCGATAGCATGAGATGTGATATCTCAATGCTTCAAAAACCAAACATGAGAACCATCCTATAACATGAGATGTGAAATCCAAATCCTTCCCTTCCCAAACCTGAGACTCTTCCTATAGCATGATATGTGATATCTCAATGCTTCTACCAAACCTGAAACCCTTCCTGTAGCATGAGATGTGATATCCAACTCCTTCCCATTCCAATCCTGAGACACTTCCTATAGCATGAGATGTGATATCTCAATGCTTCTAATACCAAACCTGAGACCCGTCCTATAACATGAGATGTGCTATCCAAATCCTTCCCCTTCCAAACCTGAGACCCTTCCTTTAGCATGAGATGTGATATCCAGCTCCTCCCATTCCAATCCTGAGACCCTTCCGATAGCATGAGATGTGATATCTCAATGCTTCTAATATCAAAACTGAGACCCTCCCTATAGCATGAGATGTGATATCGAAGTCCTTCCCTTTCCAATCCTGAGACCCTTCCGATAGCAGAGATGTGATATCTCAATGCTTATACCAAACCTGAGACCCTTCCTATAGCATGAGATGTGATATCCAACTCCTTCCCATTCCAATCCTCAGACCCTTCCTAAAGCATGAGATGTGATATCTCAATGCTTCTACCAAAACTGACACCCTTCCTTTAGCATCAGATGTGATATCCAACTCCTTCCCATTCCAATCCTGAGACCCTTCCTATAGCATGAGATGTGATATCTCAATGCTTCTAATACCAAACCTGAGATCCTTCCTATAACATGAGATGCGATATCCAACTCCTTCCCATTCCAATCCTGAGACCCTTCCTATAGCATGAGATGTGATATCTCAATGCTTCTAAAACCAAACCTGAGATCCTTCCTATAACATGAGATGTGATATCCAAATCCTTCCCCTTCCAAACCTGAGACCCTCCCTTTAGCATGAGATGTGATATCCAACTCCTTCCCATTCCAATCCTGAGACCCTTCCTATAGCATGAGATGTGATATCTCAATGCTTCTACCAAAACTGAGACCCTTCCTTTAGCATCAGATGTGATATCCAACTCCTTCCCATTCCAATCCTGAGACCCTTCCTATAGCATGAGATGTGACATCTCAATGCTTCTAATACCAAACCTGAGAGCCTTCCTACAGCATGAGATGTGATATCCAAGTCCTTCCCATTCCAATCCTGAGATCCTTCCTATAACATGAGATGTGATATCCAACTCCTTCCCATTCCAACCTGAGACCCTTCCTATAGCATGAGATGGGATATCCAACTCCTTCCAAATCCAATCCTGATACCCTTCCATGAGATGTGATATCCCAATGCTTCTACAAAACCTGAGACCCATACCATGGAATGAGATGTGATATCAAACTCCCGTCCTATACCATGAGACTTGATATCTCAATGCTTCTAATACCAAACCTGAGACAGGTCCAATAACATGAGATGTGATATCCAAATCCTTCCCCTTCCAAACCTTAGACCCTTCCTTTATCATGAGATGTGATATCCAAGTCCTTCCCATGCCATTCCTGAGACCCTTCCTATAGCATGAGATGTGATATCTCAATGCTTCTAATACCAAACCTGAGACCCTTCCAATAACATGAATTGTAATATCCAAGTCCTTCCCATTCCAATCCTGAGACCCTTCCGATAGCAGAGATGTGATATCTCAATGCTTATACCAAACCTGAGACCCTTCCGATAGCATGAGATGTGATATCTCAATGCTTCTAATACCAAACCTGAGATCCTTCCTATAACATGAGATGTGATATCCAAATCCTTCCCCTTCCAAACCTTAGACCCTCCCTTTAGCATGAGATGTGATATCCAACTCCTTCCCATTCCAATCCTGAGACCCTTCTGATAGCATGAGATGTGACATCTCAATGCCTCTAATACCAAACCTGAGATCCTACCTCTAACATGAAATGTGATATCCAACTCCTTCCCTTTCCAATCCTGAGACCCTTACGATATCATGAGATTTGTTATCTCAATGCTTCTAATATCAAACTTGAGACCCTCCCTATAGCATGAGATGTGACATCCAAGTCCTTCCCATTAAAATCCTGGGACACTTCCGATAGCAGAGATGTGATATCTCAATGCTTATACCAAACCTGAGACCCTTCCTATGGCCTGAGATGTCATATACAACTCCTTCCCATTAAAATCCTGAGACCCTTCATATAGCATGAGATGTGATATCTCAATGCTTATACCAAATCTGAGACCCTTCCTATAGCATGAGATGTGATATCCAACTCCTTCCCATTCCAATCCTGAGGCCCTTCCTATAGCATGAGATCTGATGTCTGAATGCTTCTAATACCAAACCTGAGATCCTTCCTATAACATGAGATGTGATATCCAACTCCTTACCATTCCAATCCTGAGACCCTTCCTATAGCATGAGAAGTGATATCTCCATGCTTATACCAAACCTGAGACCCTTCCTATTGCCTGAGATGTCATATACAACTCCTTCCCATTCCAACCTGAGACCCTTCCTATAGCATGAGATGGGATATCCAACTCCTTCCCTTTCCAACCTGAGGCCCTTCCGATAGCTTGAGACTTGATATTTCAATGCTTCTACAAAACCTGAGACCCAAACCATGGCATGAGATGTGATATCAAACTCCTTCCCATTCCAATCCTGAGACCCTTCCTATAGCTTGAGATGTGATATCCAACTCCTTCCCATTCCAATTCTGAGACCCGTCCTATACCATGAGACTTGATATTTCAATGCTTCTAATACCAAACCTGAGACCGGTCCTATAACATGAGATGTGATATCCAACTCCTTCCCATTCCAATCCTGAGACCCTTCCTATACCATGAGATGTGATATCTCAATGCTTCTAATACCAAACCTGAGACCCGCCCTAAAACATGAGATGTGAGATCCTAATCCTTCCCCTTCCAAACCTGAGACCATTCCTATAGCTTGAGATGTGATATCAAACTCCTTCCCATTCCAATCCTGAGATAGCTTGAGATGTGATATCCAACTCCATCCCATTCCAACCCTGAGACCCTTCTGATAGCATGAGATATGATATCTCAATGCTTCTAATATCAAAACTGAGACCCTCCCTATAGTATGAGATGTGATATCTAAGTCCTTCCCATTCCTATCCTGAGACCCTTCCGATAGCAGAGATGTGATATCTCAATGCTTATACCAAACCTGATGACCCTTCCTATGGCATGAAATGTGATATCCAACTCCTTCCCATTCCAAACTTGAGACCCTTCCGATAGCATGAGATGTGATATCTCAATGCTTCCAAAACCAAACATGAGAACCATCCTATAACATGAGATGTGAAATCCAAATCCTTCCCTTCCCAAACCTGAGACCCTTCCTATAGCTTGAGATGTGATATCAAACTCCTTCCCATTCCAATCCTGAGATAGCTTGAGATGTGATATCCAACTCCTTCCCATTCCAACCCTGAGACCCTTATTATACCATGAGATGTGATATCTCAATGCTTCTAATACCAAACTTGAGACCGTCCTAAAACATGAGATGTGAGATCCAAATCCTTCCCCTTCCAAAGCTGAGACCTTTCCTTTAGCATGAGATGTGATATCCAACTCCTTCCCATTCCAATCCTGAGACCCTTCCTATAGCATGAGATGTGATATCTCAATGCTTCTAATACCAAAACTGAGATCCTTCCTATAACATGAGATGTGATATCCGACTCCTTCCCATTCCAAACCTGAGACCCTTCCGATAGCATGAGATATGATATCTCAATGCTTCAAAAACCAAACATGAGAACCATCCTATAACATGAGATGTGAAATCCAAATCCTTCCCTTCCCAAACCTGAGACTCTTCCTATAGCATGAGATGTGATATCTCAATGCTTCTACCAAACCTGAAACCCTTCCTGTAGCATGAGATGTGATATCCAACTCCTTCCCATTCCAATCCTGAGACACTTCCTATAGCATGAGATGTGATATCTCAATGCTTCTAATACCAAACCTGAGACCCGTCCTATAACATGAGATGTGCTATCCAAATCCTTCCCCTTCCAAACCTGAGACCCTTCCTTTAGCATGAGATGTGATATCCAGCTCCTCCCATTCCAATCCTGAGACCCTTCCGATAGCATGAGATGTGATATCTCAATGCTTCTAATATCAAAACTGAGACCCTCCCTATAGCATGAGATGTGATATCGAAGTCCTTCCCTTTCCAATCCTGAGACCCTTCCGATAGCAGAGATGTGATATCTCAATGCTTATACCAAACCTGAGACCCTTCCTATAGCATGAGATGTGATATCCAACTCCTTCCCATTCCAATCCTGAGACCCTTCCTATAGCATGAGATGTGATATCTCAATGCTTCTACCAAAACTGAGACCCTTCCTTTAGCATCAGATGTGATATCCAACTCCTTCCCATTCCAATCCTGAGACCCTTCCTATAGCATGAGATGTGATATCTCAATGCTTCTAATACCAAACCTGAGATCCCTCCTATAACATGAGATGCGATATCCAACTCCTTCCCATTCCAATCCTGAGACCCTTCCTATAGCATGAGATGTGATATCTCAATGCTTCTAAAACCAAACCTGAGATCCTTCCTATAACATGAGATGTGATATCCAAATCCTTCCCCTTCCAAACCTGAGACCCTCCCTTTAGCATGAGATGTGATATCCAACTCCTTCCCATTCCAATCCTGAGACCCTTCCTATAGCATGAGATGTGATATCTCAATGCTTCTACCAAAACTGAGACCCTTCCTTTAGCATCAGATGTGATATCCAACTCCTTCCCATTCCAATCCTGAGACCCTTCCTATAGCATGAGATGTGACATCTCAATGCTTCTAATACCAAACCTGAGAGCCTTCCTACAGCATGAGATGTGATATCCAAGTCCTTCCCATTCCAATCCTGAGATCCTTCCTATAACATGAGATGTGATATCCAACTCCTTCCCATTCCAACCTGAGACCCTTCCTATAGCATGAGATGGGATATCCAACTCCTTCCAAATCCAATCCTGATACCCTTCCATGAGATGTGATATCCCAATGCTTCTACAAAACCTGAGACCCATACCATGGCATGAGATGTGATATCAAACTCCCGTCCTATACCATGAGACTTGATATCTCAATGCTTCTAATACCAAACCTGAGACCGGTCCAATAACATGAGATGTGATATCCAAATCCTTCCCCTTCCAAACCTTAGACCCTTCCTTTATCATGAGATGTGATATCCAAGTCCTTCCCATGCCATTCCTGAGACCCTTCCTATAGCATGAGATGTGATATCTCAATGCTTCTAATACCAAACCTGAGACCCTTCCAATAACATGAATTGTAATATCCAAGTCCTTCCCATTCCAATCCTGAGACCCTTCCGATAGCAGAGATGGGATATCTCAATGCTTATACCAAACCTGAGACCCTTCCGATAGCATGAGATGTGATATCTCAATGCTTCTAATACCAAACCTGAGATCCTTCCTATAACATGAGATGTGATATCCAAATCCTTCCCCTTCCAAACCTTAGACCCTCCCTTTAGCATGAGATGTGATATCCAACTCCTTCCCATTCCAATCCTGAGACCCTTCTGATAGCATGAGATGTGACATCTCAATGCCTCTAATACCAAACCTGAGATCCTACCTCTAACATGAAATGTGATATCCAACTCCTTCCCCTTCCAACCCTGAGAGCCTTCCTATAGAATGAGATGTTATCTCCAAGTCCTTCCCATTCCAATCCTGAGACCCTTCCTATAACATGAGATGTGATATCCAACTCCTTCCCATTCCAACCTTAGACCCTTCCTATAGCATGAAATGGGATATCCAACTCCTTCCAAATCCAATCCTGATACCCTTCCGATAGCATGAGATGTGATATCCCAATGCCTCTACAAAACCTGAGACCCATACCATGGCATGAGATGTGATATCAAACTCCTTCCCATTCCAATTCTGAGACCCTTCCTATAGCTTGAGATGGGATATCCAACTCCTTCCCATTCCAATTCTGAGACCCGTCCTATACCATGAGACTTGATATTTCAATGCTTCTAATACCAAACCTGAGACCGGTCCTATAACATGAGATGTGATATACAACTCCTTCCGATTCCAATCCTGAGACCCTTCCTATAGCATGAGATGGGATATCTCAATGCTTATACCAAACCTGAGACCCTTCCTATAGCATGAGATGTGATATCCAACTCCTTCCCATTCCAATCCTGAGACCCTTCATATAGCATGAGATGTGATATCTCAATGCTTCTAATACCAAACCTGAGATCCTTCCTATAACATGAGGTGTGATATCAAACTCCTTCCCATTCCAAACCTTTGCTTCTATCAAATCTGAGACCCTTCCTTTAGCATGAGATGTGATATCCAACTCCTTCCCATTCCAATACTGAGACCCTTCCTATAACATGAGACGTGATATCCAACTCCTTCCTATTCCAAACCTTTGCTTCTATCAAACCTGAGACCCTTCCTTTAGCATGAGATGTGATATCCAACTCCTTCCCATTCCAATCCTGAGACTCTTCCTATAGCATGAGATGTGATATCTCAATGCTTCTAAAACCAAACATGAGAACCATCCTATAACATGAGATGTGAAATCCAAATCATTCCCTTTCCAAACCTGAGACCTTTCCTCTAGCTTCAGATGTGATATCAAACTCCTTCCTATTCAATGTGATATCCAACGCCTTCCCATTCCAATCCTGAGACCCTTCCTATAGCATGAGATGGGATATCCAACTCCTTCCAAATCCAATCCTGATACCCTTCCATGAGATGTGATATCCCAATGCTTCTACAAAACCTGAGACCCATACCATGGCATGAGATGTGATATCAAACTCCCGTCCTAAACCATGAGACTTAATATCTCAATGCTTCTAATACCAAACCTGAGACCGGTCCAATAACATGAGATGTGATATCCAAATCCTTCCCCTTCCAAACCTTAGACCCTTCCTTTATCATGAGATGTGATATCCAAGTCCTTCCCATGCCATTCCTGAGACCCTTCCTATAGCATGAGATGTGATATCTCAATGCTTATACCAAATCTGAGACCCTTCCTATAGCATGAGATGTGATATCCAACTCCTTCCCATTCCAATCCTGAGACCCTTCCTATAGCATGAGATGTGATGTCTCAATGCTTCTAATACCAAACCTGAGATCCTTCCTATAACATGAGATGTGATATCCACCTCCTTCCCATTCCAATCCTGAGACCCTTCCTGTAGCATGAGAAGTGCTATCTCCATGCTTATACCAAACCTGAGACCCTTCCTATAGCATGAGATGTGATATCCAAATCCTTCCCATTCCAATCCTGAGACCCTTCCTATAGCATGAGATGTGATATCTCAATGCTTATACCAAACCTGAGAGCCTACCTATAGCATGAGATGTGATATCCAAGTCCATCCCATTCCAATCCTTAGACCCTTCCTACAGCATGCGATGTGATATCTCAATGATTCTAATACCAAACCAGAGACCCGTCCTATAACATGAGATGGGATATCCAACTCCTTCCCATTCCAATCCTGTGCCACTTCCGATAGCAGAGATGTGATATCTCAATGCTTATACCAAACCTGAGACCCTTCCTATAACATATGTGATATCCAACTCCTTCCCGTTCCAAACCTGAGACCCTTCCTATAGCATATGTGATATCCAACTCCTTCCCATTCCAAACATGAGACCCTTCCTATAGCAAGAATGTAATATCCAACTCCTAACCATTCCAATCCTGAGACCATTCCTATAGCATGAGATGTGATATATCAATGCTTCTAATACCAAACCTGAGATCCTTACTATGACATGAGATGTGATGTCTCAATGCTTCTAATACCAAACCTGAGATCTTTCCTATAACATGAGATGTGATATCCAACTCCTTCCCATTCCAATTCTGAGACCCTTCCTATAGCATGAGATGTGATATCTCAATGCTTATACCAAACCTGAGACTCTTCCTATAGCTTGAGATGTGATATCCAACTCCTTCCCATTCCAATCCTGAGACCCTTCCTATAGCGTGAGATGTGATATCTCAATGCCTCTAATACCAAACCTGAGATCCTTCCTCTAACATGAAATGTGATATCCAACTCCTTCCCCTTCCAAACCTGAGAGCCTTCCCATAGCATGAGATATGATATCCAAGTCCTTCCCATTCCAATCCTGAGACCCTTCCTATAAAATGAGATGTGATATCCAACTCCTTCCCATTCCAACCTGAGACCCTTCCTATAGCATGAGATGGGATATCCAACTCCTTCCAAATCCAATACTGATACCCTTCCGATAGCATGAGATGTGATATCCCAATGCTTCTACCAAACCTGAGACCCATACTATGGCATGAGATGTGATATCAAACTCCTTCCCATTCCAATCCTGAGACCCTTCCTATAGCTTGAAATGTGATATCCAACTCCTTCCCATTCCAATTCTGAGACCCTTCCTATACCATGAGACTTGATATCTCAATGCTTCTAATACCAAACCTGAGACCCATCCTATAACATGGGATGTGATATCTAAATCCTTCCCCTTCCAAACCTTAGACCCTTCCTTTATCATGAGATGTGATATCCAACTCCTTCCCTTTCCAATCCTGAGACCCTTACGATATCATGAGATTTGTTATCTCAATGCTTCTAATATCAAACTTGAGACGCTCCCTATAGCATGAGATGTGACATCCAAGTCCTTCCCATTAAAATCCTGGGACACTTCCGATAGCAGAGATGTGATATCTCAATGCTTATACCAAACCTGAGACCCTTCCTATGGCCTGAGATGTCATATACAACTCCTTCCCATTAAAATCCTGAGACCCTTCCTATAGCATGAGATGTGATATCTCAATGCTTATACCAAATCTGAGACCCTTCCTATAGCATGAGATGTGATATCCAACTCCTTCCCATTCCAATCCTGAGACCCTTCCTATAGCATGAGATCTGATGTCTGAATGCTTCTAGTACCAAACCTGAGATCCTTCCTATAACATGAGATGTGATATCCAACTCCTTACCATTCCAATCCTGAGACCCTTCCTATAGCATGAGAAGTGATATCTCCATGCTTATACCAAACCTGAGACCCTTCCTATTGCCTGAGATGTCATATACAACTCCTTCCAATTCCAATCCTGAAACCCTTCCTATAGCATGAGATGTGATATCCAACTCCTTCCCATTCCAACCTGAGACCCTTCCTATAGCATGAGATGGGATATCCAACTCCTTCCCATTCCAACCTGAGGCCCTTCCGATAGCATGAGACTTGATATTTCAATGCGTCTACAAAACCTGAGACCCAAACCATGGCATGAGATGTGATATCAAACTCCTTCCCATTCCAATCCTGAGACCCTTCCTATAGCTTGAGATGTGATATCCAACTCCTTCCCATTCCAATTCTGAGACCCGTCCTATACCATGAGACTTGATATTTCAATGCTTCTAATACCAAACCTGAGACCGGTCCTATAACATGAGATGTGATATCCAACTCCTTCCCATTCCAATCCTGAGACCCTTCCTATACCATGAGATGTGATATCTCAATGCTTCTAATACCAAACCTGAGACCCGCCCTAAAACATGAGATGTGAGATCCTAATCCTTCCCCTTCCAAACCTGAGACCATTCCTATAGCTTGAGATGTGATATCAAACTCCTTCCCATTCCAATCCTGAGATAGCTTGAGATGTGATATCCAACTCCATCCCATTCCAATCCTGAGTCCCTTCTGATAGCATGAGATATGATATCTCAATGCTTCTAATATCAAAACTGAGACCCTCCCTATAGTATGAGATGTGATATCTAAGTCCTTCCCATTCCTATCCTGAGACCCTTCCGATAGCAGAGATGTGATATCTCAATGCTTATACCAAACCTGATGACCCTTCCTATGGCATGAGATGTGATATCCAACTCCTTCCCATTCCAAACTTGAGACCCTTCCGATAGCATGAGATGTGATATCTCAATGCTTCCAAAACCAAACATGAGAACCATCCTATAACATGAGATGTGAAATCCAAATCCTTCCCTTCCCAAACCTGAGACCCTTCCTATAGCTTGAGATGTGATATCAAACTCCTTCCCATTCCAATCCTGAGATAGCTTGAGATGTGATATCCAACTCCTTCCCATTCCAACCCTGAGACCCTTATTATACCATGAGATGTGATATCTCAATGCTTCTAATACCAAACTTGAGACCCGTCCTAAAACATGAGATGTGAGATCCAAATCCTTCCCCTTCCAAAGCTGAGACCTTTCCTTTAGCATGAGATGTGATATCCAACTCCTTCCCATTCCAATCCTGAGACCCTTCCTATAGCATGAGATGTGATATCTCAATGCTTCTAATACCAAAACTGAGATCCTTCCTATAACATGAGATGTGATATCCGACTCCTTCCCATTCCAAACCTGAGACCCTTCCGATAGCATGAGATATGATATCTCAATGCTTCAAAAACCAAACATGAGAACCATCCTATACCATGAGATGTGAAATCCAAATCCTTCCCTTCCCAAACCTGAGACTCTTCCTATAGCATGAGATGTGATATCTCAATGCTTCTACCAAACCTGAAACCCTTCCTGTAGCATGAGATGTGATATCCAACTCCTTCCCATTCCAATCCTGAGACACTTCCTATAGCATGAGATGTGATATCTCAATGCTTCTAATACCAAACCTGAGACCCGTCCTATAACATGAGATGTGCTATCCAAATCCTTCCCCTTCCAAACCTGAGACCCTTCCTTTAGCATGAGATGTGATATCCAGCTCCTCCCATTCCAATCCTGAGACCCTTCCGATAGCATGAGATGTGATATCTCAATGCTTCTAATATCAAAACTGAGACCCTCCCTATAGCATGAGATGTGATATCGAAGTCCTTCCCTTTCCAATCCTGAGACCCTTCCGATAGCAGAGATGTGATATCTCAATGCTTATACCAAACCTGAGACCCTTCCTATAGCATGAGATGTGATATCCAACTCCTTCCCATTCCAATCCTGAGACCCTTCCTATAGCATGAGATGTGATATCTCAATGCTTCTACCAAAACTGAGACCCTTCCTTTAGCATCAGATGTGATATCCAACTCCTTCCCATTCCAATCCTGAGACCCTTCCTATAGCATGAGATGTGATATCTCAATGCTTCTAATACCAAACCTGAGATCCCTCCTATAACATGAGATGCGATATCCAACTCCTTCCCATTCCAATCCTGAGACCCTTCCTATAGCATGAGATGTGATATCTCAATGCTTCTAAAACCAAACCTGAGATCCTTCCTATAACATGAGATGTGATATCCAAATCCTTCCCCTTCCAAACCTGAGACCCTCCCTTTAGCATGAGATGTGATATCCAACTCCTTCCCATTCCAATCCTGAGACCCTTCCTATAGCATGAGATGTGATATCTCAATGCTTCTACCAAAACTGAGACCCTTCCTTTAGCATCAGATGTGATATCCAACTCCTTCCCATTCCAATCCTGAGACCCTTCCTATAGCATGAGATGTGACATCTCAATGCTTCTAATACCAAACCTGAGAGCCTTCCTACAGCATGAGATGTGATATCCAAGTCCTTCCCATTCCAATCCTGAGATCCTTCCTATAACACGAGATGTGATATCCAACTCCTTCCCATTCCAACCTGAGACCCTTCCTATAGCATGAGATGGGATATCCAACTCCTTCCAAATCCAATCCTGATACCCTTCCATGAGATGTGATATCCCAATGCTTCTACAAAACCTGAGACCCATACCATGGCATGAGATGTGATATCAAACTCCCGTCCTATACCATGAGACTTGATATCTCAATGCTTCTAATACCAAACCTGAGACCGGTCCAATAACATGAGATGTGATATCCAAATCCTTCCCCTTCCAAACCTTAGACCCTTCCTTTATCATGAGATGTGATATCCAAGTCCTTCCCATGCCATTCCTGAGACCCTTCCTATAGCATGAGATGTGATATCTCAATGCTTCTAATACCAAACCTGAGACCCTTCCAATAACATGAATTTTAATATCCAAGTCCTTCCCATTCCAATCCTGAGACCCTTCCGATAGCAGAGATGGGATATCTCAATGCTTATACCAAACCTGAGACCCTTCCGATAGCATGAGATGTGATATCTCAATGCTTCTAATACCAAACCTGAGATCCTTCCTATAACATGAGATGTGATATCCAAATCCTTCCCCTTCCAAACCTTAGACCCTCCCTTTAGCATGAGATGTGATATCCAACTCCTTCCCATTCCAATCCTGAGACCCTTCTGATAGCATGAGATGTGACATCTCAATGCCTCTAATACCAAACCTGAGATCCTACCTCTAACATGAAATGTGATATCCAACTCCTTCCCCTTCCAACCCTGAGAGCCTTCCTATAGAATGAGATGTTATCTCCAAGTCCTTCCCATTCCAATCCTGAGACCCTTCCTATAACATGAGATGTGATATCCAACTCCTTCCCATTCCAACCTTAGACCCTTCCTATAGCATGAAATGGGATATCCAACTCCTTCCAAATCCAATCCTGATACCCTTCCGATAGCATGAGATGTGATATCCCAATGCCTCTACAAAACCTGAGACCCATACCATGGCATGAGATGTGATATCAAACTCCTTCCCATTCCAATTCTGAGACCCTTCCTATAGCTTGAGATGGGATATCCAACTCCTTCCCATTCCAATTCTGAGACCCGTCCTATACCATGAGACTTGATATTTCAATGCTTCTAATACCAAACCTGAGACCGGTCCTATAACATGAGATGTGATATACAACTCCTTCCGATTCCAATCCTGAGACCCTTCCTATAGCATGAGATGGGATATCTCAATGCTTATACCAAACCTGAGACCCTTCCTATAGCATGAGATGTGATATCCAACTCCTTCCCATTCCAATCCTGAGACCCTTCATATAGCATGAGATGTGATATCTCAATGCTTCTAATACCAGACCTGAGATCCTTCCTATAACATGAGGTGTGATATCAAACTCCTTCCCATTCCAAACCTTTGCTTCTATCAAATCTGAGACCCTTCCTTTAGCATGAGATGTGATATCCAACTCCTTCCCATTCCAATACTGAGACCCTTCCTATAACATGAGACGTGATATCCAACTCCTTCCTATTCCAAACCTTTGCTTCTATCAAACCTGAGACCCTTCCTTTAGCATGAGATGTGATATCCAACTCCTTCCCATTCCAATCCTGAGACTCTTCCTATAGCATGAGATGTGATATCTCAATGCTTCTAAAACCAAACATGAGAACCATCCTATAACATGAGATGTGAAATCCAAATCATTCCCTTTCCAAACCTGAGACCTTTCCTCTAGCTTCAGATGTGATATCAAACTCCTTCCTATTCAATGTGATATCCAACGCCGTCCCATTCCAATCCTGAGACCCTTCCTATAGCATGAGATGGGATATCCAACTCCTTCCAAATCCAATCCTGATACCCTTCCATGAGATGTGATATCCCAATGCTTCTACAAAACCTGAGACCCATACCATGGCATGAGATGTGATATCAAACTCCCGTCCTAAACCATGAGACTTAATATCTCAATGCTTCTAATACCAAAGCTGAGACCGGTCCAATAACATGAGATGTGATATCCAAATCCTTCCCCTTCCAAACCTTAGACCCTTCCTTTATCATGAGATGTGATATCCAAGTCCTTCCCATGCCATTCCTGAGACCCTTCCTATAGCATGAGATGTGATATCTCAATGCTTCTAATACCA
Organism: Ambystoma mexicanum; assembly: GCF_040938575.1. Taxonomy (NCBI): domain Eukaryota; kingdom Metazoa; phylum Chordata; class Amphibia; order Caudata; family Ambystomatidae; genus Ambystoma; species Ambystoma mexicanum. The sequence continues at coordinate 596,839 of NW_027182448.1, forward strand.
AACCTGAGACCCTTCCAATAACATGAGATGTGATATCCAAGTCCTTCCCATTCCAATCCTGAAACCCTTCCTATAGCATTAGATGTGATATCTCAATGCTTCTAATACCAAACCTGAGACCTTTCCTATAACATGAATTGTAATATCCAAGTCCTTCCCATTCCAATCCTGAGACCCTTCCGATAGCAGAGATGTGATATCTCAATGCTTATACCAAACCTGAGACCCTTCTGATAGCATGAGATGTGACATCTCAATGCCTCTAATACCAAACCTGAGATCCTACCTCTAACATGAAATGTGATATCCAACTCCTTCCCCTTCCAACCCTGAGAGCCTTCCTATAGAATGAGATGTTATCTCCAAGTCCTTCCCATTCCAATCCTGAGACCCTTCCTATAACATGAGATGTGATATCCAACTCCTTCCAATTCCAACCTTAGACCCTTCCTATAGCATGAGATGGGATATCCAACTCCTTCCAAATCCAATCCTGATACCCTTCCGATAGCATGAGATGTGATATCCCAATGCCTCTACAAAACCTGAGACCCAAACCATGGCATGAGATGTGATATCAGACTCCTTCCCATTCCAATCCTGAGACCCTTCCTATAGCTTGAGATGTGATATCCAACTCCTTCCCATTCCAATTCTGAGACCCGTCCTATACCATGAGACTTGATATTTCAATGCTTCTAATACCAAACCTGAGACCGGTCCTATAACATGAGATGTGATATCCAAATCCTTCCCCTTCCAAACCTGAGACCCTTCCTATAGCAGAGATGTGATATCTCAATGCTTATACCAAACCTGTGACCCTTCCTATGGCATGAGATGTCATATACAACTCCTTCCGATTCCAATCCTGAGACCCTTCCTATAGCATGAGATGGGATATCTCAATGCTTATACCAAACCTGAGACCCTTCCTATAGCATGAGATGTGATATCCAACTCCTTCCCATTCCAAACCTGAGACCATTCCGATAGCATGAGATGTGATATCTCAATGCTTCTAAAACCAAACATGAGAACCATCCTATAACATGAGATGTGAAATCCAAATCCTTCCCTTCCCAAACCTGAGACCCTTCTTATAGCTTGAGATGTGATATCAAACTCCTTCCCATTCCAATCCTGAGACCCTTATTATACCATGAGATGTGATATCTCAATGCTTCTAATACCAAACCTGAGACCCGTCCTAAAACATGAGATGTGAGATCCAAATACTTCCCCTTCCAAACCTGAGACCTTTCCTTTAGCATGAGATGTGATATCCAACTCCTTCCCATTCCAATCCTGAGACCCTTCTGATAGCATGAGATATGGTATCTCAATGCTTCTAATATCAAACCTGAGAACCTCCCTATAGCATGAGATGTGATATCTAACTCCTTCCAATTCCAATACTGAGACCCTTCCAATAGCATATGTGATATCTCAATGCTTCTAATATCAAAACTGAGACCCTCCCTATAGCATGAGATGTGATATCCAACTCCTTCCCATTCCAATCCTGAGACCCTTCCTATACCATGAGATGTGATATCTCAATGCTTCTAATACCAAACCTGAGACCCGCCCTAAAACATGAGATGTGAGATCCTAATCCTTCCCCTTCCAAACCTGAGACCATTCCTATAGCTTGAGATGTGATATCAAACTGCTTCCCATTCCAATCCTGAGATAGCTTGAGATGTGATATCCAACTCCATCCCATTCCAATCCTGAGACCCTTCTGATAGCATGAGATATGATATCTCAATGCTTCTAATATCAAAACTGAGACCCTCCCTATAGTATGAGATGTGATATCTAAGTCCTTCCCATTCCTATCCTGAGACCCTTCCGATAGCAGAGATGTGATATCTCAATGCTTATACCAAACCTGATGACCCTTCCTATGGCATGAGATGTGATATCCAACTCCTTCCCATTCCAAACTTGAGACCCTTCCGATAGCATGAGATGTGATATCTCAATGCTTCCAAAACCAAACATGAGAACCATCCTATAACATGAGATGTGAAATCCAAATCCTTCCCATCCCAAACCTGAGACCCTTCCTATAGCTTGAGATGTGATATCAAACTCCTTCCCATTCCAATCCTGAGATAGCTTGAGATGTGATATCCAACTCCTTCCCATTCCAATCCTGAGACCCTTATTATACCATGAGATGTGATATCTCAATGCTTCTAATACCAAACTTGAGACCCGTCCTAAAACATGAGATGTGAGATCCAAATCCTTCCCCTTCCAAAGCTGAGACCTTTCCTTTAGCATGAGATGTGATATCCAACTCCTTCCCATTCCAATCCTGAGACCCTTCCTATAGCATGAGATGTGATATCTCAATGCTTCTAATACCAAAACTGAGATCCTTCCTATAACATGAGATGTGATATCCGACTCCTTCCCATTCCAAACCTGAGACCCTTCCGATAGCATGAGATGTGATATTTCAATGCTTCAAAAACCAAACATGAGAACCATCCTATAACATGAGATGTGAAATCCAAATCCTTCCCTTCCCAAACCTGAGACTCTTCCTATAGCATGAGATGTGATATCTCAATGCTTCTACCAAACCTGAAACCCTTCCTGTAGCATGAGATGTGATATCCAACTCCTTCCCATTCCAATCCTGAGACATTTCCTATAGCATGAGATGTGATATCTCAATGCTTCTAATACCAAACCTGAGACCCGTCCTATAACATGAGATGTGCTATCCAAATCCTTCCCCTTCCAAACCTGAGACCCTTCCTTTAGCATGAGATGTGATATCCAGCTCCTCCCATTCCAATCCTGAGACCCTTCCGATAGCATGAGATGTGATATCTCAATGCTTCTAATATCAAAACTGAGACCCTCCCTATAGCATGAGATGTGATATCGAAGTCCTTCCCTTTCCAATCCTGAGACCCTTCCGATAGCAGAGATGTGATATCTCAATGCTTATACCAAACCTGAGACCCTTCCTATAGCATGAGATGTGATATCCAACTCCTTCCCATTCCAATCCTGAGACCCTTCCTATAGCATGAGATGTGATATCTCAATGCTTCTACCAAAACTGAGACCCTTCCTTTAGCATCAGATGTGATATCCAACTCCTTCCCATTCCAATCCTGAGACCCTTCCTATAGC